>NC_041358.1:437500-1037500 GCF_900634415.1 Cottoperca gobio | reverse complement strand
AATCTTCACCAAATGTGCCAGCTTCCCAAGCAAAAGTCATCCATCCATCCATCCATCCATCGTCTACCGCTTATCCGGGATCGGGTCGCGGGGGCAGCAGCTCCAGTAAGGAACCCCAATCTTCCCTTCTCCGGGCCACATCCTCCAGCTCCGACTGGGGGATCCTGAGGCGTTCCCAGGCCAGTGACGAGATATAATCTCTCCACCGAGTCCTGGGTCTTCCCCGGGGTCTCCTCCCAGCTGGACGTGCCTGGAACACCTCCCTAGGGAGGCGCCCAGGTGGCATCCTTACTAGATGCCCAAACCACCTCAACTGGCTCCTTTCAACGTAAAGGAGCAGCGGCTCTACTCCGAGTCTCTCACGGATGGCTGAGCTTCTCACCCTATCTCTAAGGGAGACGCCAGCCACCCGTCTGAGAAAACCCATTTCGGCTGCTTGTACCCGTGATCTCGTTCTTTCGGTCATGACCCAGCCTTCATGACCATAGGTGAGGGTAGGAACGAAGATCGACCGGTATATTAAGAGCTTTGCCTTCTGGCTCAGCTCTCTTTTCGTCACAACGGTGTGGTAAAGTGACTGTAATACCGCCCCCGCTGCTCCGATTCTCCGGCCAATCTCTCGCTCCATCGTCCCCTCACTCGCGAACAAGACCCCGAGGTACTTGAACTCCTTCACTTGGGGTAATGGCTCATTCCCTACCCGGAGTAGGCAATCCACCGGTTTCCTGCTGAGAGCCATGGCCTCAGATTTGGAGGTGCTGAACCTCATCCCAACCGCTGCACACTCGGCTGCGAACCGATCCAGTGACTGTTGAAGGTCACAGACCGATGATGCCATAAGGACCACATCATCTGCAAAGAGCAGCGATGAGATCCTCAGGTCACCGAACTGCAACCCCCCCTCCTCCACGACTACGCCTCGATATCCTATCCATGAAAATCACGAACAGGATTGGTGATAAAGCGCAGCCCTGGCGGAGGCCAACATCCACGGGAAACGAGTCCGACTTACTGCAGAGTATCCGGACACAACTCTCGCTTTGGGCGTACAGGGATTGGATCGCCCTCAAAAGTGACCCCCTCACCCCATACTCCCGCAGCACCTCCCACAGTATCACCCGGGGGACCCGGTCATACGCCTTCTCCAGATCCACAAAACACATGTAGACCGGATGGGCGTACTCCCAGGCCCCCTCCAGGATCCTTGCAAAAGTAAAGAGTTGGTCTGTTGTTCCACGACCAGGACGGAATCCGCATTGTTCCTCTTCAATCAGAGGTTCGACTACCGGCCGAACCCTCCTTTCCAGTACCTTGGAGTAGACTTTACCAGGGAGGCTGAGAAGTGTGATACCCCTGTAGTTGGCACACACTCTCTGGTCCCCCTTTTTAAATAGGGGAACCACCACCCCGGTCTGCCAACCCCTAGGCACTGTCCCAGACTTCCACGCAATGTTGACGAGGCGTGTCAACCAAGATAGCCCCTCAACACCCAAAGCCTTCAGCATTTCTGGACGGATCTCATCAACCCCTGCGGCTTTGCCACTGTGGAGTTGTTTGACTACCTCAGTGACTTCCATCAGGGAAATTGACGATGATCCCCATCAGCTTCCAGCTCTGCCTCAACCATAGAGGGCGTGTTAGTCGGATTCAGGAGTTCCTCAAAGTGCTCCTTCCAGCGGCCGATAACCTTCTCAGTTGAAGTCAGCAGGGTCCCACCCTTGCTGTACACAGCTTGGATGGTTCCTCGCTACCCCTCCTGAGGTGCCGGATGGTTTTCCAGAAGCACCTTGGTGCCGACCGAAAGTCCTTCTCCATAGCTTCTCCGAACTTCTCCCACACCCGCTGCTTTGCCTCTGACACGGCAGAAGCTGCCGCCCTTCTAGTCCTTCGATACCCTGCAACTGTTTCCGGAGTCCTCCCGGATAACATAACCCGGAAGGACTCCTTCTTCAGTCGGACGGCTTCCCTGACCACCGGGGTCCACCACGGTGTTCGAGGGTTACCGCCCCTTGAGGCACCTAAGACCTTCAGACCACAGCTCATCACCGCAGCTTCAGCAATAGAGGTTTTGAACATCGCCCACTCAGGTTCAATGCCCCCAACCTCCACAGGGATGGCTGAAAAGCTCCGCCGGAGGTGTGAGTTAAAGATCCCCAGGACAGGGGCTTCCTCCAGACGTTCACCCGCACTACCCGTTTGGGTTTACCAGGTCTGTCCAGAGTCTTCCCCCACCCCTTGATCCAACTCACCACCAGATGGTGATCAGTCGAAAGCTCCGCCCCTCTCTTCACCCGAGTGTCGAAAACATGCGGCCTCAGATCAGATGATACGATTGCGAAATCGATCATTGACCTTTGGCCTAGGGTGCTCTGGTACCACGTGCACTTATGAGCATCCTTATGTTCGAACATGGTGTTTGTTATGGCCATTCCATGACTAGCACAGAAGTCCAACAACAAACGACCGTTCTGGTTTAGATCAGGGAGGCCCTTCCTCCCAATCATGCCTCTCCAGGTGTCTCCATCGTTTCCCACGTGTGCGTTGAAGTCTCCCAGCAAGACTACGGAGTCCCCTACTGGAGCCCCCTGCAGGGCTCCATTCAGGGTCTCTAAGAAGGCCGAATACTCAGAACTGCGGTTTGGGGCATAGGCACAAACAACAGTCAGAGTTTTCCCCCCCATAACCCGAAGGCGTAGGGAGGCAACCCTCTCGTCCACCGGGATAAACTCCAACGTAGCGGCGCTCAGCCGGGGGCTAGTGAGTATCCCCACCCTGGCCCGACGCCTCACACCTTGGGCAACTCCGGAGAAGAATAGAGTCCAACCCCTATCCAGGAGTACGGTTCCAGAGCCAAGACTGTGCGTGGAGGTAAGCCCCACCAGATCCAACTGGTAGCGATCCACCTCCCGCACTAGTTCCGGCTCCTTCCCCCACAGAGAGGTGACGTTCCACGTCCCCAGAGCCAGCCTCTGCTGCCCGGGTCTGGTCCGCCGAGGTCCCTGACCATCACTGCCACCCGTGTGACAGCGCACCCGACCCCAGCGGTTTTTCCCATGAGTGGTGGGCCCACAGGATGGATGGATGGGAGGCACCACGTAGCTTCTTCGGGCTGTGCCCGACCGGGCTCCGTGGCAAACCCGGCCACCAGGCGCTCGCTGTCGGGCCCTCCCTCTGGGCCTGGCTCCAGACGGGGGCCCCGGGCTTCCTCCGGGCAGGGTCTCTCCTTTCCTTTCCCTTTCTTTCATGAAGTCGTTTTTGAACCATTCTGAGTCTGGCCCCTCACCTGAGACCAATTTGCCTTGGGAGACCCTACCAGGAGCACTAGGCTCCAGACAACACAGCTCTCAGGTTCATAGGGACACACAAACCTCTCCACCACGATAAGGTGATGGTTCCCAGAGAGGAAGCAAAAGTCAAGACAAGAAAATATGATGAGGCATATATCACCTTCACCAGTACAACGGTAGGTAGCGAGGAGAGACCACAGTGTGTTGTGTGTCTGGAGATACTAGCTTGTGACAGTTTGAAACCGAACAAGTTGAGACGCCACTTGGAGACAACACATTCGGAGCACAAAGACAAACCAGTTGATTTCTTCAAGAAACAACTCCTAAACTGTCGCAGCAGAGTCACTTTACTGAAGCTGCATCTGTGCCTTCAAACGCTCAACACGCCTCTTAGAAAGTTGCTACAGAGTTGCTCAGTGTAAAAAGTTGCACACTAGAGCCGAGGAATTAATACTTCCCTCTGCTATCGATATGGTTTCCACAATGATTGATGAAGCAACAGCCAGCAAGCTAAAGGCTATTCCTCTGTCAAACAATACTATCGTGAGGCGCATTAATGATGTAAAGGACATAGAGGAGCAGCTTGATGACAAGTGATGAGACAGCCGCTTTGCTTTGCTCGAAAATGTTCTTATCTACAAAAGGGGGGGCCCTGCAGAAAAAGTTTTACTATCATGTCAACATTAATTAATCATGCTGGTTTAAGCTTTTTATCACTAACCTGATTGTACTTTAGTATTTGCTATATCACGTGTCATTGTCCCATATTCTGATTTGAAAATGTCTTTACAGCATTTACAACTCTCTTTTTTTGTTGAAACATATATGATTAAACTAGTAGCTGTGAGTCCTTCGGGGCATGTTTTGCTTGAACTGGCAGAAACAATTTGTTTTTCTGAAATGTATCTGTGTCTCCTGTCTCTCCACCCGGCTCCATCCATGCTGCTCACCCCTTGTGTGCAATAATACCCAGTACCATGTCAAAATGAACACATCCAGCAATACTGCCTCACACAAACGGTGTTATAGAGCAACTATACCTTATGGTGAAGCATGTACACAGCTGAAATGTGATAAGGAATGAAGGCTCGAAAATGGATATTAAGACTCTATTTCACCAGGTTTTTATTATGCACATTTTAAATGACAAAAGTGACAAAACATAAGGATAAGGTGACAGACACCAAGGCAATTAAAACCAAACATTATATTTTTCAGTTAAATGGATTTTTGCCTGATAACCCTGAGGCTAAATGGAAATCGCTTCACTGTCGAGGCTCTTTGGATAACTGAGCAAAAGCAAATCATTTGTAACTTGGCAGGTAGTAGCGGTTGAAAACCAAATGGAGCTGACTAGATTTCACTTTGTTTGTGATTCAAACCTATTCCCCTGCTCTTTCAGGTATTGCCTGCATCACCCTCTCATTCGTGGACGCCCATAGTCGCCCCCTTCAGGTTCCAGTTTCGGACTGTGCTGCACTGCAGAGATCAGAAAACTGCACCATCCCCATTCATCCACACCAGTTTGATGAGCTGACTGCTGTGGGTAAAGTGGACTCCAACAACATGAGCTCAGCTACAGGTAAACGCCACACTGAGCAGCTGTAGCCAAACTTAATTTAGCCTGCGTTGAGAGATGGCTGATGCTGGTTTGGTTCAGAAAGAGAGTAAGATTAACGTTTTGGGTTTGTCACGCATAGGAAGAGATAAATCAAATGTGAATCAAGAGAGTTCTGAAAATCAGCATGCAGGTGGTCCGTCCACAGAAACAGTTCTTTAGAGCAGTGTTTCCCAAACTTTCTGTGGCCAAGGCACACCAAAGACCAAGCCAAATTCTCAAGGTATACCTTTATTCATATCCGGGAAAAATCCCCTCTATAACATATATAGAGTCTGTTATCACCCTGTGAACATGTATTTAGCCTAGTCCTTGTAAGAAGCTATTCTCCTTCACACTAGCAGAGAGCCTTTGATGTGTCACACTCTAATATTTCCCACCATGCGCAAATGGCTATAACGCTTTAACAAATTTCCTTTTTTTAATTATTATTTTATTTATATTTAGGCCAAAGCATATAGGCCAAGACCTATTGTTTCTATATTGTGAAATAAGTGTGTAGGACAAAGTACCGATAAATTACAGTGCTTCCCTGCGCCCCCCCTTATATTCAAGTTTTGTTTTTTATATTCACAACTCACTTTTCACATTGAACAGGTGCTCTTTCATTAAATAAACTAAACGCTTGTAAATGTTATTTATCTCATTTATGTGCACGTTTCAGTTGCTTTGCGTATTTACATTCTCTCCTCTGCTTCGCGAAGGGCGGAGCTCCGCTTCTGAACCCACACACACACACACACACACACACACACACGTGCGCACACACCTACAGTCAGAGACAGAGTGGAGGAAAGGAGAGGAGGGAACTTAAAAAAATCTGCGCCATGCACGGACCTCATCCAGCTCAGGCAGCACCCCGCAGAGCAGTAAAGGTAGGGGAAACACTGAAGTAAATTACAAACCTTGTCTATAGTTAAATGCAATAGGCCGTTTAAAAATCCCACGGCACACCGGGATTTGTTTGGCACACCGTTTGGGAACCACTGCTTTAGAGTAAAGCTAAATACACTGGCCAAGCTCAGTTTACTGATGACATGAGGGTCATGAATTAATGGGGCCTTAAAGCAGTTAATGCTCTTTAATGTCAGAAAATGCAGGATAAAGCATAAATGAAGGTCCATACTCACTCATACATGCATCACTAGTGGTAAGGTACGGTACTGTAAAGTTCAATTTATTGAACCCAGACAGGGAAATGATCAGAATCAGAATCGGCATTATTAGCCAAGTATGTGTTCACATGAAAGAAATTTGACTCTAGTTTTTCAGTGCTCCCGATGTACTTACGAGAAGAACAATGAATTGTTCCATGAACAATTTTAGGAAGATAGAAATAGACATGCAGCTAAAAACAAGGACAACAAAGTGGAACCATGATAGGTAATAATAAACATACAGCTATTAATGTAAAAAAAAAGGATGATGTATAAATATAGGTTGATGTATAAATATAATCCTGCCGCAGGAAGTACATCCTGTGCTGGGTCTTTTTACCTCTGCCAAGGAGTTCATATTTTTGTAAACTTTGGGAGTTTAACAGACTGAGGTGCAGTCGTTGGTGTGGCGGGAGAAGAGCAGTGGGGAGAGCACTCCTCCCTGGGGGGTGCTGGGGATCCGGGTGCTGGATGTGATTTTGCCCATCCTCACCTGCTGCTGCGTCTGTCAGGAAGTTTGTCATCCACTGACAGGTGGGACAGTTAACATGCTGTCTAAAATGTGGGAGTTTGTGGTTGAGGTTAAAGTCCCCAAGACCATTACGAAGGGAACCTGGACGTTTGTGCTGCATGTTAGTATCTGGTCAGTCAGGTGTTGTAACGTCTCACTAACTCTAACACTAAGGTGTTAGCTCTGTTGAGAAGCAACAGTTCATCCATGTTTTTGGCCAGAGAGCAGACATTCAACAGAAGTACAGGAAGCAGGTTGAAATCCCTACTGTTGCAATTCAAACAGTGCTTCAGCACGTTTCCAACAGAGAGCTGGTGTGTGAAAAGCAGTGGAAAAGTTTGATGAGTTAATTGTTGAATGTTTAAAAGTTACTCTGGTGAATTTGATCAGAGACGGAGAACTGAAAACTGAACAAATAAACAACAGAAAAAGTAGCAGAGAGCACAACTAGAATATCAAGTAGATAAACAGCTGAATAATATAGTTTAGAAAAATACAGCATGACAGCCCAATGACCAAGTGGTTGAAGATAAAGCTACATCAAATAAGAAATACAGCAATGTATTTAAATAAGAGTGGAAAGGGTTGATGGCATACAGTGATCAGATCAGAGTATCCTTTCTCTGTGTTCTGTGTGGATGGAACTGAGGATTGATGATTTTTTGGGCATTTTGGCCTTTATTTTAGAGCCGACAGTGTAGACAGAGACAGGAAGCAGTTCAAAACAATGCTGGCACGGGTGAATATGAACTGGTTTGAGAGGGAATTGTAAAATAAAGATGTAAAGATTGTTTCCTGGTATGCCATTCAAATGGATTGTATTGCCCTTAAAGAGGCCCACAAGAAACTAAAACCGGACCACAGGGGGAAAATATCCCCAGGAGAGACTAAATAAATATATACATATGATTTCAGGTATTGAAATACCCTAAAGAACTCCAAAAATGTTCACATCTTGTAATGCAATTTTATTATCAATTTTTTATTAGACACTTACGGCTTTGTGTTAAATATGGATCCTGTACTTTTCACTAGCTTTGCTAACTTGGCTAAAGTTACTAATACTGTAAGAAGGTAATGTCTGGGCTCTACTGACTTTGCTGGGGTAGATTAAGATAGCAGAATTGTAGCAGGAAGAGACAGTTAGTGGTCTTTTAGCAGGGTTTTTTGTACTGCATAAATGTAATTTATACCTGGCTAAGATTCGATCACAATATGAGACAGACTGCCTCCAGATGATCGGATTGTTTCTGATTGTAATCGGTTCCGTGTGCATCTACACCTGCATTAATATGTATATGTGTTGTCCTGATCCAAATACAGATCTCATGTTAGTGGTATTTCATATCTTCAGGGTTCTTTTCTCAGACTTGGCAAAGCTTGGCAAAGTTCTAACCTTTCCCAGTAAACTGAATCTGATTTGTGAAATCAGTGCACTTCCCCTTTAGAATTACAATTTGATTATCTTAGACGGTTACACGAGGTCCCAGGAGTCATTGTATTGTATAAACGGCACTAATTTGAAACTGATAAATTACATTCATAAATGTCAAGCTACGTCATTGGTAACAGTTCCAGCTATTAAATTTAAAGTCTAAATATGAAATGCCCCTAAGAATTGAACGAGTAAATCTTCCTGGTAAATAAATACAAATCCTTAATATGAAGAGATGTTTGTTCCTGGAGGCTAGAACTAAATGACATCATGGTATTGTGGGCTTCTAATATATTTGTGTTTAAAAAGTGTTCGACATACTCTCTTGTTGGTGCTGCAACAGGAAAGAAGTGACCACTGAGACTCCCGCTGTTTGGTTTTGGACATTAAAAATAGTCATCCAAATGGTGGGGGTTTCAATTAATTAAAACTTTTCTGTGCAGTGACGATCATAATACATGTCACCATCTGTGCTGTTGTATATTGTTTGAAGACACATTAACAAAAGGTTTCCCTAAATATCCCTGAAACACTGTGACAGCTAGTAAAGAAAGCAGCAGAGGACAGAAGGCAGGAAGACAAAGTTTGCATTGGTGCCTGATCACACTACTCACTCATGTCTAGCTTCTCATCATCCCTCAAATGATGAACAGTATTTAATTTCATTACATTACATTACAGTTCATTTAGCTGACGCTTTTGTCCAAAGCGACGTACAAAAAGTGCAAACAATCATGGAGATACAACTCCGAACAGCAAGAATCTTGTAAGTACAATAGCTTCAAATAGGTACAATCGTATAAGTGAACACTGTCTTCAAATAGCCAGTTTGAAGTGCAACATACAGAAACAATAGAATACAAATTCAACTATTAGCTATAAATAAGCCAAACCAATACAAGTGCAACATACAAAGTACAGTTATTTCGTTTTCTTCATTCGCCGAGGTGCAGTCGGAACAGGTGAGTTTTCAGTCTGCGACGGAAGGTGTGAAGACTGTCTGCTGTCCTCACATCAATGGGGAGGTCGTTCTACCATTTGTGAGCCAGGATAGCAAACAGGCGGGTTTTGTTTGAGGGAAATCTGGGTCCCACTCGTAGTGAGGGAGTGGCGAGCCGATTGGTCGACGCAGAGCGAAGTGAACGCGCTGGGGTGTATGGTTCGACCATAGCCTGGATGTAGGAAGGGTCTGATCCATTCAAAGCATGGTAGGCCAGCACCAGAGTCTTGAAGCAGATTTGGGCCGCCACTGGTAGCCAGTGAAGGGAGCGGAGAAGTGGTGTAGTGTGGGAGAACTTGGGTAGATTGAAGACCAGTCGGGCTGCTGCATTCTGGATGAGCTGTAGAGGTCGAATGGCACATGCAGGCAGTCCAGCGAGGAGGGAGTTGCAGTAGTCAAAGCGGGAAATGACAAGAGCCTGAACAAGAACCTGTGTCGCCTTTTGACTCAGTAGGGGACGTATCCTCCTGATGTTGTACAGAGTGCATCTGCAGGAGCGGGTTGTTGCAGCGATGTTGGGACCGAAGGACAGTTGGTTGTCCAGCGTCACACCCAGATTCCTTGCAGTCAGTCGGGGAAACAACAGAGGTGCCGATGTTAATGGTAAGGTCTTGGATGGGAGAGCCCTTACCTGGAAGGAAAAGGAGCTCAGTCTTGTCAAGATTGAGTTTCAAGTGATGTGCGGCCATCCACCGAGAGATATCAGCAAGACAATGCCTCCACCTGGGTTTCAGATCTGGGAAAAGACAGAATCAGTTGAGTGTCATCTGCGTAGCTGTGGTAAGAGAAACCATGAGAGTGAATGACAGAGCCAATTGAGTTGGTGTACAGTGAAAAGAGGAGAGGCCCCAGGACAGAGCCCTGAGGTACCCCGGTGGTGAGTTGACAGGGGTCCGACAGAGCCCCTCTCCAAGTTACCCTGTAGGTGCGATCCTTTAGGTAGGATGCGAGCAGGGAGAGAGCACAGCCTGAGACTCCCAGTTCTTGGAGGGTGTGGATGACGATCTGGTGGTTCACTGTCAAACGCAGCAGAAAGGTCCAGAAGGAATGACAACACAGGAGAGGGAGGCTGCTCTAGCAGCGTGGAGTTCCTCAGTGACAGCGAGGAGGGCAGTCTCAGTTGAGTGGCCCGCCTTGAAACCAGATTGGTGCAGATCAAGGTTGTTCTGATGAAGGTAAGACGAGAGTTGATTAAAGACTGCACGCTCAAGTGTTTTGGAAAGAAAAGAAAGAAGAGACAGGTCTGTAGTTGTTGACTTCAGAAGGATCGAGTGAGGGTTTCTTTAAGAGAGGGTTCACTCTTGCCTCCTTAAGATTGTTAGGAAAGCAACCAGATGTTATGGATGTGTTGATGAGATGGGTGAGAAAAGGAAGGAGGTCAAGAGCAATAGACTGGAGAAGGTGAGAGGGGATAGGGACCAGAGGGCAGGTGGTAGGACGGGCAGAGGTAATGAGAGATGGAACTTCATTCGAAGAGAGAGTGGAGAAAGAAGTTAGAGTGGGGGGGAAGTGATGTGGATGGTGAGTCGGAAAATAAAGAGCGTATGTCATCTATCTTTTTTACAAAGTAGTTGACAAAGTGGGACGGTAAGTGGGAAGAAGGAGGTGGGGGACTGGGAGGGTTGAGGAGGGTGGAGAAGATAGAGAAACATTTTTTGGGATTGGAGAAAGAGGATTGAATTTATTGTTGGAAGAAAGTGCTTTTCGCTTCTGAAATTGAAGAAGAGAAAGAGGAGAGAAGAGTTTGAAAGGTAAGCAGGTCGTGAGGGTGTTTTGATTTCAGCCATTTTCTTTCAGCTCCCCGTAGGATGGCAAGAGAAGAGAAGAGATGTTTAATGTAACCGGCTTTGTTACAGTGACAGCATGAAATTCGAAAGACGAGTGAGTGAAGTCTGGCAGAAAAACTCCATTTGGGAGAGATCAGCAGACCAGTGCCACCTCCTCGTCCAGCGGTTCTGGGCGAGTGGGAGAAGGAGTAGGCTGTGGAGAGAGCAGCAGGGGTGGAAGTGTTATCAGGTGTGATCCAAGTCTCAGTGAGGGCAAGGAAGTCAAGGGATTGATGGGAGGCGTAGCCAGAGATAAACTCTGTCTTGCGAGTGGCCGACCGGCAGTTCCACAGGCCACCTGTGACGAGGTGTTGGGTCTGAGAGGAGCGGGTGGGATATACAAAAGCAGAGAGGTTACGGTGGTGTTGTGAACATGTGCGAGGCCTGTAATATCTACAAGAAGAGACATGAACAGGAACGGAAAATATACACATTTGAATAAGGAGGGAAGAGCAAGCAAACCGAGATACCTTTCATCCTAAAGAACTGCAGTAGCTCAGTCCACAGGGATCTTGTCTTGGGAACCTGAGGGTCGGCGGTTGAGCAATGCCAGATTTAATGTGTGTGACCATTAAAAGACAATTCAAAATCCTCAATTTTCTCATTTCCATTTCCGTGGTGGAGATGATTTAATAGCCTCAAGTCAGTACTGCTGAGCCAATATTAAGACCACATTTCCCATAAATCCTTATTGAAATTGAATGTTGGTTCTTGTATATGTGTAAACTAAGCCTATATATATATATATATATATATATATATATATATATATATATATATATATATATATATATATATATATATATACTTACCTACTATATTTACTCATCCTTCTGTATCTATTTTAAAACTACTATTAACATTTTCCAGATGCCACTGATCCCTTTCTAGGAACTGAATTATTTTAATTTTGTGCTGAGTCAACAGGATTTCCCTCTTTATTGTTTTGTCTAACTTTATTTTGATCTTGTTAAACCTACCAATCCCTGTTGTGTGTGCTTGGTGTTCTAACAGAGCCACAGCTGTATGTGCGCTTTGACATCTGGGAACAAGGCAACATCAGCCCCTTACAGCTGAGTGACAAACTACAGGGGGCGCTGCGCCACGCACTCTGTGATGTCGTCATGGAGCTGAGAGTATTACCCAATACTCTTTGTTTGGGGGGGATTTGCCCAGCAACCAAAGTTCAGAGGGAAGAGGCTAAAGGTTAGGTCATCTTCATTCCTCTGTGATGTATGTACTGTATACTGTAATCAAACTGCAGGGGATGGACACTACACAGCATTAAGCAATCCAATACAAGCTAAACCCGACAGTGTAATCCAGTTCACCACCGCACATTTCAATCAACTTTTCTCTGACACGTTGCCAACAAAAGACTGAAACGCTATTGTATCAGAATACATGATGTTGCACACAGTGTGGTGGAAGTAGTTTTAAACTCCATGGTATTATTTATTTAGAAGTATATGTTTAATAAAAGTATTCAACTGTTTTTTATTTGTTGCAGTACAACACACACCCTGTGAGTGTATGTTTCTGCCGTATATCACTTGTCCATCTCATGGAAAAGATATACTTCTATTACTACAAATGTATCGGTCTAAACAAGGTTTCTTTGCGTGTCTAAAACAAAGACCTGAACTTGGTACGTCCCCACCTTCGCTCGCCAGTCCCATTAAACCCATTTGCTGCCTTCTTTGTCTCTTCCCACTGGGCCTCATGAATGTACCTCTTAAAATACATGGACACATGTTGGCACAGTGAGGAAAGAAAAAGAGTGTATGTATTCATGTATTAAACTATGTATTTTAAAATAAACAAACCCAAAGCTTTACCCAACTAAACGACCTGAAGCTAAAACTTAAACTTAGTGAGTTAGTTCAAACTGACTAAAACCACTCAGAGAGACACGTCATTTCACAAAATGGAAGTCTTTTCATTTTTAATATAGTTAAGTTGAGTGTAATCTCAACAGCCAAATCACACAAATCTCAGGATGTCTACAGACCATGTTGTGAACTAAGATCATCCCAGCTTTGGCAGCTTGATTGGCAGCTATGTGTTCTAAATGTGTAAAAACATACAAAGTCTAAAATTGTCTTCTATACAACTGTCTGTTACTTGTTTGTGGTCTCTGTGTCAAATGTGTTCAGGACTGTTGATCCCTTCGCCTGAGGTGAAAGAAGTGAAGGACAGCCCTAGGCAGCGCAGTGGCTCTCGGGTCTTTAAAAGCAGCCCTTCTCCCATCACCTTAACCCAAGCTGGAGGGAGCAGCCCCATGCCCGGGACCAGCACACCCGAGTCCACCACACCCACCAGCAAGAGCACCCGCCGGAGCTTCTGGGACATACTGGTCAGTTCCTCCACAGCTTGAAGGCTTAATTCTGTTAAATTAATAGTATAGTTGTAAAGTGTTTTCTTTTAATGTGCTGACTGAAATAATAACTCAACTGGAACTGGCTCCCTGCTGATATCATTCAGTGTTTTCTGTACATTTCTATAATAACAGACCAAAATGTCTTGAAAAAATGATGAACCAATCTCTAAACAGTTTTTTCTTTAGATTTTCCACTTAGGTGTAAGGGCTCCGGTATTGTTGTGAATAGTTTGCCTCATATCTTTAAGATAGTATATTCAGTGAACAGAGTATGTGCCTCAGGAATGACTAAATACTTTTTCAATATTTTTGTAATTACGATTAAATGATGAATTGACAAATAAATAAAAAAGGGTTAATACATTTTGCAAATTATTTCGAGAGGTGAATTGATTAAATAAGAGTTTTAAAATGTAATAATTAAATTGATTTTAGAAAGGATTTTAATAAGATACCTAATAAGATTCAGAGCAGCAGTGGATCAATGTAATTATTGATTTGAATTAAAACCAGTTATGGGGGCAGACTCCAGACCAGATGCTGTTAGGATGCTCTGATGGGCTCCCAGGGGGCACTCAGAGGTCACATGTTGTTCCATATTTATATTTTACATTTCAGCCATCATATAAGCAGTTTACATCATTATGCCGATCCGGTCTTGCGACACACAAAAGCCATAAGGAGTAAATATATTAAGATTAAGCCATTTGGATGTTTTGGCTCAAGTTTGCATAACCAGAGGAAGGTCTGGATCTGTGTCCTGGTTAGACTTTAGACTTAATTACTCCATATGAGCCCGTGCACCCCTCAGATCCTCAGATGGAACCTTGCTGGTTGTTCATACTACACACAGTATTTGTGACTTAAATGTGTTTCTTTCAATCCTTGCAGAGTAAGCCAGATTCATCAGAGCTTGGGAGCCCAAAGACAACTGACGACATAGTGCAAGAAAAAGGAGAGGAGGGCCGAGCAGCACGACGAAGACACAAGACGGAGAGCGTGAAGCAGCAGTGGAGCCAGGAGAAAGCTCTGGCTGTGGAGCTGGAACAGGCCCAGAGGTGGAGTATCACTGAAACCTTACCAGGAACATCACGCATTAAATTATTACCATGACTAACGCTAACGAGATTTGACCACAGAAATGGCACCTCTTTTTGCAATTAAGTCCTATAAAAAAAGATTTCCAAATCAAATGCTAATATTTTATATTACTAAAAGGAAAAAGAGATCCTTCCTCCTTTAACATCCAAGTCTCTGAGTGGGCGGGGCAATGTATATGTGTACACAATGCAGCCAGACAGTTAGAGACTAGCTGGTAAACATATTGAAGCATTTAGCAGCTGAAGAGACAGACTTCACTAAAGAGTTGCTGGAGTTAGACATTCATGTGGGTTAGTTTTACTTTTAGCCACCAGTACTGTACCATGATGTGCATATTTATTCTGTTCAGTATAGAAGTTGTTTTAGTGTACATCTTTTTAATATCTGGCCAGTTGTTAGGCATTTTTTTTGTCAAACTAAAAAAAGCAAAGCAAAAGAAACATCTAGTAAGCTAATGGGGGTGGTGGTTAAAGTCCAAGGCTCTTTTTGTTTTGAGTCACAGAATATGCACAGACAGGGGAGCTGTCGTCACACAGTAGAACGTTCTCCCTTGTGGTGATTTTCTCAAAAGGAGACGTCACTTACCGAGAAGACCTGTATGCTGTATCAGAAAAACAAACACGCATTCAATTTAATCTCAGTTGGACTAAAATCATGCCTAAAAACTAATATGTGAAAACACTACCACTGCGTGGTGGAAATTCCAAAATAAATCCCCTTCTAGAAAGAAGTAAGAAATTAACCAATATGGAAGTTAGAACAAAGTTGTCTTTGGTGTCCATTACGACCCTTTCTGTGGTCTAGGGGTGCACAGGGAGTAACATAAAGGTAATGTAAATGAAAAAGGTTGACACCCTTTAAAGTGTAACAAGTTAACTTAATTTATTCAAAAACAGGTTTCAAACAAAGGCGTGTAACACAGAAGCAACTGAGCGTCAGGGTCTCAGAGGCCCAAATAATAAACAAAAGCCCACACTACCTGGAAACTCACTAACCTGTCAAATCAAAATCACAATGCTAAGCTCCCTACCTCAAAATAGAACATGGGAGACAAAGGAAAAGGCAGAGAACCCCTACCAGCTTCTTTAAATAACACTAGGCTACTAAACAATGAACCACACAGTCCTATAGCACGAGCAAGGCCGACAGCTCCTGTGGCAGCAAGGCAGGAAACCAAAGAGGAAGAGATCACCGGCTCCAGGAAGGTTATATGGCCCCACTGATCACTAATGGAGCTCAGGTGTGGGCAGAGGCATGGCCAACCTGAAACACACAGCTCTCTTCCAAGAGGCTGGGAGAGGCAGTGGAACGTAACAGTGTTATTTAATAAAGAGACACAGATAACCTGCACCAACATGTCATTTATACAGTAGAGCTGCATGGGCAGGACAGCAGGTCATACACGTTTCTGACATCAGACATATTCATTACAACCGGCAACATCCTGCTAAGTGCCTAACACTGGTCACATTGGCACCAGCAGCCACAGGGACATCAGACGTGTATTCCAACCGTGAGGAAACACAGGGTCAGTCACTGTAAGGCCTTTATAGAGACAAAATATAACTAAATGAGTCTATATGATAGAGTTCCTTGACATACAGTACCATGGGTTAGCAGTGTCAAGAATTTCAAATCCTGTAATTGATTTGTGAAAGCCAAAAATCTCAACACCTGACCAAGAAATCACTGTTACTGATCAACGGTCCTTTAAGCACCACAGCTCAGCTGTTTTAGTGCTACGGCAACTGTAAGAACGCCCTAATGGTGTGTGTGTGTGTGTGTGTGTGTGTGCGTGCGTGCGTGCGTGCGTGCGCACAGGAGGCAGGTTTCCCAGTTGGAAGAGGGAGATGCAGGCACTCTACACCCCGTCTACCAGGTCACCTGCCAGCCATGGATCACTTTCATGGCTGAACTTGGTAGGTGTTATTTAATTATCATGTGTTCATGCTGAATGGGAAATATATTTTGCTGCTTCTGTTGATGAGAGGTTTTATATTCTGTATGCTGAAGTATTTCTCACTATCTGTATTTATTCTTCTCCTTCTGACCTGGCTGCTGAATGACAGGCTGCCCCTCCATTCAGCAGTGCACGGCTGAGATAGCTTCGCACTTCCTGCTGCCTTCCATCTTGGCAGAGATTGTCAGTTTGGTCAGTTCTTTGGCCAGTGACACAATAGTGAAGGCTTTTGAAAAGACAAGGTGAGTTGTTTGTGCTGGGTATCAAATAATTAGTGATTAGCTCCTGTCCCATAGAAAATGAAAGGTGAACTTCACGTTGTGTCCCGCCGTGCTCAGTGGGGCTTCACGGTTACATTTCATCTGAAAGTCTTCCAGTAGTTCCATAGTTTTAATGGTTGAATACAAACAATTCAACTACCTACACTGTTTGCTGTAAAAACTGAAATTTCAAATGGTTTAAGCCATTGTTTTTATTTTTTCACAATTTCAAATTGTTGTTATGTTACCATGGTGCGTAGTTGCTTAAAATGCCTTGAGAAAACGTTATGTTCTTAAACAAGCTGAGCAAATTGTCATGTCAAGTCATGCATCCTTAAATAATAAGATGTATGGCTGCATTAGTACGTGCATTTCATGACTTTAAGGATTCTTTTGTACTTTTTTATTTACAATGTCCTTAGCAACAAGAATAAGGGGAAATGTATAGATTATAAATTTTTCACTGATACAGAATAAAAATGTCCCAAACACAGTGTTACACACCTCACATATGTGATAAAGTTCTTTATTTTCAGTAATGCAATTAAAAAAACAAAAATGTCATGCATTCTGGATTCATTACAAATCAACTGAAATATTGCAAGCCTTTTATTATTTTAATATTGCTGATTATGGCTTACAGCTTAAGAAAACTCAAATATCCTATCTCTAAATATTAGAATATCATGAAAAAGTATACTAGTAGGGTGTTCAACGAATCACTTGAATCGTCTAATTAACTCGAAACACCTGCAAGGGTTTCCTGAGCCTTGAAAAACACTCAGCTTGGTTCAGTAAACTAAATCACAAGTATGGGGAAGACTGCTGATCTGACTGCTGTCCAGAGGACCATCATTGACACCCTCCATCAGGAGGGTAAGACACAAAAAGACATTTCTCAAAGAGCAAGCTGTTCACAGAGTGCAGTTTCAAAGCACATCCACAAAAAGTCTGTTGGAAGGGGGAAATGTGGCAGGAAACGCTGCACAACCAAGAGAGATGACCGCAGCCTTAACAGCATTGTGAAGAAGAGTCGCTTCCAGAATTTGGGGGAGCTTCAAAGACAGTGGACTGAAGCTGGAGTCCAGGTATCAAAAGCCACTGTTCACAGACGTGTCCGGGAAATGGGCTACAATAGCCGTATTCCCATGGTCAAGCCACTTCTGAACTCAAGACAACGGAAGAAACGTCTGACTTGGGCTATGGAAAAGAAGCACTGGACAGTTGCAGAGTGGTCCAAAGTCCTCTTTTCAGACGAAAGCAAGTTTTGTATTTCATTTGGAAGTCAAGGCGCCAGAGTCTGAAGAAAGGCTGGAGAGGAGCAAAATCCAAGTTGCTTGAAATCCAGTGTGAAGTTCCCACAGTCAGCGATGGTTTGGGGAGCCATGTCAGCTGCTGGTGTTGGTCCACTGTGTTTCATCAAGCCCAGAGTAAATGCAGCTGTGTACCAAGAGATTTTAGAGCACTACATGCTTCCGTCTGCTGAAAAGCTCTATGGAGATGAGGAATTCATTTTCCAGCATGATCTGGCACCTGCCCACAGTGCCAAAACCACCAGTAACTGGTGTACTGACCATGGCATTACTGTCCTCGATTGGCCTGGCAATTCCCCTGACCTGAACCCCATAGAGAATATGTGGGGTATTGTGAAGAAGAAGCTGAAAGACACCAGACCCAACAATGCTAATGAGCTAAAGGCCGCTATTGAAGCATCCTGGGCATCCATAACACCTCAGCAATGCCACAGGCTGATTGCCTCCATGCCACGCCGCATTGATGCAGTAATCCGTGCAAAAGGATTCCCAACCAAGTACTGAGTGCATTAATGGACATTTTCAAATGTTTGATTTTGTTTTGCTGTTATAAATCTTTTTTTTTACTTGGTCTGAGGAACTATTCTAATTTTTTGAGATAGGATTTTTGAGTTTTCTTAAGCTGTAAGCCATAATCAGCAATATTAAAATAATAAAAGGCTTGCAATATTTCAGTTGATTTGTAATGAATCCAGAATGCATGACATTTTTGTTTTTTTAATTGCATTACAGAAAATAAAGAACTTTATCACAATATTATAATTTTCTGAGACAGTCCTGTATTTGATTCCCACACACTGGATGATAACTTTGAATCAGATAGATACTATGACATTTTCTTTTGGCATAATCATCTGACTCACTGAACAATACAACAGCAGTTTGTACTGCCCAGTCCATTGTGGCTCCCTTTTCCCTGCCAGACAGGCATCATGAGCATACAGGCGGTGCAGGTTTCATTCCCTGTTGTCAGCAGTTCTTCCAACTTGCTCTTGTATCCAACATACACAAGTCTTCAGGAGGTGGAGCACTAATCATATTAGATGACGAGCAGTTTGGCACCTTGTATGGCAGCCCTGTATGAATGGGTAAAAAAAGCGCTTTGAGTTGTCGGAAGATTAGAAAGGCGCTGTATAAATGTCCATTTACCAAGTCCACATGTCTTGTGTGAGCCCAGTGTGGGCTACTGACTCGTACTGGTTGTTTGAGGTGGGACAGTGTGTTTACAGTAGAGTTAGCAGACAACAGTGCATTACAGAGGGAGAAGGATATTCCATATCAGGAGACAGAAGTGTAAAGGATCTGTAATCATCTTATTTCCCTTTATTCTTTCATGTGCATCTTAGTGTGCTTCATACGTCAGACCAACATCGTGTTACAGCTGTGCCATATATCACAATAATAGTTTTCTCTGTTTCTTAAACCTTTTAGCTGTCCCACATCTGGAGACATATTTGTCCCCTTCCCTCTTGTCCAGACCCTCAGCCAGTCTCCAGACGCTACAAGGAGCTTCATTCTCATTGGCCGCAACTTCCATCAGTGGCACTGTAGCACAGAGCAAGGTAACTGATAAAGCCAGTGTATATACCAATGATTCTCAACACAGAAACAGTTTCCTGGACAATGTGATGGTAGCATAAGATTATGCTCCGGCTGTGGTTTCATTTTGGGTTGGTCCAAGTGGGGCACTGACTTATGCAGGGGTGGAATGAAGCGCACACACATACACACACACACACACACACACACACACACACACACACACACACACACACTCACACTCACACTCACACTCACACTAACATGTCTTTTTGGAGCGAAAGTAACGAGACAAGACGAGGGCAACACAAGTAGCCCCGACTCCCCGGAGTTTCTTGACTAACGTGGGTCTAAATCTGGGGTTGCAGGCGAAACTCTACTTCGCCGCCAGTGTGAACAGACTCCTAAAAAAGATGGGAAATTCATAACACACGTAGTGCTCTAAGACCTGTGGAGTGACGGTTAAAATTTGAAATGAGGTAAATGTAGCAGAATGCAGTCCTATCATTCCTGAACTGTAGCTTTTTAAGGCAGCCACAACAGACACTGAAGGGACACTGTAGAAGGCCTCCTGCACTTTAATCATATGCTTTAATTCAGTATTTCCTATGATCCGCCGTCCAGTCTGTTTTTGTTTCACTCAATACGTGGAGTAGACTATAGAAGGAGAAGAAGTGGTTCCACCTGTTAATAGCTAACAGATAGATTATAATACACATTTTGGAATGAGAAGCAGCTGTGCCCAGTGGAATCCGTGGTTACAGCTCAGCAAGAAGGGTAAACTTGGTGCCCCTCTCGGGGTAAAACTCTCCCTCTAGAATGTAGCATGTGTGAGTAGTAGATATAAAAAGAGTCTCCTGACAGCTCAACAGGCTGCATCTGCAGCGGTCCCAGTGAATTCATTAATATTCTGCGAGCTGGATGGGAGGCATTGGGGGCCCAGATGTGGCCTGCGGACCGCCAGTTGACGATCACTGGTACAGGTTTCAGGGGTGGCAGCCCAAGCCACTCCCCGGACACACCCCTGAGTGGAGGAATATTTTGTTTAACCAGCCTAACTTTTTCTTTTCTTTTTTATCTGTAGTGTAGTGTTGTAGTTTTTTTGTGTAACTCGAAACAATGAGCCTCAACCTGATACAACCCACTTCACTACTCTGTCGGTTAGAATATTCTGTGGTGACTCTTCTTTACGTCATAACTACAGGATTAGAAATTAAGACTTCAAATTCAAAGGGAACACTACTAAAACAATTAACAGTATGAGTTAAATGATAGTGTACTGTTGCAGAAATGAAATTGGAAGACAAAAGATCACAGAATGTGGTGGAAACTTGATGAATGTTTATGAAGGCCTATATTAGTGTGTTTGTAAAGTCTAGAATACACTAGTCATCAGCAGCATGAAGCTAACACCTGGTTTCACCTCATGTTGTGTAGAGGAAGAAGTCTGAGCATGGTTTGTGTCGAAGCTTTCAACGTGCCCTCCTTGCTGCTGCTCTTTGTTTCTGTGTTTCTATGTCCATGCTAGCAGCTGTCTAACACAACTGTGTTATTTGCAAGTGTCTGCTTACATCAGTTTGTGTCGAGCTGTGTGCTTCACTGTCATGGCGCCTTGCTGTTTGTACCATCTCTGTTTGCCTACAGAAGACAGTTCAGATGAGGAAAACACCCCAGTTCTAAATAGGTTCACACGTAAGTTTGCCTTTCAGCTTAACACATTGATGCTGATGGGATGTATTTAATTGCTGTTTTTTGATAAAAATGTAGTGCTTAATATATATTTTAAATATATGTGTTAGTTAACAACACATCTTAAAAGTGGACAAAAGGCAAGTAGCCTTTAAACTCAAAGGCAGTTCTAATGTAGCTTTACATCTCTACATAAGGCATAAAACAAAGTCATTGGGCCCTACGTTTGTGAATCAAGGTGTGGAGCACAAAGCAGTCTAGTGGATAAAGGGAGGGAGATTTTGGAGAGGTTTATGTGGGTACACCCCCCCCCCCCCCCCAATTAAAGTGACAGAAATATTGTAGAACAGAAGGAAACCCATCTGAGGTTTGCAATGACACCCTCTCCTGCACCGCTCTGCCTGTCCCGCACTGCCAGCATTTCACTCACATGCAAGTGAAAATGAGAGTGTGTGAATGTGACCAATAATGTGGGTACCCAGGTACAAGTGAGTGAGAGTACTTCACTAACAAATTTTCTCATCGCGCTTTGGCCAGAAAAATACAGAACTTCAGCGGCCACAGATTATATCAGCTGTTACTTATTAAGATTGATTTAACAAGTAACTTGATCACAGGTGGAAATGATCTGTTTGTGTTGTGAGGTTAACCTGCTCTCTGCACTCAGACAAAGATCATGTGTGAGGGAGGAAACGGCACTTTACTATCAGTGGAAGTTCCAACAACTCCAACCGATGGTGAGTCTGTCAAAATATCAGCTGTCACATCAGCACCAGGAGTTGGAATGTCTCACTTAAAATTTTATTCATATCATATCAGTAATTTAAGCTGATCAACTAAGATTTGATCCGGGACTTTCTAATTTGGATCAAATAGAAAGACCAGCAGTGTGTCAGATACATTTAATCAACAGTTCACATCTTATGGTGATGTGTATATATGTATTTTACTATGTGCACTGAACTACTTTGGGTCTATAAGCGGAATAATGTAAGGTAAGGTACATGATGCCACTTTGCCAGTACAGAGCTGCACGTTGTGCTGCACGCCTGACACCAAAATAGAGTCCAATGAGTTTCTTTTAAAGACAATGATGAATTATATTGCAGTTGTAGTGTTGTTCAAGTGTAATAATAAATAGCCCCCATGTGTAAAGGCTCAGCAGAAACCAGGTTTGAACCCAGATGCACAAATCAGACGCGCAGGTTATTGTTTGTTTTGTTTTAAAACATGCATTAGTCAAAACCAGGCAAGCAGATCAAAACAGGCAAACTTATCTGAAAGGTCAGGCAGGCAGAACTAAAGGCGTAAGCACAGTATGAAGTGGAAATGATCAGGTATATACAGTATATGATGGAAGTGGGAACAGCTGGGCAGGGATGGTCAGGAAAAGTGGTTACTGCTGGGCAGGAGGTAGGCTGGATGTACAATGACAGGAGAGTCACTGCATGGCAGGAACAACCGAGCAGGCAGGAAAGTAATGCTGCTGGATAATAACTTGTTCAGCCCTTTGGTCAAAAAGAGTTAAGAGTTAAAGCAGACCGTAAATCTTCTGGAAGTTAAATACCATTTGACCTATCTAATGGCATACTTTCCTTCCTACCAAGTTATAATGTCCCCGATATATACTGTATATAGATACTGGAATGTGAAAAATATCCCACACATGTTATTGTGAAATGCAAAGAATAAACACTCCATGTTTCTCTCCCACTGATCATGTTAAGAACATATTTTCTCCTACAATTGGCTTTAATTTCCAGACCAGCATTACTGTTTCTTCTAATCGGTAAAGCCTGACCTGGGAAACCTCTCAGAGAATCCTGGCTAATTCAGTACATTTGGCTTGTGGGCCCAGTAGATGTGCAGATGAAAATGAATTGCATGTAAAAAGTGGATCTCAAAGTCGTGGTCCATCAACGTTCTACTTTAGTTACAACAGATGAAACTGTCCTGACAGTCAGGTGGGAGTCAGTCTTCTGTCTGGCATTGATTCATATTGCTTTGCCATTTCACTGAGTTCCTCTCTCTTCTGCCCAGCTCATAAAGGCTTCCAGCGCTTCGAGGCTCTGGAGCAAAGTGATTGGTTCAGTCCCAGCCAGGCCGGGGCCGGACTGGCTCCCCGCCAGAGGTTCCTCTTCATCATCATCCTGGACAAAAAGGTGACTTGGGATATGGAAGCCTTAGTATTGTAAATGTCCCTCAGCCCAAGAGTACAAGACATAGTTCTTACAAACAAAAGGTCCTGATTGATTGAGCTGTGAATACATCTCTGACCCCTGGATTACACTTGTATTAGATGCAGATGTGCCTCTCCCCTCACTGCTCCTCATGTCCATTTAACGGCTCCTTCAAAAAAATCTCACTTAGTTCCAGTGGTTAGCATGCAGATTAATATTTGTCCATGTTTTGACACATTTATCGATGAGATTTCTTCCTTTGACCCCAAATAAGAAACACATTAATGAAGGGCAGAAGCAAAGTATGAGGAGAGGTGCAGTCGTAACATAATATTACATGTACTGTATGTGATGCCTTTACTGCTCCGGTGGCACAACTTGTGTGAGTGTAAGCATCTCATGTTTGTGTTTGAGTTGTCCTGTTGTTACCGTCTTTGCTGCAGGTGACTCTGTACAGCTATAACTGGTCTGTGGATCTGGGCTCTTCTCTGAATCGTGAGCTGGTCCGCCTTGTTAAGTGGCAGAACGCCAGGTCTCATGTTGTCCACTGTCTGCTCAACCAAAAGATGGGCCTCTTCCATCACTACTGCTTCTCTGACGCACCCATCCACGAAATGGACTCCAAGCAGGTAAACCACTGACACAGGAAGAATTTAAAGTCTCTGAGGCGCTGGAATAATTCAGGGTTAGGAGCAAAGTTCCAATTCCAGCCATTTACTTATTTTTCTGTCAACAGAAAAATACAATGAGACAGACGGACCTCAGCAGGACTTTTAATTAATCAATCAATCAATCAAATGTATTTGTATAGCCCAATATCACAAATGACACATATGTCTCAGTGTGCTTTACAGACTGTACAGCATACGACACCCTCTGTCCTTAGACCCTCGCATCACTCAAGGAAAAACTCCCTAAAAGAAAAAATGGAAATAAAGATTTCCTCAGCACTTGCTACCTCAGACTGCCTTTACAGACATGCTGACACACTTCAAACGTGCCACTAAAAAGCAGCTGTAATGTCAGTATGGGGTTGGGAGCTGTTGAGGAGAATTGGCTGCTAGTTGAGCTGGAATCAGCTGTCAGGACAGCATCTGGAGTCCCAGCCTGCAGGTAGCAGGTCCAGGGGCAGCGTTCATACAGCTGCTGTATCCTGGGGAAGATTCAGAAGTGACGATGTCACTACCTGTACATTACCAGCCTGTTTGACATGTGCTTCATTTAGTGATGGTGTTTCCAGTGGTCGTGTTAGACTTTCAAGTTGTCTGTCATTTTGACTTAATAAGGCGTATTTGATAGCATTAAAAATGTGCTTCACCAGGAAGAGCAGCATGCGGGGAGGAGAGCAGACGCGCTGTGAGTTACTTAACGTTACGGTAGGTCGCCCCCAGTCTGTGTTCTAATCTGTCAAAATGACGGATGGCCTTCAGAACGGTCCATCACTTTGTCTTTGTCAAGGCTTTAGTGATTATCTGTCCTGGATGATGGGCTTGTTAGGAATAATGGTGTTCCTTAAATGTTGTTAAAAACAGACATTTTAAATTCCATTAATGATTTGTATTGTATTGTTTGGCCCCACAACAAGTTGTAAAGCACTGACATATTATCATCTTAGAAAGTTTAGCTTGTGTGTTGTGTGCAGTAAGTGCACATCCAGCAGACACAGCGACATTATTCATTTGGAGTCATGTATGTGTCCACCTGATGAATGTAAGTCCAATACTCTCTCTCTTTTAGCTCTGGTTTGTCTCTACCAACTCCTGAGGGAAATATCTGTCCACTATGTTCCCCAGCTAGTCTCTCACTGTGTCTGTCGGCTGAAGAGAATACAGAGATGCAGTCACATTGTCTGCCACCATCCATTCTGCCAACCAGCCGCTCTCCCTCACCTAAACAAGTTTCTCCTAAACAAGGCCTTCCATCATTGTTTACTTAAAGATGGATCACCTAGATGGCTCCTCAAACTCAGTCAACACATTCTGAGTAAGACGGTCAGAGAATCGACTGTCTGATTGAATGCACGGTCCCCTAGCCTCACCCTCATCTCCCTGACATCGCCCGTCTGAACACTGTCAGCTCCGGTAGACTAACAGATGAGCGATATGTTTTGGAGAGATGACCTGATCAGAAAAAGAGACACTCAAGACGTTAGTGTTTGGCCTCAGGCCTACTTAAATATCCCCTAACATGAAAGAGATCGCCTAGGATCAAACTATGTATAGAATCTAAGGTTTGAAAGATATTTGTTTCAACCAGCCGGAGTCAAACAGTCTAAATGCTTTGCCTTCTTTGTATTCGTTCAAAGATCGTTTATGAAACACGACATCGTTCCCTGGGTGGTCAGACATTAAAAATAATGTTATATCGCTGAGGTATATCGGCGGCCAAGAAGTCATGCTGTTGTTTTCATTAACCTAGCCATCCTGCAATGTCAAGGGATCAGGCACTGAAACGCCACTCAGAATAACCAAAAGCTTAGTCTTTTCTTTTTCTGTGATTGAAAGTCTTTCGTTAGTTGTTGGTTGCTCCTCAATGCCCATCTCTGATGCAGCAAACACCCTGGCAATAAGCTCCAGTTTTGTTCCTGAAACCTTTAAATTCCGCTTGCAGCAAAATACTTTCAAAGCTTCGACTTTCCACATCTGAACCTCATCATAAGAAAGGAGTTCAGAACTCATTGTAGGGTAGTATCCAAAAGTAAAAACGCGCTTGAGCTAAGCTAAAGTTAAGCTAAATACAATGTAAACACGTAGAGAAGAAATCCAATATGGCGGCCCTTGTAGAGTTGGTGCTCACTTTTCTAGGCTCGCCACACCAGCATGCATTGCGATTCCACCGGAAGCCCGAAACTCCGATTCCATGTATATTGAGAATTGGGTGACTCAAAGGTAACAGGCTGGGAAAATGGGGTTTTAGAAAGCACATAGACACAATCAACAGTCTTCCCTCCCTCAACAACTGCTGTGGACATGAAATAACAATGTTTCTTTCCCCATGACTGATAACTTCCAACACCAAGCTGCAGGTTTTCCTTATCGCACGAAGTAATAGACTTCCAGCAGTAGCCCACATATCAAGCTGAATGTGGGGACATTTTGAATTTTAACTGTCCTGGGAAAGCAGAGGTTTGTACTAAAAAGAACAATATCAACTGATACTGAGAAGTGGTAGGTCTCGGTGCACAAACTGTCTGCTGTTGTGGTTTATGTGTGTGCAAAACCTACTTTGCTTGATTACTTGATACTTATTCCTAAATTAATTTGTGTTTAATCAAATAACCTTTGGCCAGCTAGTTTTACTCCCCCAGCAGAGGCCTAACATGCGGAATGCACAGAGTTGGGTGCACGGGTTAATCGGGCCCTGCAGCTCCCCTCGCAGGTCAATCTGGCCACAGTGACATTGACATAATGCATGCAACTCAGTCAAGTTTAAATTAAGAAAGGTTAAACAATACACAAAAATGTCACATTTAGTGTTGCTCCAGCTTTGTTGTGTAGGACAGGCTGCAGTAAAGATTTATCAGAGCAGCCTTTTACAGCAAAGAAGTCACCAAATGCCCTTTTTTCATTCCCCCTACGGCCAATTACAAAACAAGCTCAAAGAATAGAAAGAACCAAACTTTTCCTTTTGCCTCCGATGGCCCTGCTCTTCATCGCTGCATTACTAATGAGTCCGGACAGAAGGCAGAGTCAGAGCAGCAGAAAATTTGCCTGAACAGAGCTTCGTCTGTCATGGCCCTGATGAGAAGCAGAGGGAGCACCAGTGCACAGTTTGACCTTCCAGCCTGTAGGCATGCTGCACACAGCTCTGCCACACTGTACTGGGGCATCTGTCCCTGAGCTGCTCTGCTGAACTAACACGGCCAAAAGTTTCTCTCGACAGCGACCCACAATCAACGCTTTGGAAGTGTAGGAATTGAATATTAATAAAACCCATCATAACATAACAACATAATATACAGTGCAGGAAATATATTCTATATGTCCCCCTCAGGTCATGACAGTGATTCAATGTGGGCTCTGTAGCATCTGAAGCTTTCTATGCAGAGATCATCCCTAAAGTTTTCAGTGGGATGAAGCTGGTCATTGATATCATTTAACTTGAATATTCCTTAAACATTTTCGATAATGCATTCACTCTAACAGCATTATCATTATTTATTAGTACCCAACCTCTCTGGTTCTGATGCTTCAGGAGCTCAACCTATGGGCATTGTTTTGTCCTTGCTGTCTGTTTGTATAGCATTTATTGTCAAAACATGCATTTGATGTTCTTTTTTTCTTCATTCCCAACCGTCTTCTCCAGGATCCCAACCCGTTCCTGAGCCCCTCCATGGAGCCTGATGCATTGCTGCGTAGTGCAGTTCCTCCCCTGCCCAATAAAGAGCAGGGCAGGCTGAGCAGCTCTGTCCGAAGTCTTGCTCCGCTCCACTTCCCCTCTGAGCTGCTTCCCTTTGACGAGGCTCTGAGGGATGTGTGCACCATCCGGCCCTTGATGGAGGGGGATGTGGTGGCCCGACATGGCAGCCAGCTCTTGGAGATCAAAGCTGCTGAGCGGAGAGGTTAATACTACTACTACTACTACTTCTACTACTACTACTACTACTACTACTACTACTTCTACTACTACTACTACTTCTACTACTACTACTACAACTACTACAACTACTTCTACTACTACTACTACTACTACTTCTACTACTACTACTACTACTACTACTACTACTACTACTACTACTACTAGTTCTACTACTACTACTACAACTACTACTACTACTACTACTTCTACTACTACTACTACACTACTACTTCTACTACTACTACTACTACTACTACTACTACTACTACTACTACTACTTCTACTACTACTACTACTACTACTTCTACTACTACTACACTACTACTTCTACTACTACTTCTACTACTACTACTACTACTACTACTACTTCTACTACTACTACAACTACTACTACTACTACTTCTACTACTACTACTACTACTACTACTACTACTACTACTACTACTACTACAACTACTACTACTACTACTACTACTACTACTTCTACTACAACTACTACTACTACTACTTCTACTACTTCTACTACTACTACTACTTCTACTTCTACTACTACTACTACTACTACTACTTCTACTACTACTACTACTACTACTACTTCTACTACTACTACTACTACTACTACTACTACTACTACTTCTACTACTACTACTACTACTACTGTACTACTAATAATAATAATAATGATGATGAAGATTGTTGGAGCCAAAATGATAAGTTTAAGCATTTATATGATTTTGATTGGTTATGTGTGGAAACAGTCAAGTATTGGAAATAGGAATATACAGAATATGGTGTTGATTGTTTATTATCGGCAAGTGTGCTGCAGACGCCACACCCCTTTTTTGACCATCAGCTGATTGATGGTATCAGCTGGTGTATATAACAGGGAGTTGTCATTAAGACTGGGTCTTTTTTGGTTTGAAGTTATACATTTTTTTGACCGCTGCGTTACACTCAGAAAAAGTAGATTTAAGTTGTTTTTGTTTTATTGCAAATTCACCCCATACCTGCTTCACCCGGTAAGAACGACTCTTTGTTTGTAAAAGAAGAAAGAAGAAAAACATAATATGATGGAGTCTGAATGAGAAAGAGAAATAAAAGTGACAAAACAAAGAAGGCAGTGAACTCTGTGTAATGTTTAAGCGCGTCAACCAAGACGCATTCCAGAAAGGACAGGAAGGCGCAACTACGAGGATTGAAAAGTTGCTCCAATAATGATGATGATGATGATGATGATGATGATGATGATGATGATGATGATGATAATAATAATGATATGATTTTTGTCCAATGAGCCCATCAAACTCCTCACTGGACAGGAAGGGTAATGGCTTTGTGTTTACCCTGACAGAACTGGAGAAGCAGATGAAGATAGAGAACCTGTTTGTGACGTGGCAGCAGAGGTCAGCACAGTCCAACATGCCCATTTCAGTAAGTACCCCAAGTCATAATTCTGAGATGTGTAACTTAAATACAGTATTGTAATAGTTGAAGGATATGTTTTTCTTCATTGCGAGAAAAATATGAAGTAATTTTAGTTGACTGAAATTGCTGAAAAAAATGCTTCTGCTGACACAGTAGAACATGGCTGCAAAATCAACACAGCTGAGCTCGAGAGTCTTTACTGCTAATGTTCTTGTCCCCTTTTATTATTGTCATGAAACCTCTTGTGAAAGGTAACTCTTTGGAATCTACTATTAAAACATCAGATTGTGTGTATTGTTGAATAGAGAATTGTAAGGCTTTGTGTGTGCTTTCAAACAATGTATGGTTTGTCATGGCTGAGAAAGGGTTCAACCAGATGCCATCCCAGCCTGCGTTCGGACCACTGCCTTTAAAGGTTCAGTGTGTAGTTCTGAGCCTCCTGCTCAAAAGAAATAGAAGGCAGTATTTCACCTCTACTACTGGCTCCATACAATCTAAAGTCATCAACAAAACCATCAGTTATTAAATAACAACTATAGTATGTTAACCTGTTTATATTTTAGTTGTAGTCGTTTGTCATATTTATTGTATTCTAAGTTTTGGAGCATTATAATATATTCTTCTAGTGTTTATATATTTAATGTGGATTTTGTACAATTTTGAAATGTCAGTGAGTGAGCGAGCGGGCAAGAATACGCAAAATTCGACCAAACTGCTGAAGCTCTGATCTTATAATCATCATCACATGGAGCTTAGATATGTGTGTTTACCATGCGTTACTGTACGGTCCGTTTAACGTTATGTTTTATGTTTTGGTCCGGGGTGGCAGAGAAGGGGGAACATCTCGTGTTTTTGTTTTGTCTGCCCCACTGACATAGGACTGCTTTGCCGGGAGGGGAGCGTGCAGCGACTCTGGGGGACGGCTCTTCAGTTAGCGACTGTGGCGGCTCGGATTCGGCCGGTGACAAATCCAGCCCTGGGAGTCAGAGTGGGTTAGGGGAGAGCTGGGTCTGACCTTTGTAATAGCAGCGACATAAATGCTGAGCTACACTCTAACTGTGTATGGAAAACCCATCAGTCTCCCAGCTGCCGCACGCTCTACTCCTAGCGAAGCAGCCTCCCTCTAACGGTGAGGACGAGGCAAGGCTGTCGATTATTCGTTTCACTTTGGATTTAATCAAAGCAAATTATTAAATTTGCAGGGATCATGGCTGTATTATTGACAAGCCAGTCGGAAAAGATATACATTACTTCTTCTCTCTCTGTACTGAGGCAGACTGCAGCTACAGTGACTCACTATCACCTCTAGAGGAACAAGTGGTATTACAGACTGGACGGAGCGCAGCTAGCTGTTAGCATGCTAACTTCAGTAGATATCTCTGCAACACTACACAGAGACGTCTCTGACACAACGTCAACACTGTTACCGCTTCACACTCTGTTCATAATGTGAGTTCATTGTTTTAAGTTTAAATTCTGACAGATCTTACAAATTGAACCTAAACCTTTAGCTAAACACTAAAATATATATTTTGTGCTAAGCCAGGTATGAGCCGCTATGCTTACTGTACGTGATTATGAAGTGCAGGCTCAATTGAAATGGTGTGCTCATTATTGTTAAGGCTACCAGAGAACCCAAGTGCAGAACAGAGGCTGGAGGCAAAGAAATCGCATTTAATGATATACTATACAGTTCAGTTTGAGCTGCAGGTAATCCAGTCAGGCTGGAGGAGACTGCAGGAACAAGTGGCAGAACGGTTAGTCACTGAGCTAGCACCCGTCTCCTACACCCACACCCGTCTCCTGCACACCCGTCTCACACACAGAGGGGGAGGGAGAAGAGACTACAGGCTAGGCCGAAGTGGAGGTCATGACACAAGTGGTATTAGATATTGGACACATTTAAAAATATAATGTTAACAATCTAACAACAAATTGGAACATTGGTACATGGTAGCATACATTTAGGAATTTGATATTTCAACAGACACCTACAGAGCACTCTAACTCGAGCACATCCAAAAGGAGATGTGCAGCATGGCCTGGGTCCAACAAGGCCCACAGACGTTTCCACTGGTTATTGGTTTTCAGTGGATTTTCATGGCACTGGATGAACTATATTAATTATTAGATGTGATCTGATTGTCAAGCTTCATGTAATTAATACATCCATCCATCGTCTACCGCTTATCCGGGGTTGGGTCGCGGGGGCAGCAGCTCCAGTAAGGAACCCCAAACTTCCCTTCTCCGGGCCACATCTGCCAGCTCCGACCGGGGGATCCCAGGTCAGTGAGGAGATATAATCTCTCCACCGAGTCCTGGGTCTTCCCCGGGGTCTCCTCCCAGCTGGACGTGCCTGGAACACCTCCCTAGGGAGGCGCCGAGGTGGCTCCTTACTAGATGCCCGAACCACCTCAACTGGCTCCTTTCAATGTAAAGGAGCAGCGGCTCTACTCCGAGTCTCTCACGGATGGCTGAGCTTCTCACCCTATCTCTAAGGGAGACGCCAGCCACCCGTCTGAGAAAACCCATTTCGTCCGCTTGTACCCGTGATCTCGTTCTTTCGGTCATGACCCAAACTTCATGACCATAGATGAGGGTAGGAACGAAGATCGACCGGTATATTGAGAGCTTTGCCTTCTGGCTCAGCTCTCTTTTCGTCACAACGGTGCGGTAAAGCGACTGCAGTACCGCCCCCGCTGCTCCGATTCTCTGGCCAATCTCTCGCTCCATTGTCCCCTCACTCGCGAACAAGACCCCGAGGTACTTGAACTTTAATTAATACACTCCGTTTATATTCCATCTGCTAAAACTTTGCTGTGATGACTCTGCCCGGGACCACTGCGGAATCTGAATACGATGAGCTACAGTATACAGTCCTGTAGACTTTATCCTAGAAAGCAAAGTTGTCATAGTTTTGTGTATCAAAATCATCCCTCTTCTCTCAAAGTTTCCTTCTGCAGTGTCACCATCTTATCCTATCATGGATTTCTCAACAGGGGGCAGATTTGGAGACACTAAAGCAGTCGTCCAGACTGGTCCACTACTGTGCCACCCCTCTTCTCTTTGACCCCATCTTCCGTAAGCAGATCCAAGAGGAACAGATTATTCAGCCTCCTGTGAAGGTGTGTTTACTGTCTGACTCTGAAGAGATGTGTTGAGAGTGGTTTTATGATTTGGCTTATTACCTACAACTATTCTCAAGCAACACAAACTATATTAACAGTTGAGAGAGTTGTGCATTTAGCCTCGTCTGTGTTCAGCCCCCTTTTGATTTTTGGTAATATTATTTATTGTTTTTTTAATGACTAATGTATCTAGTACCACCTCTGTAGAGGTGGGATTCTTAGCTGATCGCCATAGCGATACCTAATGAAACTGCCATTACATAATCTTCAATGCGATGCTCGCTGTATCCTTTCATAGGCAACCAAACAGAGGAACATCTGCACTTTGTCAATTGTACGCGGTAGTGTAGACTATAAACATGGCCCATATGTATTCCCAAGAAGGCGGTGTACTGCGAGACAGCAGGCGACCTTCTCGTCCGGTGGAGAATACTCACACACTGTGGGGTCAACTTAGTCTGGGCTCATCTTTGGCAAATTTAATTTGAGAGGCCTTGGGGGTCATGGGGAATCGATTTATGAATACTCGAGAGGACACTATTGTATTTTTAGTCAAGCGAGCTATTGTAGCCTAGCGGCTATTAGCCATAGTTTAAGGTACATTATGTTTGTGTGTGATGTCTACTGTTCTGTGTGCTAGAAACGCCATCGCTCCAGCGACTCCACAGCGTCAGGTCGGGACCGTAGCTACAGCACTGACTCAGCTGACATGCTGCCCAGCCGATTGAAGGAAGAGCCCTGGCTGCTTGACATCTCTAGCACCTTCATCCAGCAGTATGTCCAGTACCTGCAGAGCATGGGCTTCATTCTCGTCCAGGTTCGACCTCAGTCTCCAGCTCGCAGGTCTGTTATTGTTTTATGCTTGAAGTTGTTGTTGAATGTTTACTTGTGACCATTGCAGCTCTATGCCAGTGGGTTTTTCTGTGTTTGGCATTATATTTGAGGCTTTCCCCTTGAAACCATCCTGCACCCTAAAGCAGGGGCGCATCAATATGTGTTACACAGTATTACTCCTTAGTGTCCTCTCTCTTCCTCCATTGTGAGCAGCATTCATCCTTTAGTCATCATATGTGTTTTGATCCTTGTCTGACCTCTACCCTCCCAGCACTGCTGCCCCCTGGCTAATGTAACCCCCCCCCTATCTCTGACAGCATTGCGCGGGGTCGTGCTGCCATGCTGAACTCTATGTCATCGGAAGGGAGGATGTCTTTTTCTTATGTAAAGCAGAAGAGCGAGGACAGTCCTAAGGTTAGTGTTCACCTCAGAGATGCACAAATCTTATTCTCCAAACACACACACATTGTAACAATGGCCCCTATACATTTTAAAGTCTCACTGTCATCACAAGTCACTGAGTCCATGTGTCCAAAAACAGTTCTTCCCTTTGTTCTTTGAAATGTTTTATTTCCAATTTTAATTTAGTTTTATTCCCTCTTGATACCTACACATGAAATGCATGTCAATTCAAAATATATATTTTCAGAAGATAGAGTTAGAGGTAATAGCAATTAGTTAAAGTTTAAGTTTATTTACACAATTTAAAAAACACAAACGTAACAAATTATATACAGTGCGGGAAGAGGCAGAAAACCCACTGGGGTTATTTGAAGCCTCCAACTAATACATACATAATACTATTAGATCAGGACATAATAAAAACAACAATATAAATAACACTAAATATGCCAACAACAAGAAAAGACAGGAAATGTGTGTGTGTGTGTGTTAGTGGTTTATACCTGCTGTTACGACCCGGCTCGGTGAGGGAAAGGCGAGTAACATATATCAGATGGTTATGGTTAAATAAGATATATTTATTAATATAACTGGACTCAATTGCTTTTGAGGAAACAAACTAAACACAGGGAGGGCTCTTAACATAAGTGCATAAGGCGTCAAAGCCAACTAACAAAAATAAACCCCAACCTAAGCAATTTTAAAACAAAGCTCGGGGTGAAAACTGGATTAATACAAAATACAAACAAAAAGGCATAAACAGCACCGGAGCATCTAGCGTGCTTAACAAATAACTCTAAACAGCTTGTTCTACGGCTGACGATCAAACTGTCTCACCTAAACAACGCGGACAGCTTGCACGGAACACAAAACACAATATGCAACATTCAATATACTCTATAAGAGCGCGACAGTCTCGGACCAAACAGAAATGCATAAGCGTAGGCTGACAACACAAAAGCAGCCCCGACTGTCCAGTGCACCTTGGATTGGAGAGCCGGAACAGGTGCACCACCAATCACAGCCGGTCTTCATCAAGGTGGGAGGAGGAGGTGTCACCGCAGCCAATCAAGGGGCGGCGGTCACACATCCAAATCTGCATACTTAAATAGAGACACAAGGTGCATGCATCCACAAAGTAATCCCTGCAGATAAATAAGGCCGTGGCCGTAACACCTGCATTAACCTGAGTAATAGTAAAATGACTTGTCACTGTGAGTGAAACAGATACAAGTAAAACCTGGATACATCAATACATGGGGAAGGAACTTACATAACAGCAGCTAAATGATCTTCTAGGCCTCTTTTGTAACATTTTCTAGAGGAACGGTTTTTTGTTAGATGGGAAAAGCTATTCCATAATGTGGCACCCCTGAATCTAATCAAACATTGTGTATTTGCTTTGAAGAACTGCTCAAGAATATTCCCTTCACCTGAAAGTATAAATACAAATACATATTTGACAAATATTGATGTCTTAAATAGTGAGAATCTGAAGTTTCGGAAAAGAATGGAACAGATGAGATGTGTGACTCTGACGGGTTGTAATCCTAACAATTGTCTACATCTTTATGAAAGATGTAGACTGTAGAGAGATAGTGTGTGATAACAAGATGGACCAGTAGATGTATTTATTTACTAACCCAGTCAATTTGATCTCTCATCAATAATAATTCCCAGGAATTTTGTAATTGACACTTTACTCAACAGACTCAATAATAATTTCAGATAAATCCTTGGAGTTTGCTTTTTTGCCACTGAAAATAATAACGTTTGATTCTTTTATATTCAAAGTGTATTTAATGTGAACTATGTAGCGTAGCGGAGATCAAGTGAAGGCTTGTTTAATTGTAGGTTGTTATAGGTATAGCATTGGAGAATGGTGTGCACTGTATATATTTTTCTGTATTTTCCCAGTAAACTGGAGTTATGCTTCCCAACACAATATTAATAGTGTTAGAATGTGTGGTGTTGTAATAATGAGAAAAGACTGCGGTGCTCAACTAGCTGCTGGGCCTTCAGGAAACATGGTGCATTGTTTTGTCAGGTAGTGGTAACCTTTTCATTGCTGCTAACATCAGTGAGAGGTGGCTTGGATTAGAGCTTCATTGTCGTTTGTGGCACACAACTTCCAAAACTCACAAATAGGAAAGCTTCTCTGAACCCAAGTTCTCAACTGGAACTGATTCTAAATATTTGATGGTGAGTTATTTTATCTATCTATCTTAATGAAGAGCAGAAAAAATGGTTTTGCTGATATTTTGGTCGTGCATGCAGCCTCTCCTGTGCTCTTTGTGTCGGTGGCACACACACACACACACACACACACACACACACACACACACACACACACACACACACCATTAACGTTTTACTCAAGTTGATGACTACTATACTCGATACTGTAAGTGCAATAAAAGCTTTGTGAACATCGGTTTAACAAGCATACATTTGCATTAGCAATCTTTTGCACTGCTTAGCCTAGTCTAGTGTTTCCTTTACCGAAGCCCTCCGCAGTTGTAGTTAGTTCAATAATAAAGGGTCGGACTACTTCCCAAGGATTTAGTCCCAAGTAAAAATTATTCTAAAATATAAAACATCTTATTAAAAATAAAATCTTTAAAAGGTGCAAATGAATAAAAGAATGACCCCAGCCTCTCATGCTCAAGGTATTCATGTGGTCTAACCCTCTGCTGCCGGCGTTGGGGCTTAGATTAGGTTATGGTTAGAAGTAGAGATAACTGGTTGGGGTTAAGGCTGGGTTCATGTTGAGGGAAGGTTTTTCTGTTCTAAATGTATTCTATTACCAGTATCCTTACTCACAAAGTTGGTCGAGGGTTTCATTTCTTTTTACAGAAATGAAATAACAGAAGCATGGCTATATCTTCCTTCAAACACCTTTATTAGACAAACTGTGATCATAAAATTGTTTTGTAAATGAACTTTGCAGACTACAGCATCTGGCACTACTGCATATCACCTCCAGAGGGCACTGCCAGGGGGGATTGTGCTAATGGAACTGGCTTTCCAGGTGAGATTAGGATCATGGACAGCAATCACTATACTCACTAACATATTTGCTAACATCACGAAGGTATAATGTTTTAATGTTTTAGCAGATTTGGTACGATTTATTTATGTTTATTTTATGTAAATATAATGACAACAGTTTTTTTGGAGCACACTGTATCAACTTTTACTTTTTTTACTTTTACTGTATCTGTCTCTCTCTGTCTCTCTCTCTCAGAATCTGTCTCTCTCTCTGTGTGTATCTGTCTCTCTCTTACGCTCTCTCTCTCTCTCTGAATATGTCTCTCTCTGTGTGTATCTGTCTCTCTCTTACGCTCTCTCTCTCTCTCTGAATCTGTCTCTCTCTCTGTGTGTATCTGTCTCTCTCTTACGCTCTCTCTCTCTCTCTGAATATGTCTCTCTCTGTGTGTATCTGTCTCTCTCTTACGCTCTCTCTCTCTCTCTTTGAATCTGTCTCTCTCTCTGTGTGTATCTGTCTCTCTCTTACGCTCTCTCTCTCTCTGAATCTGTCTCTCTCTCTGTGTGTATCTGTCTCTCTCTTACGCTCTCTCTCTCTCTCTCTGAATCTGTCTCTCTCTCTGTGTGTATCTGTCTCTCTCTTACGCTCTCTCTCTCTCTCTCTCTGAATCTGTCTCTCTCTCTGTGTGTATCTGTCTCTCTCTTACGCTCTCTCTCTCTCTCTCTCTGAATATGTCTCTCTCTGTGTGTATCTGTCTCTCTCTTACGCTCTCTCTCTCTCTCTGAATATGTCTCTCTCTCTGTGTGTATCTGTCTCTCTCTTACGCTCTCTCTCTCTCTGAATCTGTCTCTCTCTCTGTGTGTATCTGTCTCTCTCTTACGCTCTCTCTCTCTCTCTCTCTCTCTGAATATGTCTCTCTCTGTGTGTATCTGTCTCTCTCTTACGCTCTCTCTCTCTCTCTCTCTCTCTCTGAATCTGTCTCTGTGTGTGTGTGTGTGTCTCTCTCTCTCTCTCTCTCTCTCTCTCTCTCTGTCTCTGTCTCTGAGTCTCTGTCTCTGTATGTTAGTATGCTAACATTTGCTAAGTAGTAGTAAACACAAAGTGTTGCTTATGGGAATGCAGTTAGATCTGCAGGTATTTGGTCACTGTACAGAGTTTGTACAAATTAAAATGTGGACCCGATGACGGCATTAGATGAAAAGGATCCAAGTCATTTGGATTCATCTTCTGGGGACCATGAATGTCTGCAAAACGTCATGGCATTCCATCCAACAGTTGTTGATATTTCACTCTAAAGTTGCCATTGCCATTCGTAGAGAAATGGCTAGAAAGGAATCATCTCAACTAAAGCAGCAGAGGTCGTGATAACTTGTGTGTGGGTTTTTACATTACAGCGTTAAGTACCGGTAGCTACTGTGGGTTGAGTGGGACATAAACCCACTGACATAATGTTGTGCTTTTTTGGATGGACTTCTGTGCCTACATTAGTCTGAATTTCCATTTCCAAAGCCCATTCCAAAGGTTTTAAAGTATAACCCTGTCTCTCTGAAACCTGCAGTGACCCTGGACCCATTGATTGCTTCATCAACTTGTCAGCCTAACATCAATAATAATTGTTTCATAAAATGATCATGTGTTCTCCTTGTCTTTCTGCCAGGGGTGTTACTTCTGTGTGAAGCAGTATGCACTGGAGTGTTCCCGCATCCCCATGGGACAGACAGTCAACTCCCAGGTAAATATGCTCTGCTGTGTGGACACACCACACCAAGCTGTGCCTTTTCTTCTCTGGTGATGTGTACTGCTCTCCTTGTAGACAAGTGGTTTTACAGTCGGGTCCAGGGATTTCTGTGGGGCCGTGAAGAAGGTTTGAGGGTACCAGGGGTTCTTAAGAAGGCTCCAGTGGTACTGGATGGGCTTCTGGGGTTTTAGAGGATGTCTCAGGGGTCAGCAAGATTGAACGTTTGGATGTTCCAGAGGTTTTTTTGGGGACAAATTTTATTCATTTGGTAGAAATCATTGCAATTAAAAAGGACTACTCTAATAACATTGTCCTCTTATGTAACTCACTGTGATCTTCTCATGTAAGGTGGAGATATGTCTACAGTTTGGTACAAAAAGACAATATGGGAACTCCTAATAAATGTCTGTTGTGAGTGTAAAGTGTTTTTACTTTCAGAGTATGTTTGCTGCTTTGTGGTCATTGCTGTAGTTTTGTTTTATTTTGTCCCGATGATATCATGCTGTGGGATTACTTTCTGTCCACATCTTTGGTGCCAGATGGTCATTGCTGTGGTGTTTTTGCAGTCAAACTTTAATACAATTACAGGTCAGGCAAGCAGTTATGGTTAGTACTGTGTGATGTCATGAACTGAGGCTTATCTCGTTGCTTTGTCTGTTCATCCATAGGGGAGGTTTTGCTTAAAGAATACAGTTATTAAAGGATAATGCTGCATATATTTGAGTTATTGTTAACAAATTCCATGAAAAGAGCAAAACCAATATTTTGTTGGTCTGTCTCTCAATACTCTCTCACTTCCCTTCTCTGTCTGTGGCTCTCCATAATAAATTGTGCATCTTTAGGGCACTAATTTCAGCAGTGGTGAATCTACATTTGGGGCCCTATTTTAATCACGCAAGATACGTCCAAATCTTATGTTCAGTGCCTGCTAAAAGAACATAAACATTTGTTGTTTTAGGCATTCGAACAAACAACTTTCCAAAGTAGATTCTGGAAATGGCAGCTGAGTAGAACCCGTGAGAAAAAGCTGTTGCACCATATTCACTTTGGCAGTGTTCACTTTACAGCACAACCATGTCAACTCTTGGGGAGACGAAGCTCCTGTTCGCAGCCATCGTAACAGTTTACACACAGTTTCTTTTATTTTTTTGTTTGCTGAAGATATTTTGTTCCACTGAAAATCTCAGGACTTGATGACTATATGTCATACAGTTGACTTTGATATATTACTTTTTCTAAATATATGTTCATTTATTTGGAAGCACATCTTTATATTTTGCTTGACCTCCAGATGTATAACTAACATTTGTTTTTGGACCTCGGTTTCTATCCATTGTTGACACTGGAGGGTTTTTTGTTTTTGGTTCAGACCCTTTGAAAACGTAACCGCCTGTGAAGATGAAATCCTGATGCTCTCCAAGAGTGATTCTTCATCTGGAAAGAAATAACTTTGCTTCAGTACTTTCACTTTACACAGTGTTATTCACACTATGTCACTTTTTAGACTTCATTGGGTTCTCCAGTCCGTACTGTTTGATGCAGTGCATTCCCAGAGATGTAGGTGAAGTGAAGTATGTTAAAGGTACAGGAAACTCAACATTGTGCATTTGTAATTGAATAGGAGTTAATGATATCTGCCATCAGCTCTTAGAAATTGCATCAATTGCTATTTATTTGCTCGCTTGTTGTTTCTTTCCTTAAATAATATTATTATGTTTACTTCCTGTTTAGGATTCTTTGCCTTGAGTGTCATTAGGCTGATTAGTGATAACTATTACAGGAGAAACATGTTTGTTTGGCTCATTTGTCTTTCACCATAAAGGCCGCTCACACCAGCATTTTACACAATGAAAATCTTTAGCAGAATTAATTCATTTTAAATTCCCTAGCAGGGTGAAGTAAATCCGTGAATATCTTTCACATCAAGTTCAACATTGGGGAATTTTACCACGACAGTTACTGTTAGCCAGTAGCAAACTGTGTGTCAGAGCTGACCTTTGAGAGAATGGAGAGCTGCAGAGTCCAACACAGAATAAATCTTTGTAGCTTATTAGCCGAGTTGCACCATCCACTTTTATTCAACCCTTCTCTAGCTGTCGTTTGATATCTGTGTAATTTAAAACCCATTGCCTGTATGTAGATGTGGAAGAAATGTGATTCTAAATTAAGTTTGTAATTTAAACATATAATATAAGTTTAAAGGTGGCTCAGAAAGTACAACTCTGTGATCTATGCATAAAGCTGTGATTTGTGTGGTCTACACATAATCAGTGAGGCAATTTCTCACATCTGTGATTTTGCATTTTTAAAGGATTTCAGGCTTTTCAGATGTAACTCTAATCCCATCTGCCACCACCCCACAGATTAATTTCCTGCCTAAACCCTGGTTCTATGTTAGGTGATGTCTCAAACTGCTTCCATTCTCTCCCACCTGTGACTGATTCATTTTCAGATTTTGGGGCCAGTGCACTTTGATGTGATAAAGGCAGAGATGTCAAAGATGTCAAGGCATTTGTTTCCCTCTGGTGTTGTCAAAATGTCTACACAGTGATGTAAGAGGAAAGAGAGGGTGGCTTTATGCACAGATGGAGGGGGCGCGAAAGGGTTTAGGTGGTGAGAAAGGAAGAAAGGATGCAGTTATTAAAGCTGCTGTGTGTACTGAGGATGTCCTGAAATATTCTGAAAAAGGCTTGAAATTGACCTAAATAAGTAAAATGTTAAATTAATTGACATAATAATAATAATTATAAATGCAATTGTCTCCGTCTTGTTTTCTGAAACCCACACACATACATAAATAGCTAAATAGATATTGATGTGTAAATCTACTGATTTTATGACTCTTCTCTTCAGCTAAATGATTACTGCCCAACATCTATAGAAATATAGATATATATATATATATCTATCTATATTATATATATATATATATATATATATATATATATATATATATATAATATAGATAATATATAGATTATATCTATCTATATATATAGAGAGATAATATATATAGATATATATATATATATATGATATAGATATAGATAATATATATATATATCTATATCTATATATAGATTTTATATATATATATATATATATATATATATAGATAGATAGATAGATATCTATAGATATAGATAATATATATATTATCTATATCTAGATATAGATAATATATATCTATAGATATAGATATATATATATATATATATATATATATATATATATATATATAGATAGATATATGTATATATAGATATATATATAGATATATATATATATAGATATATGTGTATATATATATATAGATATATGTATATATATATATATATATATATATATATAGATATATATAGATAGATATATGTATATATATAGATATAGATAATATATATATATATATATATATATATATATATATATATATATATATATATATATATATATATATAGATAGATAGAGATAACCGAAGCACAAAAGAAAGCAGTTGGGCTCGTGCTAACTGCTAAATGTGCTGTTATTGTGCTTAGGGTATTACCATGGCACTACAGCTTAATGAATGTAGCAGAACGTATGTAAATACTGTATGAACAGAGATTGGGTTTTACACATTACCCACAGCACTGACTTGTGGGGTTGGTATTCGACTAGTTGGTGCAGCCTCTTCCACACAGCTCCACTGTGTGTATGTAATGTGTCTCATTGCATTTTTGTAGTATGGAAAAGGTTTGAGAGAACATGTTTTTATTTATTCTTGTAGTATCTCTTCAGTCTTCCCTTCCATCCATCTGTGTGTGTGTCAGTGTGTCTGCCTAGTCCCACCTCATGTCATCTCTCCATCAGGGCAGCCTCCTCACCAAACCTCGTTGCAAGCAGTTTCCAGATGCCACCCCAGTATCTGACTGTGCGGTATGTCCCAGCCATTCTCAAGGGAGGGGTGTCTCACTACAATCAGGCTTCACCCCTCCCCTCTGCTCTGCTTGCTGCCATTAGCCCTGGTCTCTTCCTTTCCAAATCTACATGTCTGTGTTTTTGTCTCTTTGGGAATGAATGGGTTTCAGTGATCAATGAGGTGTTCTGTCATGTGGACGCTACAGTTGCTACAACACACAGCTTGACTGTTTTTAGCTGGATGTAGGGTCTCAAAGCTCAGGTATTACAGGTTCAGACCTGAGTCGAGCTCCGCTGTGATTTCCTGCTCCTTCTTGACTTTCATCAGGCCGTCTGTCTCCGTGCTTGCTGGTTTGGGTGTCGTGGGTGTCTCAGCTTGTGTTTTTCTAAGTGTCCCTTCAACCAATGTTGTCCCCTCTGCCCTATCTCTGATAATCTTACTATATTTCCTCCTGCATCATTGGTTGCCAGGGAATTGAACTAGGACTTTCTTCCAGGGTTTAATTTGAATAAGATGGGGCTGAAAGCTGCTGCTGCTCTGCTCGCTATAGATGATCACATCGACAGACTGTAAAATGTGGTTGGATTTCCTGACACTGAATTGATTCAAATGACTACATATATGAGCATGTTTGATTACCGGGCCGCCTGTTCAAACCCTACATGCTCCCACAAGCTTAAATAAGGCAAAACTACTGAGTTCAAGTCAGTGATTGGTTGTGCTAAAAAGAAAAGGTTTGAGGACTGTAGCCATGTTGAGGGAGCTACATTCTATAATTAAAAACATGTATAAGGGCTCATAATAGTATTTAATACATTAAAAATCCTTTCACAATTTATGTGAAACATGTTTCACATTTTATTCAAATCAATCAATTGTAATGTCCAATACCATATCACATTGCACATTTACCATCACATGTGCAATATGTATATGTATAGTGTGTATATATAAGCCAAAAGAGGTGAAAGGTATAAAAGACGCCCAAACAAAATCACATGTAGCCATATGTGGTTTCTGGACATTTCACGTGAAGTGTTATATTTCACATTAGTCGCCATGTCTGTAATATTTCACAACTTGTACTCATGACCTTGGTACTTGTATAAACCTGCCTGCACAGTCAATCTTCCACAACGTTAAAGATAAAGAATTTAAGAAAGATTGTGTGTAAAATACTTACATTGTGGTTGTATAAAATACATGTTTAATTCTTCCTGTTTTCCATGACAGAAAATGCAGGAGTACAAATTCAAAAGTGAAATGCCAATGGTTCTTGTCCTTTTTCAATCAACTTGCTTGTGGATTCTCTTCTTGTTTGACCACAAATGATTACAGCTCCTCCCGTCAATGTAGCCTCTGTCATTAATTGCATTTCCACTGGGTGAGGCTGACAGGAGACGAGCTGTAGCCCCACAACTCTAACCCTTCAATTTGTTCTTGTCTAAGTTACACAGGGTGTTTAATTAGCTCCAACATGAAGCGTTTGGGATTACAGGTTAGGAAATAATAAATGTTAGCTTGATAGTCTAACACACGCAGGAACTGTACTACCTCTGAGCTAAAGACATCTCTGTAGTCCCAGTGGCCTCCTGGCTCCATCGATAGCAGGCTAAGAGGTCACACTTAATTTGTCTGCCAGACTGCAGGAGCACCACCGGGGAGAGATAAGTTAATGTTCCTCTTTTCATTACTCTGTGCCAAAACAATATCAGATTCTTATTTCTTATCTCTGCAGGTCTCATTCCCTTATGCTAGTTTCTGAATGTGTTGAGGCAGGAAAAGATGGTGAAAGGTTCCAGTTACTGACATAGATGAAAGTTTTCTATAGCTAAAGAGAGCTATGCACTTTTTCCTGCCTCTTTGATTTGACAAAGCTTATTTGTATAGGTTCCAGGCAAACGGTCCAGATGAAAGTAAAGGCCGGAGCAGCATTCAGCTCTCCCTCTACACTTATTACTGGGCTGTAATTAACTGCACACCACAGCCTCTCTCATTGCAGCCATTTACATGTGCAATTAATGCTTTTATCAGCCCCCCTTTGATGTTGAATTTAATTCAATAAGATGCTATTATGATATCAAGTTGCTTCCAAAAGGCTCTCCCCAAGGAGAGTGGGAGTCACAGAGCAGCAGGGCCTTAAGGTGCACAGCACAAAGCAGTGGAAGCTGGGAGCAGCTGGAATGACGGGGCGCTCCCCTTCAATTACAAAGCAGGTTCATTACAACTGATGATTACACAGACAAGCATGCAGAAGAGGTGTTGGTATGTGCCAGACTCTATCATTTTCCAGTGATGTGTGTAATGAAAATGATCAGACTTGAGCTTGGAGTTAAGTTCCTTCTGGATAGTTTGCTATGACTTGTATTGCCCAGTGACTGACTGACTGCTAGTCTTCCTGTGCTGGTAGTGACTGTGTCCGCCCCTCTGTTTTAGCTCTCCATGCTCTTCACTGAGGAGTGTGATAAGGTGCGGGACTTGATGCATGTTCACTCCTTCAGCTACGACTTCCACCTGCGAGTGGTTCACCAGTACTTGGTTGGCTGCCACATGACGCTCCGCCAGGGCTACCAGCTCACCGACTTCCTGGACGACTTCATCTCCCATCACCCAGATATTCCTAAATTTGGCCGAAACCACGTCTTCCAAGGTGATTTTGGTGTAAAGTCCAATTTAAAGTCACCGTTTAACTTCCAACTGCTCTGGACATCTAGAATCCCCTGAATTAGGCAAATTCACTAAAGCTTGAAAGAGCAAAATGTCAAGCAAATGACAACATCAGAATGTGATTACCTCACAGGGGTTGAAGAGTAGAGAGTCGGCTGATGGCTGCCTTGGTTTAGGCAAAGATGCAAATTGCCTTCACAATGCATTAGAATCAGGCTGTCAATATCATAATTGTTAATATATGTTGATACCACACAAGCTGAAATAATGAATCAAAGCTGTATTTTCTGTTTGGGGATGTGTATTGTTTAATAAACAAAATAATCCTCAATTCAGTATTAATTAAAAAGGTTTGCTGAAATCTAAAGTTAGAAAAGTTTCAAGATGATGCATAAACGAGCCTAATAATGTGAAAAAACATTCAGGGCCAATTTAAATACTTGACACTTGGATCATTGGACGCATTTCGGTCAGTACCCACACATGTATGCCCATCTCTAGAGGTTAGTATAGTTTAGTTCATAGGTCTTCAACAGGGGGTCCGCGAAATTGTTTGTAGATAAAGCAATTAAAAAAAAAAAAAAAAATGTTTTTTCTTATTACAATTGAATTTTTTTGCTTTGCCATTCACACTCCCTCCTCCGCTGTACTTCGCGAAGGGCGGCAACACACACCTACAGAGTGGAGGAAAGGAGAGGGGTGAACTAAAACGTTGAAGACCCCTGGTTTAGTTAGTATATGTAATACCTGGCCAGGTGCTCTGGAAAAATCAGGGGCAGCATTTCACCTTTACTACTGGGTCCATACAATCTAAATTTACTGTCATCAATTATTAAGAATAAATAAAAAAGCCGACTACTAACGTAACAGCAGGAGGATAAAAAAAGATATTTGTATCACGTTTTCACATGAATAGTTCAACAGCTCTGTGGGTGGCAGGAAGAACTAGAAGATGTTGTGATTATCTTTGTGAGAGTCTTTGATCCTTGTGTACATCAGGAAGCTTCTCCATCTCTACGGGGATGATAACAGCTCATCAGCTCTACAACTACATCACTGACCACGCCAGCACCTACGGCATGAAGCCGCTCCGCATGTCCAAGGCTGCCGTCACCAATGACAACAAGAAAGGGACGCCTGACCTGCATGAGTATGCACTCGTGGCCCTGTGGAACAGGTGAGAAACCTCAGAATCACAGAATACATAGTCTTTTCTCACTGCACAGCTTCATTTTTATCTCTGTCTTCTCTTCTGTCCTTTTTAAGTTCGGGTTCTTACAAGGATCTGGAGGGCCTGCACCACCATGATGATTTTGACGTGTCCCTCGTGGTGTGCCATAATGCCGCTCCATTTGAGGAACAGTCCGATGGGGAGAGGCATTTGTTGAGGTAAAGAGATATGACAACAGATTAAAGAAGACATAAAGCGTGAGCCTAAAAAAGGAAAACGCAAAAAGACCTCACAGAGGCTTGTTTTTCCTGAAATTGTATTTATTCATTGATAATTGAAATAAATAGTGACTTGACTATGAAAATAATTATTCATAACAGCCCTAGCTTTTATTTTGATATCAATTGTCCATATTGGCCTGTGCCCCTCCTGCGTCCCCTCCTGTAGGACTCCTAAACTGCCCAAAGTGCCTGTGTAAGCTTTACTCATTGTAACTATAACTGAACCTACCAACATATTACAGTTGCTATTGCAAATGAACATATATCCAAAGATTATGAATGAATCAAATAATACAACGGAATAAATGACACAATTTGATATTGACCAAAAAACAAATATCTTAAACTCTCAAATAACATCATAGATATGAGCCTGAACTATCTAATATCAGGCTGGCTGTGAGGAAGATGTGAACAGTACTTAAGAGTGGGTAAGCATGTATTATGAACATTACAGTGGGAATATGTCACTATTGAAAGCAAATAAATAATATATTCTGCCTCTCACTAATAAAAGGTTCATAGAATTCTTCAACGAAAAGATACAATGTTGCAATTCAGTCGTCTGAGCTTATGCTGCTTCTGTCTTACTTGTCCTTGTATAACCTGTAGTTTATGGTGGCTAGTGTTAGCAAACTCACTCTTATTCAGGTCCCTTAATAATAAAGTCTTTGAAGCAACTGACTCAAAAGAATGTTGAGAAATAAAAGGAAATTGAATTCCTGTGTCATGACCAGACGTTGCTGTTATGCAGGATGATTGATGGTTAAAGTAGCCACAACTATTTAACTGTACATATGTGATGTATCGGTCCACCTCTAACCACAAGGAGCAATGAACACTTTTCTAAACTCTCATGTTCCTTTATGTGTAGGTTGCGGTTCTATGTGATCATGACGAGTCAGAGGGAGCTCTTCCCCCGCCTCACTGCTGACATGCGGCGTTTCAAGAAGCTTCCTCAGATCCCCCGTGATCCTGCTGAGCTGGGTGGCCGACTCCCTACAGATCGGGCAGAGGCCTGCGGGTCACGCAGTGCCGAACAGGACCTCTGGGAGGAAACACCGTCTGAAGCTGCAGTCGCAACAGCTCCTAGTGACGGCAATGAGTTCTACCCTCTGGCAGGGGGTGGAGCAGAGGCTCAGAGGCTGCTCTACCCTTCCCCTCTGTTCCCTCTGCTCAACAATGAGGTGGTGTCAGCCCGCAGACAGATCCAGGCCAGTGTGGAGCAGGCCATGGGTCACTGTCGCAGGGACAACCTGTGGAGGAGGCTGTTCCACGGAGAGCACCTGGCTCTGGACAAACTGAAGCTTACAAAGCTGTCGTTCAGCGAGCTGGAGGAGCTGCTGGAGGCTGTGCAGAGCCGCTCGGTGGGGGAGATCGACCCACAACTGGTAAGCCTTTCATTTGACAGTCAGCCACCATCCCAAAATGAACCTTTACTTGGCTAACCTGAACGGTAACATTATTACATTATTACGTACTCCATCCGCCTTTGGGTGACTGCCGTCGGATATGGCTGTATATACAGCGTGCTTCGATTTATATTTGACAGTAATGATATGTACAGTTGTGGTCAAAAGTGTACATACACTTGTAAAGAACACGAGTTTCCAATCATTTCTAAAACTCTTATTTTTCTGTGATAGACTGATTGGAGCACATACTTCTTTGTCACAAAAAAATAATTTTGAAGTTTGGTTATTTTATGAATTTATTATGGTTCTACTGAAAATGTGACCAAATCTGCTGTGTCAAAAATATACATACATACATGAATGATTCATTTTGGTAATGTAGAAAGTTGTGTCAATCAAAGTAGCTTTGTGGCATAGCCTCTTAACTTCTTGTGATTATGATTGACTACAGTGACTCCATTTAAATAGGGCTCATTTGATACAATCATTACACTCAGCCACAAATGCTACAATGGGGAAGTCAAAGGAGCTCAGCACGGATCTGAAAAAGTGGATAATTGACTTGGAAAAAGTCACTTGGAGCCATTTCAAAGCATCTACAGGTCCCAAGATCTAAAGTATAATATCTAAGTATAAAGTGCATGGCACAGTTGTGTCACCTCCACGACCAGGAACAAAATACAAGCTATCACCTGCTGCTGAGAGAACATTGGTCATGATGGTCAAGATTCAACCGAGAACCACCTAAAAGCAGATCTGCTATGAACTAGAAGCTGCTGGAACACAGGTGTCAGTGTCCGCAGTCAAGCGTGTTTTACATCGGCATGGTCTGAGAGGCTAACATGCAATAAGGGAGCTCTTGCTCCTGAAGCGGCACCTTAAGGCTCAACTGAAGTTTGCTGCATGGACAAAGAAAAGGCCTTCTGGAGGAAAGTTCTGTGGTCAGATCAAACAAAATTGAGCGTTTTGGCCACAATGACCAGAAATATGTCTGGAGGAGAGAAGGTGAGGCCTTTAACCGCCAAGAACGCCATGCCTACCTCCAAGCATGGTGGTGGTAGTATTATGCTCTGGGCCTGTTTTGCTGCCAATGTTACTGGTGCTTTACAGAAAGTAAATGGAAAATTCTTCTTCAGGAGAACCTAAAATCATCAGCCAGATGGTTGGGTCTTGGGCGCAGTTGGGTGTTCCAACAGGACAATGACCCCCAACACACATCTAAAGTGGTAAAGGAAGGTTAAATCAAGCTATAATTAAGATTTTAGAATGTCCTTCACAAAGTCCTTACTTAAACCCATTGAGAACATGTGGACAGTGCTGAAGAAACAAGTCCATGTCAGAAAGCCAACAAATTTAGCTGAACTGCACCGATTCTATAAAGAGGAGTGGTCAAAGATTCAACCAGGAGCTTGTGGATGGCTACCGAAAGCGCCTAATTGAGGTGAAAATGGCCAAGGGACATGTAACCAAATATTAGCATTGCTGTATGTATATTTTTGACACAGCAGATTTGGTCACATTTTCAGTAGACTCATAATAAATTCATAAAAGAACCAAACTTCATAAATATTTTTTGTGACAAAGAAGTATGTGCTTCAATCACTCAGTCACAAAAAATAAGAGTTTTAGAAATTATTGGAAACTCAAGACTGCCATGACGTACATGTTCTTTACAAGTGTATGTACACTTTTGACCACAACTGTACATGTTGAAAATATAATGAAAATGTATCATTTGCAGGTACAGTGGATGTTTACTGCACAGGGATTGTTCCTGACACTTTGTTATTTAAACAGTTAGCTCAGCCATTAAAAAACTAATTGTAATATTTGACTTACTGAATGTGCTGGTGAAGCAGGAGGTTTGTGATGACTGTGTGTGATGTGTTTGTGCAGGACTGTTTCCTGACCATGAGTCCAGCCTGGTACCAGAGTTTGATCAAAGTCCTGCTGAACCGCTTCCCTCAGAGCTGCAGACACTTTGATGACAACGGCATCCAGTATCTGGTGAGAAGATGCTCTTTTTACATGAGAGCAAATAAAGCATGGTCAGAATCAACACGGACTTTGATGGACCAACTACAGATTATGTGTATGTTTAGCGGTTAGACTTTATTGGAGGTTTGCAAAAGTGTCGCTTCACTAAGTCCCCCAGGTCAGCCTCAGTGTTTCTCTGCATCTGCATGTAAACCTGGGAACAATAATTTTATTTAAAGAGTAGTCACTTTAAGACGGTGAGAGCTCAGTGTTTAAAAAGGACTGAAGGGATTATTATGGGATCCTTCATTAGCTGTACGTATTTGTATACGTTTTTGTAACTGGTCCGTGTGCATTGAGTGTTTGCTGATCCAGTTTAGACCAGTTCACTATGGTGTAGTGCTTGTTTCTCACTGCTTTCTGTGCACTAGAACTCTGATGTAATAGCCCTGGCTGGAGTCCCCATAGCAACAACCACAGACTCATGGGTAGTGTAGTATTTTGTTCTGGTCAAATCACACTAACTTTACATCACTTCACTGATGTGCTATAGAACTCTGGATGTTCCCTTTCTGCTCCTCATCATCTATTAGCACAGTCTTGAGACCTCCTTGAGTTGTGTGTGTTTGTGGTCATGAAAGAACATGGCGATAAGATGAATCAGGCTGGGACACACACACATACCTGTTAGGATGCATTCCTTGTTGGTGGGACTCATGGACACATGGGATTTGTTGATCACCAGACTAACATAAATATATACTAAATATTACTGTATGGTCAGGACATTAGTTTACAGTAACCACCACTTCAATTATCCAGCCCATTGTTTCTGTGTTGAGGACGAAAGTATTATCTCGAGCCAGAAGCTCTGCACACTTTGCTGTTTGATCCATACCTATACCTGCTGTCAGGGTTGTAACATTTGACCTTTTCATTGTCACCAAAAAAGTGTTTCCTATATTTACATCATGTTAACGATCAAAAGTATGAATCCCTGCTTTTAAATGTCCATCTAATGTATATTAATGTCTGTCATATTGGTTTCAGGCTGTTCTGAACCAGAAGTTCACTGACTGCTTTGTCTTGGTCTTTCTGGACACCCAAGCTGGAAAAACAGTGAGTAATTATACTGATATGATTTATATTGTTATACTATAGTTGTGGAAACATCTCAGTGTTGTTTGTTTTCCCTTCTTCCTCCTACAGAGCCTAAAGGTTGTGTTTCGGGAGCCACTGCCCTCGCAGCAGCAGGCCAGCAGCAGCCCTCCTCCCCAGCTGGTGTCCATGTATCATCACCTGGAGTCTGTCATCAACACCGCCTGCTATAACCTCTGGACAGGACTGTTATAGGGCGGAGCCGTGTCCCACATGGAAGCAGGAAGCAGCAGTGGTGGGAAACAGAAGACCTCCTGCCAGTATGCTCTGCCAGCAGCTACAGCACAAGCTCAGTTACCTGTCTATCATGCAGCAGTATTGAGAACAGCATCCCAGTAGACAGTGATGCGACTGTGTTTATGCAATAAACAGGATGCACTCAAACCTGAAGGGACCTGACAGAAACCCAAACTCACCCAAACCATTGGGGAAGAAATCTGATTACAAACTAAATGGCTCCTAACGTGTGTGTAGAAGACACAAAATTAGTACACAGTGAGAAACTCAATGGTGTTAGGATTCCTGTCAAATGGGTGTCGCTTTAAATGTTGCTGCTGCAAGGAAGTGTGGGACGGCATTATCTCCTTTCCTTTGCTAAAGGAAGGTCCACACAATCCCCAGTCTGTTGTGTCCATTGACACTTCCAATAGAGTTCATTCAAAGAAGACCCCCGCCCTAAAAGTGAACGTCTAATAACAACCCATCTGGCAGGAATTCGGGGCCAATTCTAAAATGTATCAAGGGAGACCAATCAGTTACAATTGGGCTTCATGTCTGTCTGCCTTTAGACAGCAAAGGACACAGAATTAATGAGTGAAACGTTACTTTAACTGTAATCTCTTAAAGAGACAAGATCATCAGGATCTGTCCAATGCAGCTCAGCAGGTGATCCATCGCATCGACAGTTTGCTTCATAGTAATTAATCAGGACTGTGCATGAAGTTTTACAAACTTGGAAAAGTAGAGGTGACGCAGCATCCCAGACCCCCTTCAGGTTTAATGTTCCATAATGAGGACTCATTCTACACAGTCATTTGCCATGTTTGATTGGCTGACTAAAGATGCAGCTTGTGTTATGAAACCAAAATCAAAGATCTCCTCAGTCAGACCTGTAGCGGAGTGTAAACCCTGCTGGGTTGGGTCCTCAGGGTTTCAGGGATCACGTCTGTTTGAAGAGCTCGAGCACAGAGGGTTAATTAGAGGAGATTGGTCCATCTGTCTGATGCTTCTAGGCTGCTGGATCAGGTTGTGTGAGAGAGTCCTGTTCTGTGCTCCGACACATATTCTGATGACATGCTGCTGAAGGAAATATGTTGGTTTTTACCAGAGAGAAGAAGCTGCTGTGGTCCTTTCTCTTCTTTGACAGACAAATACCTTCAATGTATATCAACAGTTTGGATTGAATCTGACGCTTCACACTGAAATGTAACGCCATGTAGTCTGTGATTTGCGACCAACAATGAACACTTCTGGCTTCATTATTAAGTCTGCATCATCTTAGATCTTGTGCCTTCTGAGAGCATTTTCCTAGCTCTTCATACCATATCAGTGTTTCTGTGAGTGTGAGACAGCTGGGACGGCTTTGTTACATTTTCAAAAGTGTCAAACCCACTTGAACACCACTGCCATATATCTGTTGCCCTGAAGTGCCTTTCTGTTTATTTCCTGCTTCTTCTTTTTTTTTATTCCCAAACTTATGAAGTGATACTGTTGTTATTCCATCAGCTCTGCATACAGGATGTTTGGAAACACTCCTGATGTCATGCAGGGAAAGTGCCTGAGTCCGTTTGGAGAAGTGTGACAGAAATTTCCTTTCACAAGAAAGAAAATGGGTCATATTAACTTTGGTGATTTGCATAATAGAATGCCACAAGTCATCAGAGCCGAGTGTTTCCAAAGTATGTTCAGGGTGATGAGTTTGACTGAAACAGTGCAGCTGGTAATCATACCTTCATTTACAAGAGGGCATGAGATAAGAGTGACTTCACAACAAACAGGAAGGCTTGATACCCACTGCAATACCTTCAATATGACATGCAGCCTTAGATTTCTACACATTTTCACAGGAAGAAAACTGAATGTTTATTTGTGGATGTAAAATGAAGAAATATGAAGCAGAGCGGCGTTCTCACTGCTCAGAGAATTCAGTCTGAAACTGGATATTCATGGTGCAAAATGTGAACGAGTTAGCCCTTAGTTATAAACACTGCACTGTCTCTTACTGTATTATGTATATTATGTATATACAGAACACTTTATACAGTATGAAATGCTAAATAAAGCAGTAGGATGTATGAGAATCATTGTAAGTATGTTTGTCATACATGGATCACTGAGCTCTATTTGATAAACATTGATTTGTCTTGATTTTCAATTCCTGACATCTGGCTAACTGAAATAAATTGCATTTTTTCTTGTCTGCTGCAACATACTTGTTCTCTGTAAATCACTTGTCATGTGTTCTCTTGAGAGAAAACAATCTGAAACCAAATGGCAGAATTATTTCATATATTTTGGTTTCATGATGGTTTTGCATTATTTCGACAGAATCAAGACTCCGGCTCTGAAAAGTGAGGCAAATGCTGATGTGCATTAAACCTGCATCCTCTCTGATATCCAGCAGCACTGGGTGCAGAAACGAGTCTGGTTGTATAATTATCACAATTTAGTAAAATGCTTAATATCTACATAGTAAAAATGTTTTACAGTAGAATTAAGTCATAAATTAATACACTTAAATGTACAAATATTGTTAGTGGAAGAAGTTAACGAGCCTGCCTTTAAGCAGAACACTTGAAACAAACAGCTGTGTGACTGGACACTGATCATCACTTGCTGCGTGTGCAGTAATCTTTGATCCAACCAAGACCCTCCTTTGTGGAGCCTAAAGAGGAGAGAGACTATTAGAAACATGTATTCTTGCTAATAGTGCGCCATAACTAATGAAATAAAGATCGCACTCACCCAGTGGCTTGTATTCACAGCCGATGTATCCCTGGTAGTCGAGGTTTTCCAGCAAGTTGAACAGATAGCTGGAGTTGAGCTCTCCGGCACTATCGGGCTCATTCCTGCCTGGAACCTGAGCAACCTGAACATGACCTGAGAAAGAGGACGACTCATGAACTTGGGCCTTTATGCAGCGCGTGCGCTCTGCTTCACATCACTATAGTTCCACATGTTTACATGTTTCATCCAACATGTCCTTGTCAGAAATCAAAGTGACCAATTAAACAGCATGAGCTTGCCACATCTCTTATTTGACCTCTTCCACATTTAGTTTAGTGAATGATCCACGTCATCAATGGGAGCTGAGGTTAAGACAAACGCTGAAAGAAAAAGGTGATTGTCGCGCACTAACTGAAGTGAATAACCAGTTAGTCAAACTCACCATCCTCCTGTTGCTTCATCAAGGTGGGACAAAGGCTCTTATTTTCATTTTTGATTTAAGAATCATGTATTATTATTGTTGCTAGTAGTGATGGCGAGATGAAGCTTCATGAAGCATTGAAGCTTTCCATCCAATCCAATTGGTTCGCTCATGGGCTGAAGCTTCATGGTGCTTCATTTGCTCTACTGTGTCATCAAGTGGACAATAAATGTCAAACCGGCGAAGTGCAAGGCTGCAGTGGATTTAAAGTATCTTTGCCCTGAAAATTCTTTGACGCACACATATAAGACTGATTACAATGTTTTATTTAAAAATAAAGATTGATGATTGTGTTATTACGTGTTATTGAGAAGAGAGTTCCTGGAAGAAAATGTGGGCTGTTTACGCCTTCAATGACAGGCAGTAGATGAAGGGGAATGACATGCAGCAAATAGCAGCAGGTCTGTTTCTAACCCCGGGCCGCTGCGGCAAGCATTTGAATGTGGGTCGCCTGCTCTACGAGCTGCGCCACCAGGGATGTGTAATGTACACGTTGGATGTACATTATTCTTTCAACAGATTTAGATTTGGTATCTTTACTTACTCACAAGAAAGATGATGCTGGCGTGCATAACAAGGGTTCGCTAGTTGGCTGGCTCCATAATGATCCAATACAAACGCAATACCAACAACTTAACAGCAACAATGCATACTACGACAACAACCCACACATTCCCAGTTATATAAAGTGTTGATTATGAGGGGGCTCAATTGCGGTTCGCTCCCCCCTTATAATTCGAATCGCACGCCAAACCCGGCTTCGAACGTCATCAACACAAGCCTCGATGCGCTTCACAAAAATATTCCGCGATTACTCGACACACGCTTCGTTTTAGCTTCTTTCAACTCCGTGATTTGGTTTTATGGACACAACTTAACAGTTAGCTAAGTTAGCAACCAGCTGGTGAAGACAGCGGATCATTTAGATATTTCCCTCAGAAGTTGGTAGAGACCAAAACCAGAGCTAAAAGACTGAACATTGGCCTTACATTCACCAGGTGGACATAAACACCACTCCACTGTGTGAAAGGTGTTATCTATTTAAACTTTATAAAGTGATACTAATATTAATAATTGCTTGAACAGCTTGTTCTGCTGCCCTGGAGTGGAACAATAACAATTAATGCTTCTACAAATCTGCAGTCAAATATAAGCCAGTGACATTGTGATTGTCTTTTTACTGTCACTTCCCACCGTTTTTCAAAATTTCCTTTTTATGGTGACATTAAGTAGACATGGCTGCCCGCCCATACTCAACAGCAGCAGTAAACACATGTCCACGATTTATCTCGTCGGTGTCTCCAATTCAAAGGTCTGGAATGCAGCATTTCCAACTTAATAAAGTAGCAAGCATTGTTACAGTACAACCTAGCATCTTCTATCCTTTAAACATACACACTGTGGAGGTTGTTGTTCCTTTTAGGGGGATACCCATGTTAATGATGGAAACACAAGACTTGAACACATCGTCAAGTCTACTTCAATAGTTTAACAATTACTCATTTCAATATCTAAAGGTCACGGATTCAAAGGAGGATTTAGCAGCATCAGCTGGGATTTAGTTTAATTGATTTTCTAATCGACTATATTCTTCAGACATGCAGCATAAGGAGGATTAGGAATCAACAAGAGGTTTGAGTGAAAGAGTAAATTGGGGGGAGAGGAGGTGCCTCTAGAGATGACGCCTGGATGAAATCAGGTCAAAGGTCACCAAGACTGTTCACATCTTACTTACCAATTATAGGAAAATACTTGTGTATGTTTTGTGTCAGGTTTCCATCCATTATTTGCCAGTGAAAGACGTCCTGAAACAGTTCAGACATCTGTTAAGTCAGGTTGAGTTTTATCAAATGTTCTGTTCTTTTATTTTCCAGCTAAGACAGATTTCCAAAGCACCCACCATCTGCAGCTTGATGTTGGGCTTCCCAACCTTCTCCAGTATTGCAGCTGCTGCAGACACACAAATTAGGGCGATTTGAAACATAATTCATGGCAGCTAGAGAGACATCATATACAGTATATCTCAAAAGTGAGTACACCCTTTAGATTTTTGCAAATATTCTGTTATATCCTTTCAGGGGATAACATTATCCTACTGAAACTTTGATATAACTTAAAGTAGTCAGTGTGCTGCTTGAATAACAGTATAGATTTATTGTCCTTTGAAAATTACTCAGTACACAGCTGTTAATGTCTAAACAGCTGGCAACAAAAGTGAGTACACCCCATAGTGAACATGTCTAAATTGTGCCCAAAGTGTCAATATTTTGTGTGACCACCATTGTTATCTAGCACTGCTTTAACCCTCCTGGGCATGGAATTCACCAGAGCTGCACAGGTTGCTTCTGGAATCTTCTTCCACTCCTCCAAGACGACATCACGGAGCGCACGGATGTTGGACACCTTGCACTCCTCCACCTTCCTCTTGAGGATGCCCCACATGTGCTCAATTGGGTTTAGGTCTGGAGACATACTTGGCCAGTCCATCACCTTAACCTTCAGCTTCTTCAGCAAGGCCGTTGTCATCTTGGAGGTGTGTTTAGGGTCATTATCATGTTGGAAAACTGCCCTACGGCCCAGTTTCCGAAGAGAGGGGATCATGCTCTGCTGCAGGATGTCACAGTATATATTGGAATTCATGTGTCCCTCAATGAAATGCAGCTCCCCAGTGCCGGCAGCACTCATGCAGCCCCAGACCATGATGCTGCCACCACCATGCTTGACTGTAGGCAAAACACATTTGTCTTGGTACTCCTCACCAGGGTGCCGCCACACACGCCGGACACCATCTGACCCAAACAGGTTTATTTTGGTCTCATCAGACCACAGGACATGGTTCCAGTAACTCATGTTCTTGGATTCATTGTCTTCAGCAAACTGTTTGCGGGCTTTCTTATGCATCGGTTTCAGAAGGGGCTTCTGTCTGGGGCGACGGCCATACAAACCGATTTGATGCAGTGTGTGGCGTATGGTCTGGGCACTGACAGGCTGACATCCCACTTCTGCAACCTCTGCAGCAATGCTGGAAGCACTCACACGTCTATTTTTGGAAACCAACCTCTGGATATGACGCTGAGCACGTGGACTCAACTTCTTTGGTCGACCCTGGCGAGGCCTGTTCCGAGTGGAACCTGTCCTGGAAAACCGCTGTATGATCTTAGCCACTGTGCTGCAACTCATTTTCATGGTGTTGGCAATCTTCTTATAGCCAAGGCCATCTTTGTGAAGCGCAATAATCCTTTTTTTCAGCCGCTCAGAGAGTTCCTTGCCATGAGGTGCCATGTTGTCCAGCATTCAGAGAGAATTGTGCCCAAAACACCAAATTTAACAGCCCTGCTTATCATTTACACCTGAATCCTTGTAACACTAACGAGTCACATGACACCAGGGCGGGAAAACAACATCATTGGGCACAATTAGGACATGTTCACTATGGGGTGTACTCACTTTTGTTGCCAGCTGTTTAGACATTAACAGCTGTGTACTGAGTAATTTTCAAAGGACAATAAATCTATACTGTTATTCAAGCAGCACACTGACTACTTTAAGTTATATCAAAGTTTCAGTAGGATAATGTTATCCCCTGAAAGGATATAACAGAATATTTGCAAAAATCTAAAGGGTGTACTCACTTTTGAGATATACTGTATGCCAGACATGAGTTGTATTTACCTTTAAGAGAAATGGTAAAAAAATAACAAAGAATAAGATCAAACACTGGCGTATTCATACTGTACAGCAGTGGTCTTCACTATTCTTTATGTGAGAGCCACATTGACAGGACAAAGTCAATAGGAGAGCCACTTTTACCACAAAGTATGAAAAGCTACATCCAGTCATAAAAAGCCTGTTTGCTTATTAATCTGTCATCCCACCCAGAACATACAATATGCAATGCAGCCAACCAATACATTCATTAAAAACAGGATTATTTTAATACTGGGATGATGTTGTCAAACTCTGCAAACAATATTTCACAATTTATGAGTCTGAGAAGGTTTTCTTTGCCCGAGCCAAAATCCATGCGATCTCAAAAGATGCCTGAGTTAATCGTTCAGCTGTATTAGTTGTCCTGTGTTTGAGCCTTTGTTGTCCAGAAACAGAAGAAAGCTGCTCTATTTTTTTATTTTATTGTTAATAATTTCTCTTCCAGGTGCGTATGTTTCGTTGAATTTTGGATGCGTCGTTTGGAAATGCCGCTCCAAATGACTTCTCTTGAAACCAGAGCGGGTTTGTTTGCACATTAAGCACAAAGGGTTCGACTCGTGGAGGACAAATACACATTCCTCTGTCCACTTGTCTTGAATTTTCCTTTGCTCGTCTTGTATGAGCCATATGCATGAGTACTGTGAAGTAAATAAACTCCTGATTGTATTGATTCACACTTGATGACTATCACATGTATTTTGTTTATGTATTATTGCACAACATGTGTTTCTGCACAAGAATGTATAATGAGCACTATATTAGTTATGAATGTAAAACACGTCGGGTGCATTTCTCTACATGTGAGTTTCAGGTCCACCTCCATCTCGTCACAACGCAGCCCTCCAAGGGGCGTAACCGTGCCAACGTGGACCAATGAGAGAAGACCACGCACTTCTGAGGAGAATATAGCAAAATGTTTATGATGTTTTTGTACCACTTTCACTTTTACCAACAGACAGCTAACTTGATCTTTATTGATTCGGACTGTGGACTTGGTGTGTGAAAGTGCTCTCAGCTGAGAGTATTATTGCTGTCCTCATCACTTTAAATAAATACTATCTTAATCATTTAGAAGTTTGCTGGATTCATTTGAAAGGCAGTCATAGCGTCCTCAGAACTCCTAAACCCCACAGTACCTTTCTTTTTTAACGGGAGCAGCTGTTGTCTGTCCACAAACCACATCTCCAGCATCTTCCTCTCGATTCCGCTGGGGTTTGATGCTCCAAAGACAAATCTTAATTTTCCTCGTTTGTCACGCTTTGTTTCTGTCCACCTGAGGTGCAACTCTTTAATAAGAAATCGATCCATTTCACGTCTGTAGCAACACGTGCTAACTAGCATGAAATGGTGAAACGATCTAACGCGAGTATGAAGTGCCAGGTTGGTCGTAGTATCCTCCAATTTAAATGTTCAAATTTAGTGATATAAATTATTTTTTAGCAAATGTCCATATTCATAAGCATGCTTAAGTTAACATATTTGTAATGAGCTTACGTTTATTTATTTCTATACTAGCCCACCATGTATCTACCCGTCCAAGAGCACATTCACCATTGTAGTGCTGATAGACCGCCACAACTGGCAACTCCGCAGTGAGTCAGTGTTCCGGCCGAGCAAGTTTAAATATCTTGTTTCTAGTCTATATTTGCATCTTTTATCAATTATTATTATATATTATTTATATTATTTGTAGGCTAATAGAGCAAACAATGTGTTTAATGGGTCGTATGTAATAGCCCTGCTTGTTTTTATGAAATATCTGTATTGACTCCATAATCATATCCATCACCCCTTTATTTAGCCCACTGCCACGCGAGCCACCAATTAAAGCTTGGCGAGCCGCAGGAGGCTCGCGAGCCGCGCAATGAGTAACACTGCTGTACAGCATCACATCTGTTGAGCACACAACAGTAACAACACACACCTTTGTGAACTTTGCATATTGTATGTGTTAATATTCGGCATCAGATAAATCAGCCGGTGGGCCTGATCGATCTCAACTAAATCTGAAATCTGGGAGGCATCAGAATTTGGAGGTTTTGCGATTTTTTTGTAACAATACAACCATAAAACTAATTTGAAATGTTCTCCAGATAATCTTGCCTTCATTTCAGAGGAATGTAAACCAATACTTAAACACATCACACTGTGAACAGCTCCTGAAGCTCAAATCAAGACTCTACCACTCCAAAGTGAATAAAATATGAATAAGAACATTAAACACTGTATATGTTCTCCACAGCAAGAAGTCACACGTCTTGAGAGTATTACATGCTAATTACCCCTACTGTCACTAATCAGCATATAGACATCACCTACTGTCACTAACCAGCATATAGACATCACCTACTGTCACTAACCAGCATGTAGACATCAACTACTGTCACTAACCAGCATATAGACATCACCTACTGGCACTAACCAGCATGTAGACAGTAGACATGCTGGTTAGTGACAGTAGGTTTTGTCTAATAGCTGGTTATTTATGGTGCTGTCTACATGCTGGTGGGTGTTGTCTCAGTGGGACACAGTGTCTTACCCTGATGAGGAGAGTCCAGAAAATACCTGGGATCCGTAATCCTCGTGTTGATTGGTTCAATCAAACCAGTGATTCCTTCCTGTGAGGAACATTGACATTTCACAACATTCTGATTAACACAGAGGTGTAAGAAAATCACATATATATTTGGAACCAATATGAAACACATTATACATACAGTGCAACAACTACAGTGCCCTCCAGAATGATTGGCACCCCTTTAGTAAAAATTAGCAAAACAGGTTGTAAAATGTCTTTTATTGTTTATCGTCTTGGCCTTTCACTCAAAATATTCACACAAATCTGACCTTTTCACTGAAGTAAAATTATTGAAAGAATAAACAAAGTTGACTTTAAATAAATATTTTTCTCCAAAACATGTGTGCCACAATTATTGGCACCCCTTCATTTAATATTTTGTGCCGCCTCCTTTTGCCAGGATTACAGCTCTGAGTCTTCTCCTGTGATGCCTGATGAGGTTGGTGAACACATGGCATGGGATCTGAGACCATTCTTCCACACACAATCTCTCCAGATCCTACAGATTACGAGGTTGACTCTTGTGGACTCTCCTCTTCAGCTCATCCCACAAATGTTCTATAGGATTTAGGTCCGGGGACTGTGATGGCCATGGAAAAACCTTTATTCTGTGGTCAGTAAACCATTGTTGTGTAGATTTTGAGGTGTGCTTTGGATCATTGTCCTGCTGGAAGGTCCAACCACGGCCCATTTTAAGCTTCCGGGCCGAGGCCGTTAGGATTTCATTTAATATCTGCTGGTATTTGATATAATCCATGATACCATGTATCCTAACAAGATGTCCAGGGCCTTTGGAAGAAAACAGCCCCACAACATCAAAGATCCACCACCATACTTCACAGTGGGTATGAGGTGCTTTTCTGTATGGCTATCTTTCTGTCTACGCTAAACCCACCTTTGACGTTTGTTGCCAAAAAGCTCTATTTTGGTCATTTTGACCATATAACCCTGTCCCATTAAAAGTCCCAGTAACATTTGGCAAACTGTAGGCGCTTCAGTTTGTTGTTAATTGACAGCAATGGCTTTTTTCTGGCAACCTTCCCATACAACTTGTGGTGATGTTGGCGGCGTCTGATGGTTGTTATGGAGACTTTCTGACCCCAAGACTCAACTAACCTCTGCAATTCTCCAGCTATGATCCTTGGAGATTCTTGTGCCAGTCGAACCATCTTCCTCACGGTGTGTGGCGTCAATGTACACACACGTGCTCTTCCAGGCTGATTCTTAACTTGTCCTGTTGCTTTAAACTTCTTAATTATTGACCTGCATTTTCAACTGTTTCAAGATGTTCTTATATCCATTTCTTAATTTGTGAAGCTCAACAACTTTTCGTCGCAGATCATCACTGTGTTCTCGGGTCTTTCCCATAGTGAAGAATGACAAAGAGAATGTTGGCCTGTGTCACCTCATATTAATACCCCAGTGAAACAGGAAGTCATGGTTGACCACCTAAGAGTTCCTAATCAAACAGGTGAACCTAAAGATGTAAGATATGACTGGAAATATACTTCAGTTAGATTTAAATCATAGGATTTTCTAAGGGTGCAAATAATTGTGGCACAGATGTTTTGGAGAAAAATATTTATTCAAAGTCAACATTTATTTTTTCTTTCAATAATTTTACTTCAGTGAAAAGGTAAGGTTTTTGTGAATATTTTGAATGAAAGGCCAAGAAGATAAACAATAAAAATACATTTTACAGCTTGTTTTGCTAATTTTTACTAAAGGGGTGCCAATAATTCTGGAGGGCACTGTATATTAATACTACAATATCCATGTACTACAGAGAAATGCAACCAAAAAAGTCTGTTACATTAACACATTGTACTTTGTTTGTGTAGAGCTGTATGTAACAGAAATGGAAAAACTACAATTTGTGGGCATCATGGTGACCAAGCAGTTAAGACCATATACTGTGATCGCAATGCCCTATTTCAGCCAGGGACTTTTGGTGCACATCATACCCCATTCTCTCTCCCTCATGATTTCCTCTCTACATTCCACTATTACCCATCTAATGCAGGCTAAATATTGTCTTGCAAAAAAAAAAAAACAACGTTGAGGAACAACAGCCGGGTGCAGTGACTGTGTGCAGCTTTGACTTGTGAAGAAGAAGACTTGTCATCACAGTGAGGTTGCCAGGTTTGGTCATTGAGATACAAGGATACAAGGATTTAGAGATCCCAAAACCTGTGACCAGATCTGGCAACCCAAGCTGTAGCGGGAGACGTGTGGTGTTCATCATTGAATAATTCCAACACCACTTCCTGACTCCAGCTCTATACACTCAGACTCTATGAAATAAGTGTCTGAGTCACAGTGTGGCGGAGGGTGTAGAGCCGGTCATCTAGCCGCTCTACGTCCGGGAGTTCGAACCTCAGCTCCTCCAGTCCACATGTGGAAGTCTCCCTGGGCAAGATACTGAACCCCAAATTGCTCCTGAAGGCAAAGCCATCGGTGTGTGAGTGTGCGAGTGTGTGAGGATTACATTAAAACGATGAGCAGTTTGGCACCTTGTATGGCACCCTGTATGTGTGTGTGAATGGGTAAATGTTGACATGCAGTGTAAAAAGCGCATTGAGTCGGTGGAGTAGAAAGGTGGTGCATAAATGCAAGTCCATTTACCATTATTCCCTTCATAAATATTAAATAAATAAAATAGTAAATGCATGACTAATATCATTATTTCTTTCAGGAAATCCAATATATTTGATAATGTGAAGAGTTCAAACATGCTATTATTGTTCTTAGTTTTTTAGATAAGTGCAACCACAACAGAAGTCTTTTCATTTATTATTTTTAATTTGTCATGCTTACTAATTCTGTAACAAGTTTTGTTTTCATTTTAATTGGTTATGTGGATATACTTGAGATTTTTCCAGGTAAAACCACTTTGTCATTTATTAGAATATTGTTTGAGATTGTGTTCTGTTAATTCATGTGAATTAATAATTTATTCAAAAGCACAAATTATACTCAATTACAAACTAGTAATTGCTACTCAAGAACTTGTTTTTCCCTGAGACTTATATTTGTAGTGTGTTGTATATTATATATCTTGTAGTATCTTATCTTCCTGTAAATTAATCATATTTAAATATCTTCCATTTGTTTAAATGTTACATATATCCTACTTTTAACTTCAGTGTCCTGGTATTTTTCTGAAAAATTCCAGTTTCATTTAATTCAGTGCTGGGAGTTGTTATGTTGGACAGCAAAGGTCACCTACCTTTGAGAGGATATCAGCAGCATAGTTTAGGTTGTGCACAAAGACGGCCTCCATCTCCTTGGCAACCGCTAGTCTGTGTGAACCCACGGGAACCCGTCCTGCCATCAGGTGGATCCTGAGAAATTTGTGGAAAATACTTTATACATAAATGCAAACTTGAAAAAGGTGAAACCCTGCTTTTGTAACTAGATGAACTCTTGCATAAAGATAGCTGTCTCAGTAATATAGATTTTGTTTATTTAATGTGCAATATTCTGTTTTACAATTTTAATGTATTTAGTTTTCCATATTTCATTTGAAATTTGAAACAGTATCAAAGTGCCTGCAGAGCTCAGAGACAGCATCATGTCGAGACACAGATCTGAAGAAGGATACAAAAAGCGTTCAGCTGCATTTAAGGGTTCAAAGAGCATTGTGGCCTCCATAATTCTTACATGGAAGAAGTTTAGAACAACCAGGACTCTTCCTAGAGCTGCCCGGCCAAACTAAGCAATCAGGGAAGAATGGCCTTGGTAAGAGAGGAGAACAAGAACCTGATGGTCACTCTGGCTGATCTCCAGTGATCCTGTGGGGAGATGGGAGACACTTCCAGAAGCTCAGCCATCACTGCCTCTCCTCAGTGTAAGACACATAAAACCACTGATGAAACCAAGATTAAACTGTTTGGCCTCAATTCTCGGCATCATGTCTGGAGTAAACTAAGCACCGCTCATCATGTGCAATATGATCATCCCAACAGTGAAGTATGGTGGTGGCAGCACAAAGCTGTGGAGATGTTTTTCAGCGGCACAGACTGGGGTCTGGTCAGGGTGGGAGGTGAGCTGAGCAGAGCAAAGTACAGAGCTGAACCTGGTGCAGAGAGCTCAGGAGCTCAGACTGGCAACAGGACAATGACCCTGAGGACAACCACGACAACACAGGAGGGTTTATATATCTTATGTAAAGAGCATTGCCTTGTTTTTGAAGGATGCTGTACCAATAAGCTTGCCTTGCCTTTAGTATGCACGAGCAAATTTGATGTACACCACACATATTGTCAGGGGGAGGTTTAAGGGTGAAAACAATACAAAACTATCTTTACTCTGACAATGCCTCACCTTTTGCAGTCCAAAGCTTTTGCATACTTCAAAGCCAGATCCAGACCCTGTCTGAACTCTTCCTCTCTCCCAGGAACAGCTCCAAGACCAAGATCCCCTTCCTTTACATCTCCTGCAACACACATTCATCTTTTCATTACCACCATCATGCTCAAATTATTACGAACCATTAAAGTACTGTCTGGTTAAAAATGAACAGCTGCTGCCTGAACCTCAGTGTGGACCATGCTGTTGTTAACGTTACCGGGCGGGGTGTTGATGAGGATCACCTCCACTCCTGCAGCCTCTCTGGCTCTCTGCAGCTCCTGCAGGTCGCAGTCGTAGAGCCAGGCTGCCTCCACCGCCTGAAAGCCAGCCGAGGCAGCAGCGTAGATTCTCTGACTGAAGTCTGGAAGCTCCGTGAACAGCCATGAAATATTCGCACATAATTTAAGCGGCGCCATCCCGGTCTAACTGTAGAGGCCAAAGACCTTTCGTGTGTGCTGCACTTTACCCCGGTGATTAACAGCCGGGGAGACCTGCGTTACGATTGCCACAGTAAGCAGTGGTGAGCGGAAAACAGACGGTAAACATCCAAAACAAAATTGTAGCTACATATGTTCACATCAGATTAATGTGCAACAATCTATGTTGAAATATGTTAGGAAAAATAATAAAATTGGTATAGACTTGAGACCAGCACAACATAGTTCGAATAACGCTAGTTTAGCAATGCTGGGTAAAGGAATTGAAAAGAAAGTTGTATTTATTTCCACTTACTTACATTCTTCTTGTAGCTGTATTAATTATCGCATTGTGCTTTTCAAATGGTAGTTTAAATACAGTATCAACAGAAGTTACACGTTTAGAGGGTGGTCTGACCAGTGGCCATACGTAGAGTTTTGTTATTGTCACATGACCGGTAGCATGCTTCCTGGTCTGTGAAATGCGCATGCGCGGGGAATTCTAGTGACGCATAGCAGACAGAGGTAGTCAAATTAGTTCGGTTTGTGGTAAAGGCAAAACTTCCATTAAATTTGAACAATTTTAACCCAATCATTGGGAAAAAAACAAAAATACGTATTCTTGAGAGGGATGATCTTACTCTCAAAGGTTAGGGGCATATCCAGTCTTACTTCTGTGGCTCTCTCTGTTGATAGTGTATTATCAAAGATGCTCTATAAGTAAAGATAGTGCATTGAAATCTGCGCCAATGGTATAATTGGTACACACAAATGTACAATTTGTTTTATACATGTGTCTAATGTATTTATTTTTTACTTTGGTAACATTATATATTTACACAGCTAACAAACATGTTAAGCATTATCAAAAGTAGTTAGCTAGGGCGTTTGCAAACGTTAGTTTAAAATGTTGACACAGTTTGACTAACTAGCGCTGCGTTGCCAGATCACATGAGATTATGTTGCTGACACATAAATAAGACAAATTGTCTCTAACAAAGTTCATTTTCTCCTTCTTTTTCTGTCTGAAAAATGCTATTTAGGAGTCACAATGTTCGGAAGTAAACATCAAATATTTACTTTGGTGCCTATAAGGCAAAAGAATGCGTCATAATCTGTGTTCACATTCACTTCTACCATTGGAGTTAATATATTCAGCGGAAACACTGCAGGGCCAAGAGAAAGCTATGCAGAAGTGCCAAAAACTGCAGTTCTTATAATTTACAGCAGAAATAAACATTTGTAATTTCTCTATTCATGACAACTGTACGTGGAGTGAATTTTTATTCTCCGGTCGCGCGCCGCTTGATGCGTGACCCAGGCCTGCCTCAATTTCACCGACAATGCCCCTTTTCTGAGATTAGCCGAGTTAGACATGGCGTCACTTCCAAAATGGTGAGCCTGAGTTTCACAACGGCTCTTCAAAAACCTATATTTTAAACAATGGTATTATTCAAATTAATCAAAAATATGTCGTTAAAAAACTAAATTCACTAACATAAAATCAGTAATAATGATGTGGGGATTGGAATTTTCTGGACTTCACAACTCTAAACAATAAAAAAAAGTATTGACCTGGATAGTTAATTAATAACCCATCATCATGGAATTTTATACCAAATGATGTGTTTTCCGAAGTTGGCCTGGAGTTTCTATTATTGTGCAATATAAAGTATATATTTAAAATACCAATAAAATTGTCAAACTTTCATAAGCAGATGCATTTGGCTTGGCTCTAGTTTAAAGATAACTTCTCATCATTTAGATATTACATTTAGAACAATAAGTACATTATCTACAACAACAACTCTTTTTCTTTCAAAAATAATATTTGACTAAATACTCAGATTTTTTAGGAAATATCAAATTCCCATAATAGTTCATTATTACAAAGTCATGTTTGATGGGATTACTCCTGGAAACATAACACTGCTGATTACTTACGAACACTAGCCAGGTTTCCATGGAAATGTATTATACATTTTAACCAAATTTTGAAAACTTTGGCAAATTAAAAAAGTGAATGAATGCTTGTTTCCATCCACTGACATTATGAGATTATTAGGAGGTTTTCATCGAGGTAAGCAGTAGCTGGCGCCATTTGTCCAGTCGGAAAACATTGCAGAAGAAGAGGGCACAACAAGATGAGCTAATTAAAAGAGTGGCAAACGGTTACATCAGATCTGTGTAGTGATGAGAATATTTTTCATTTCAGCTGAGCACAAGCTTCAGTGGACATTTAAATCACATGTCATCATTTATCGACTAAATCTGTTTTCCATTTTGTGTAACGGTATGATGAAGACAGAAGCAGGGTGGGACTCAATAGCACGACTCAGAGGCAGAACAATGTAAATGAATAAACTGTTTTTACTGAAGCTTTGCAGTGGCGGTGGTACACATGTATGCAGTCAAACGTAGAAAGCATGCAGGGATAATCCAGGGGCAGAGTCGGGTCACGGAAACAGGTTCGGTACACAGGTAGATCTTCAGTGTAGCAGCACAGCAGACAAGGATCAGGCAGAGACGGTATCAGGTCACGGAAACGGGGTCAAGGAAGCCGGGGAATCAGACACATGGGAAACAGGAAACAGAAAGACGGGACTAACGCTGGAACTCTTGACATTAAAGTACGAAGGGCCAGTTCGTTCTGTTACGACTCGGACACAGGGAAGCAAGACTCAATTGCACGACTCCAGACACAAATGTAAAGTGTAAAGAAAAAAACTTTACTTCAATTAAACAAAATCTTAACTCAAAGCGCTCACTAGGAGGATAAACAAAGTTCTCTAAAAAAACACACTGGTACTTGGAACGCTGGAACGCTGACGATGGCGCGAAACCACACAATGACAGGAAGTAAACACAAAACATGACACAAGGGAGGTGAACTCTACAAAATAAAATCCAAATCCAGAGTCATGACATTTTGCTTTTATCAAAGAAGGTTAAGAAAGGAGGCTCCTGTAACGTAAAGGAAAGGAAATTCCTGTATACGTATCACATGGGTTTCGCCACTGCCACGCCTCTTTTGGAGACTCGAGGCAGGTCCTCAGTCTATTAACTCCGCTAAGAGAAGTGAACGTGAACATTAGGACCGATTCTATGATCTAATCAGGAGAAAATTCACTTTGTTTGTTCTGTCGCAGTAACACACTCTTGTGAGATCTGGCAACACAGCACATTACCATTATTAAACTAACGTCAACTAATGTTAATGTGCAACCTACCTAAATACCTTTCGTAATGCTAAATCACTTTTCTTAGCTGTGTAAATATTGTAGTGATTACCTGATCTGAACCGCTCCCGCTGTCAGAGACTCTGTGAGCTGATGATTTTTAGCTGGACTTGATTGCCTAGAATGCTTTCCAAAAATCATGATCAAATTTTTTTTTTTATATTGACTTATTTTTGGTTAAAAAAACTAAAATCGCACAAATATATAAATAAAAAGTGTGTTGTTTGTTGAGGGGTAACCAGGTTGAACTGGCAGAGGCGGCAGTGGGGAGGGGGGATCAGGAGGTCCAGGGACATTGGGTGAAGAGGCACAGTGGTGGAAGCTGGGGTAGGGGCTTCTGGGTGGGGTACAGAGGATAGTGAGCTTTTAATGTTGTTGATTTTGTCTGTGAACACCTGGAGGAATGAGTTGCATAAAGCAGGAGTAGATGTAGTGAAGCTGTTGGTAAATTGTATGAGATTGTACTCTGAGAGGGGAAAGGGGCATGGGTAGAGGGTCGAGTACTGGGAGGTTTGTTGAGCAGACAAGGTCGATGATGTGTCCTTTGTCGTGGGTGGGGAAGGTGACATGTTGGGTGATCGAAAAATTGTCCAGTAGAGTGAAGAATTCAGCTGAGAGTTTGCAGGTGGGGGAATCCATGTGGATGTTAAGATCACCGAGCAGTAACAGGCATGGGGAGATGGAAGAGGCTAGTGTGAGGAGTTCAGTAAAATCAGAAAGGAAGGAGGGATGAGGTTTAGGAGGCTGGTAAATGAGAATAACTGTCATTGAGGAGAGGGCTTTGAAGGCGAGGAACTCAAAGGATGGTACTGGGGGGAGGGTGAGTTCTGTGATCCTGAAGTTCTGATTGTAGATAACAGCAACGCCACCACCACGACGGGAGAGGCGGGGTTTAGTGGTGTAGTTAAAACTAGGGGGGGATGTTTGATTGAGGGGGAAGAAGTCATTGGGTTGTTGTCAGGTTTCAGTGAGCAGAAGAAAATCCAGGGTTTTGTCAAGGATGAGTTTGTGCATGATCAAATCAAATCAAATGTATTTATATAGCCCAATATCACAAATGACACATTTGTCTCAGTGTGCTTTACAGACTGTACAGCATACGACACCCTCTGTCCTTAGACCCTCGCATCGCACAAGGAAAAACTTCCTAAAAGAAACCCCACAATTAAACGGGGAAAAATGGAAGAAACCTTTATTGTTGATTGACCAGACGTCGGCGTAAGAGTCCAAGTTGTTGTATAACAGAGATGCAGGATGGAATGGCGTAGTTGCTAAGTTGCAGAAGCTGTGAAGTTAAAAATGTGAGCATAATGAGCGATGCAGCAGCTAGCGTTAGCCACCAGCCACTCGTTGGCTGAGTGAGGGCAGCCAGTAAATCCCAGCCGTGGAGGTAGTCACCGCAGAAAAAAGTTTAACAGTTGGAATGAAAGACAGATGAAATGAACACTTGACTTGGAGCTTGCTGGGGTGCAAAAAAAGTTGTGCAAAAAAAAAAGTAGTAATTCAGACCGAGAAGCGGCGAACAACGTCAGCGTCCTCTCCTCTCTGTAAGTGGAGTAAATGTTTGTTTAAAAAAATAATGACCTCTGGCATTAGTGTAAGAGAGAGAAGAGAAAGAAAAGTCAAACTAAAGTAAGATTGTAAACTGTACTGATTGTACCTCGTGCTAAATCTTACACACCAACACCACCACACACCATGTCTCTAAAGTGGGAATATTTCAGCTCCATTCTCAAAAGGACAGCCACCAACAAAAAAAAAAGCCAGCTTGTTTTTCTTCCATGCCTGTTCCATGGCGGGCCACAGCCTATTCCTCTTTTCTCTGTCTTCTGCAGACAAGTCGTCTGCCATCTTCAAGTTTTTATTCTTCAGAACGGTTGAGTGTTTGAACACCAAACCAGAAGATGCTGCCACCCAGAACATCAATCCTATGAGCCTTAGCTGTAAGATACTTTGTGTCTAGTGTTAATAAGCAAATGTTAGTATGCTGACATTAGCATTTAGTTCAAAGCACCACTGTCTAAGTACAGCATAACAGAGCTAACATGGCTGTAGAATGTCTTGTTTACAGATAAATAGATTGTTGTTGCTTTGTGCCTTGACTTGATTTTAAGGAGACATAGTATGCTAATTTTCATGATCCTAATTTAATTTAGGAATTCTACTAAAACATGTTTAAATGCTTTAAGGATAAAACACACCATTTATCTCATCACCTTTATGTCATAAACGCTTCATTTTTTAAATCAAACTGGTGACTTCCAGACATAGATATCATCTCTCAACTCAAACTCCATTCTCACGTCTTAATTTGCTAATCAGACTGTAAACTATGAGCAGTGCACAGAAAAGGAAGTCTTGTCACTACGGTGCTCACCTTGAATGATACCATCCTCCTATGTGACTAACCTTAGGAGGCTTCACTCACCGTCTATAACAGGGGCCGGGAACCTTTTTGGCTGGGAGAGCCATAAAAGCCAAATATTTTCCAAATGCATTTCCATGAGAGCCATATAGCCTATTTAATAAATATTGAGTGCAGCTTTATGCATGCATTTTGTAACAATCTGCCTGTTCGTTAGATGTTTTGTGTTGTGTTTGTACTTCCTGTTTTATTTTGTTAATTACCTGTTCTCTGTTGTTTCTACTTCCTGCCCTTGTGTTTTTGCCTTTCTCCCCCAGGTGTGTCTCGTTAGATTCATTAGTTTCTTCCTGTGTGTTTGCCTTTCTCTCCCAGCTGCGTCTCGTTCCCTCATTTAGTGTCTGTGTACATATCCCTGTCTGTCTCAGTGTTTTTTGTGGGTTCGTTGTTCATGTTACGTGTCTGTTATCGGCCCATCCGTGTTCTGCTCGTAGCTACCCCTAGTGATGGGCAAATGAAGTGTTTATGAAGCACTGAAGCTTTTCAGCCAATTGCTTCGGAAATGGGTTCATTACTGGAAGCTTCAGTTACAGTGACCTCTACTGGCGAAGTGCAAGGCTGCCGTGGATTTGATTTAATCTTGAAAATTCTTTGATGCACACACACACACACACACACACACACTCACACTAAGACTGAATATCATGTTCTATTTACAAATAAAGATGAATGGTATTGTGTTATTGAGGAGAGTGCTGGGAAAATATGGCATAGGTTGGGTGTGCTTGTGTAGCTCTGGTAGGGGGTGATTATGTGGGATGGGGAACACTCAAAGATTTTTATTGAGGAACATTATTCTTTCAACAGTTTTTGGATTGACCCGGTTTCTTTTTTTGCTAACAACTTCCCCACATTTGGAAAATACTCGCTCACAAGGAACAGATGATGCTGGGGTGCATAAATATTGTTTCGCTAGTTGAAACAGATGAGGGTACACATTTTGATGGTTCAGCCAGTAAGCCAGTGGATCTTCTGATCTTGCCAGCGGTGGATCAGTCATGTACCGCTGCACCTCCACTGTAGCATCCGCTGTGGCATTCCTTGCCCTCCTTGCTTCATAATTATCTCTGTCAGGTTAATACCTGAAAGACAAACATGACTGTAATCATCAGTACTAAACGGTTTTAATTTGTATCCTTTTTTACTTGAACTGATATTGTCCTGCATTTGATCAATTACCTATTTATAACATTAACTGTGGATGATGGATTTTCACCATTTGCTGGTGCTGGTGGAGCTGATGTGGAGGGCTGTTCTTCTGTAGGTGTGTATCTTATCAATTGTGAGCATTGTCCTGTCAATCGTTTTACTGACGCCTGTGCCTGTACTTGATTGTAGAATCCAATTGTTTTGAATCAAGGATCCAGCAGTGTTGAAAGGGTCAATGCTGTTTGGTTCTCCGTAGTGTCAAACTTGTTTTGCATCACTGACACTAAGTTCTGTCCCAGGAGTTTAGCTGTGTTGTGGATTATTTTTCCCATTGTGTCATACAAGTATAACATTAACATTTTTGTCATTGGGATAACCTTAGACCCTGACACTCTCTTCTCTTCGGACAGTTGTACTGTTGCCTGGTAAAAGGGGCCAAGCAATTGCAGGCATGCAGCGGCTGTTTCATAGTCGTCAGAGGTCAGAGGTCTCACGTCTGTTCTCAGCGTTGCAAGAGCTGCCCCCACTGACTGTCTCTCTTTGAAAAGGCGTTGTAGCATGAGGAAGGTGCTGTTCCAGCGTGTGTCCACCTCCTGAATAAGCTTCATGACTGGACGATTCATCTGCTCCTGCACTTCTCTGCGCTTCTCTTTTGCTGTTGTGCTGGTTTTGAAGAATGTGACTACTTTCCGTGCGTAGGTCTTGTAGGCCAGGAGTTGCATCAATAGATTTCTTCACCACTAAATTTAGTGAATGAGCAAAGCAAAGTGCATGTCTTGGATTTAAACTTCTGACAGAGGCAACCATATTAGCTCCTGCATCTGTCACAATCGGGGTCACTTTGCCTTCAGTGCCCCATTCCTCCATGAGAGACCTCATTGCAGCAGTGATGTTAGCAGCTGTATGAGCTTCAGGGAAAGGCAGCACTCCCAAAAGCACTGTGGCCAGCTTTGCAGAGTCATCCACATAATGGCAGGTCACTGCCATTATGCGTCCATATTAATGGAGGTCCACACATCAGCAGTCAGGCTCACAGCCTCGACCCTCTGCATGACATCCTTGGTCTTGGCCTTCTCCTCCTCATATTTCTGGACCACCATGTTCTTCAGAGCCCGTCTGGATGGAAGAGTGTATGTGAGATCAAGCAATGCCACAAACTCCTTAAAGCCACAGTCATCGACAATGGAAAATGGCTGTGAGGCTTTCACCACCATATTCACAAGCGCCTCATCCAGCTCTCGCTTCTGGTCCACTAAGACGAATAAATGAAGACAAAGAAAGAAAACGAATAAAAGAAAAATAAGCTTTTATGTGAAATTGCATTTAAATGAAGCAGGCTATGAGTCATGGAATACAGTTATATCATATTGTATTAGTGTGTATAGTTAATAATAATAATAATAATAATAATAATAATAATAATAATAATAATAATAATAATAATAATAATAATAATAATAATAATAATATAATACATATACCCACTTCTGTTTCCCTGGTTAACAGCAGCAGCTCCATGCTTGGCAGTGAAGTGCTTAATCATGGAGGAAGTATTCCCATGATCCCGGTAGAGAACGGCATTTGTAAAAAGGCAATTTCAATCTATAAAGCTATAGCCTAATGGCTACATTAATCATATACATTATATTACTACGTCACATATTAAATAGCCAGCATACATACCTTATCAGGAGCGATCAGATTGAAGTGTTCCCACATGTCAGAACGACCTCTCTTCCTGGCTGGCTCCATAATAATCCAATACAATTGCAATACCAACAACTCAACAGCAATAACGTATACTACTACGACAACAACCCACAAATTGTTCATTGTTTAGAGCGGTTATAATCACCTGAATCACCTGATTGGACAGCAAACCAGTTCGGTGATTCATTCAGGAAATTAAGCAGTTATTGCTTCATACGTCATATGTCACGTGATTTGAAGCAAGCTTCGAAGCAGAGGTTCGATGGAATTGTAGTCCAGAGTTTGAAGCACGTATCGAAGCTTCAGTATCACACTGCCATCACTACCTACCCCGTGTCTACACCTTGTCTACACCGTGTCTATCTGGTTTGTCTGTTCACTATTATTTTGTTACTTTGTATAAGTGTTTCAGCTTTGTTTTATTAAAACTCGCTTTTTTTGTTATAATATCGTCTGCTGAACTGCTTTTGGGTCCTCTCCTACACTACACCGTGACACATTTCTTATGTAAGACATACAGTTTTAAAGTATAACACTTCTCCGAGTACTAAAAGCGCTATATATAATAAATATATTTATTCTTTTTGATACTCTTGTTGATATACTGTAGCTAACCAATAATAAATTAACTACGTCTTACCATTAATACGACTTCTGGTGCTGTATGGTTTTGCTGATGGCCTTGTAGTCTGGTTCATAAGTGGTGAGGTTCAGCTTCATGCAGGCGTTGAGGCTTCCATCAGTTGGTCTTAATGTTTCTCAGATGCGAGAAAGACTGTTCACATGCATATGTAGAGCCAAACATGGTCAATATGGCAATACTCACACGCTGCATTGTGCGGTATGTGACCGGAAGCTCGTTCCAAGTTTTGAGAATCAGCTGGTCTTCAGGTTGAAGTTTTTTCATTTCTTGTGTTGTGTTGTGTTCACTCACCAGCTCTGCTTGCTGTCGCGCAAGTCCTTCCAACTCTCCATTAAGGGACTTGAACTTACTCACCCACATGTCTGACGCCTTCAGGTCAGCAACTTCCAGCTCAAAGTCTATGATGGAGACTCCAGGGATGCATCTCAGGTCGACTTTGAGTGATTCATTTAAAAAGATCAGTGCGCTCACGAAATTCTCTAAAACGTGTTTTGAATGACTGCAGGAGATTTGACGTAAAGTCAGTTATCTGCTGGAGATCAACATGTTGAGTGGGCTCACTTGATAAGCACGCATCTCTAAATTGTTGCAGTGTTTCAAAGTGCAGAAGACGACCTGTTTCAATGTCCCTGATGAAGAGTTCCAGTTTGCTTTCAAATGCAAACACTGCTTGTTGAAGGGATAAGATTGTATTTCCTTGCATTTTCACATTGAGCTGGTTCAGATGGCCAGCTATGTCCACCAGATAGTGAAACTGCAGGAGCCACTCAGTGTTAGCTAGCTCCGGATGCTCGACGCTTTTCATTTCAAGAAAAGTCTAGATATCACTCAGGCAAGCTGCAAAACGGCTGAGCACTTTCCCCCTTGACAACTAACGCACATTGTTGTGTAAACTGACTTTATCTGACAGTGCTTTAAACTGGCGATGATTTAAAGCTCGGGCAACAATAAAGTTGACCACTCGAATGACCAGCGACATCACCTCACCAAGCTGCTCGCCGCACGTTTGAGCACAAAGCGCCTCCTGGTGCAGAATGCAATGAAGGATAGGATGGGTCTTTTTTCATGTTCACAGAGAAGCACGACAAATCCTTTGTTTTTCCCCAACATACAAGGTGCACCATCAGTACACACAGTCCTGTCACCTTGCTTGGTCCATCCAAGGAGATGCTGCTGACTGGTTAGCACTCTCCGCTGTAGCTCTTCGCAGGCCTTTTTCCTGCTGTCCCCAGCTGGATATTTTGACGCAAATGAAGCATGGTGTCTATCAAAGTGTCGCTTTACATTTGTCCGTTTCATGGATGTAATTTTATCGTTGCATATCAAACAGATCCTGCTCTCTCCACAAATGCAAATTCCTTTGTCCACACGGCCTGGAACAGACGATAATCCTCATCTTTTTTTCTTTTCGACATCTTTTCTGTATTAAGGGTTGGAAGCAGATAAACTAGCTGGCTACCTGATGAAAAGGAGAGTTCATTTCTCGACCTCTCAACGACCCGTTCAATGAATCGTTCCGCATTATCCAATTAGAATGTTTGGTATCGACTATTTCATATTTGGAATTTTATTTTCAAAACTAATTTCTGCTAAACGTTTTGCTTTAAAATAAAATAATTTAGTAATTGTTACTCATGTTAAAAAATGTCAGCTCAAAATTGTCTGCGAGCCATATGGCGTCATCAAAAGAGCCATAGGTTCCCGACCCCTGGTCTATAAGAACATCCGGGTGAGCGTGCCTCCTCCTGTAGCCAGGAAAGTCCCTGTTCTAAGCCACATGACATGGTGACGGTCATCGTTTGGTCTCATAGATGCATATGGTACCATCAGAGTTGCGGGGAACAAAGCAGCTGGAAGAATAGGAAGGTTTTTCCTCGAAGTAGGCTTAAGATTTGGTGTCGACTACCCAGTGTGCCAGATGTTGTTTAGAAAGCCCCAATTTTGTTCCACCATAACATAAAAATAGTGTGAGCGTCTCAGAGACTGAGATTGTGTCAAGTAAGTAAACACCAGCGTTATCAGCCTTCCACTTCAAACACTCCTCGCTTACAAAGTGTAACTTTAATTATATCTGGCCTGAGCCTATAACCAAGGGGAACCCCGTCTTATGAGATGCTTTCAGGCTTATAAGGTGGTTGAGGCAGCAATCATAGTACTAAGGGGAGATTCCATGATGGAGCTCTCAATGCTCTCTCTGGTCGCAATCGGTATGTGCCCTTAATGAACTGAGACACCATGGACATGTGCCCAGACTGAAGGGAAGAAGTGCCACCATCGCTTTCCCTTCCGAGGGGGCTTCCACCCACCCCTCACTATCCTTCTGCTCCTCGTGCCTGTCAGAGAGGCATCATTCATTCCGTTTCTCTGTGATGGAATGTTTCCATTTAAAAAAAGGGACTTGCTTTTTTCAAGGATGTAGTACCCAAAAACTTGAGTGTGTGTCCTGGAGCTTCACACGCCTGTCTTGTTTTGGATAGAGATTGAAGGCATTTAGCCACTTCTACAGTGGGCAAGCCCTGAGAAGACCACCGCCGCTGAAGTCATAATCAACAACCTCTGAAACTGGGCCATTAAAAGTCACCTGTCCAACTGAACCTGTTCTAACTGGGTGAGCAACTGCATAACCCTGTGGGGGTAAAGGAAGCTGACATTGTGAGGGAAATTTAGACATAGACCCTAAAACTCTGAGTCGGTGGGCAGATAAAGCAGGATTTACAATCTGTCTTATTTATCAGATGACGTCCTCCTGATGACAGTGGCATCACATCAGGAAACGTTTCTGTGTCGTCCTATAGTTCTTAGCCAAACAACTGTATTTTGTTTTAAATTTGGATGACTTGTTGTATCTACAGCATACACACAGGGATTTTGCATTTACAGCTAATATTTCTTGCAAGTCATCCAAATATTTTGTGTGGCAATATTTGGCCTACAGCTGAAAGTGTCATCACAGGCGGATTTTCATTTGAAATGTGGTGCTGAACTGCCAGATAGGTGAGCTGTTTTAGGCTGCCACTTGCCTTTACAGGTGTCCAGAGTCACTGCTGGCTTCATTATCTCTGAGCAAACAGCCCTGCTGACTTAGTCTAATATATGCAAATGCTAACATGGTTGGACCCCTGACAACAGCTGATAATGGCAGTTTAGCTGCTGTTGTGTCATTTACACAGGCATCCTCTGGCTGTGGGAGAACCCCATAAATGCACTGCACTGCAAGGCAGAAATAATACTGTAAAAAACTAAAATAAGTTGGGGCTTACTGAGAGGCAAAGTCAAATGAAAGAGATTTGTTTCTAAACACATTATACATGTAAGAAAATAGATCCGGAAAACATGTGAAAAGACTCTGATCTACAGTATATAGTACTGAATTTTGGAGTGACAATGTTTTTTGACAATGTTTTATGTAGGCCTGAAATCATGGCTTGATTACCAATGGAGTCATCCTTAACATAACCACTCCCCTTACCCTATATAAAGAGTCACAACACTCACGTACTACAGCCGGTAGTGTACTGACATACTGTACATCTGGCATATTGGGACAAATCCCAGTTGGGCGCTTGGAGTGTCAAACAGTCCATAAAGTTTTTACCGGCAGCTCGGCCCTGTCTGCCTCTCTACCAGCTGTGTACATGAGAGCGTGCTGGGCTCACTTGTGCTTACGACATATGCTCCGCTGTAGCCAGCTCCGTCCCTACGGTAGTTACTGTTGCGGGTGTAAACGGTGGATAAATAGTTTTGAGCTTCATAACCCCTGCAAAATGAGTAATTTAATATCCAAATTCGATCAATTGTATACGATTAAAATTTGGAAATTCTTAAATTGAATGATTGAAATACTTTTATCCTATTCAAGTTAGCATTGGGCTAAACCAGAAGTAACCTGCGTAAATCTCTGTTGCCCTCTCACTCAAGTAGTGTGCAACAGTGAGATGACAGAGCGCTTTCAGCGGACACGGTCAAAGTGTTTCAGAACCTAATTGTGTAAGCAAAAGGGGGGTAAGAGGTTTATCTGGTCCTCAAACAGCTGTATATGGTCTTGATAAAGAAAATATAATCTTGAAATATCTTTTGGAAAATGTTCTCTTAATTTGCATCCAACTTCACCCATCCCTCTTTTACCAGCACATCCTTGGCAAACACTGGTTAGAGGAAGTTAACTATCTTCATCAATTAAAGCCAAACTGACATCTAAATATTCTGCAGCATCAAGCAGGTTACACTGTACAGTGAAACTGTAAGCGCCTCCAGGGGCTCAGCAGCACATGACACAAGAGGATTAGCATTCTGCCAACACACCACAAACTCTGTCACAAACTGAGTTTAGCAAGAGGGAGAAATCACATTTGATTCCCCATGCAGCACAGAAACGTCTGTATGAGAAACAGCTCCTCTTTGACCAGCCATAAATATGATCTGATTCTGACAAGAATGTTCACCCTTATAATAAGGTTTGTTCCACTGATACGAGAAACCATAGTCATGCGTTCGGATATCTGAGTGTAGCTGAAACCTCTGATAACAATCTGCCTTTTATTCTAAGAAATTATAAATCAGTTAGATCCTGATGGATCCAGGAACATTCAGGCTGTTGTTGAATTTCAGTTGACAGCTGTTCTACAAGTGGATGGGGTTTACAATTATCTGTTTACAAAAGTACACCTGGGGTTTTTTATGTATTTTAAAGAAAATTTCACATAATTTTGAACCATTAATATTACTTCCAAAAAGTAATAACCTATAGCCTAGAATCCTTGGTTCCCAACTCCAGGCACCTCTTGTGCCCATTTCCCCCTCTCCACACCTAAACCAGCTGATGATCAAGCCCTGATCCCACAGTAAGGGCTGCTTTGTTACATGGTGTGTTCAAAACATAATATCAGAGTATATTACCAACTACTATTGTCATGTTACTGATTTATTGTCCACTGCTTGGGGCCAATAAACTGATGACGATGACAGCGGAGCGTACAGCAGATGGGCTACATTGAAACATCTGCATGTTATGGAATAACAGTGTATAGAAAATAAACATTTATATTGTATATAAGCGACAGTCTTGTACTTATTTGCTAACTACCCAGCTATTTAGCACTCAATTAATGTGATTAAAATCGTTTAATCAGTGCTTAGTATCGCAAATTGGTAAACAACGAGTTCCGACCCAGCGGTCTAACGGTAGATAATTCACTGACATCTACGATATTATGCACTGCTTTCTACTTGTAGGGCTGCTTTCTAGGTACCTAATTTATTTCCCATTCAGTAAAGTTTACACTATTTTACCAGTGCGTACAGTGATCGGTTCAAGATAACTTTTAGAGAGGGCTTGGATGCTTCACTGTGGTGAAGCATCCAAGCCCTCTCTAAAAGTTATCTTGAACCGCTAGCTAGCTAACGATTGTCTGCAGCATGGGGGCCCCCCAGCGAATGGTTGTGGCACTGTTTCTCTTCACCCTCTACACTGCAGACTTCACTCACAACACAGCAAAGTGTCACCTGCAGAAGTTCTCTGATGACTCTGCTGTCGTCAGCCTCATCTCTGATGGGGACCAGCAAACCTCTTAATTATCTCAAAGTATTTATTAAAGTGATATGGCAGCATAGAAAATACACACAGCCGTGGACATATCAGTTTCATCAGTCCACATTTAAGTAGTTATCTGTCTCCTGACTCCACAAAATAGTGCCATTCTAACATTTCTCAATGTATTTTATTTCCTGTCCCTAGGGCGTTGTCCTCTCTCATTGGTTGGCTGGGGGCCAGGTCCTATTGGCCCCTTTTTGGCGCATAGGTGTGTCCACACCTCATAGCGCTGACGTCATCCTTGGGTTCTTCAGACACCCCCTAGAGGGGGGCATTCCTATAACATATTCACTCTAGGGCTTCCTGACTAATAAATACATTCAGTGCTTAACACTCTTTGGTGCAAAGTAAACAACTAGCTACAAGCGCATAATACTAATATAATACTTTTCAGTGGCGCACATAAAGTAGGTGACTATTACTTAATTGAGGTAAACAAATACATGTCAATACATTCAGAAGTTTATTATATCACAGAACCACCTCCTGCTCAACGCAGGGAAGACCAGGGAGCTGGTGGTGGACTTCAGGAGGCACCATCATTCTCCCCCAACACCAGTGAATGTCCTGGGAATGGACATTGAGATTGTAGTACCTGGGTGTTCATCTGAACAGTAAACTGGACTGGTCAGATAACTCTGCTGCTCTGTTTAAGAAGGGACAGAGCAGGCTTTATCTGCTGAGGAGACTGAGGTCTTTTGGAGTGCAGGGGGCACTCCTTAAGACCTTCTTTGACTCTGTGGTGGCATCAGCCATTTTCTATGGTGTGGTCTGCTGGGGCAGCAGCATCTCTGCTGCTGACAGGAAGAGACTGAACAGACTGGTTAAGAAGGCCAGCTATGTCCTGGGGATCCCTCTGGACACTGTGGAGGTGGTGGGAGAAAGGAGAATGACAGCCAAGCTGTCCTCTCTATTGGACAACATGTCCCCCCCCTCCAGGACACTTTGTCTGCACTGTGCAGCTCCTTCAGCGACAGGCTGCTTCACCCGCGGTGTCTCACGGAGAGATACCGTAGGTCCTTTCTCCCTGCAGCGGTCACCACGGCCCCTGGTAGAACACCACACCAAGAACAGACTATTCCACCACTGTTGTGCAATTATCACTGCCATGTGCAATATTCACTTTTACAATTTTGTATCAACCACTTTGTACTTATATTATTTTTGTTCTATTTAATTATTGTGTACTCGCCACTTTACTTCATATGTTTTTTGCTGTAACAAGGTAAATGTCCCTGTTGTGGGACTAATAAAGGATTTCTGATTCTGAAAAGGATAGATAAATATGCCTTTTGTTTTCTTAGATGTCGTACATTGGCTGGGAAATGGTAAGAGAGGGATGATGATAGCGTAGCCATAGATGATAAAGTTTATTATGTTTGGCTGCTCACTAAAATGTATCTTCTGTGATTCCAGTCCGCTGTGACAGCTATCAGACGGAACATGTTTTAACAGTGTTGTACAGGCAGTACGTGAACATTGTATGGATAAATTACAGCACACTCGTTCTCACCTCTGCTAAATATCTGCAAGTAAAACCTGTTACAAAAATGTTCTTACTGCTTTTCAAACTTCCAACCATATAGTCTACTTACATCAAGTGTTTATTTAAATTCAACATTGTTTTATAGTTTTGTTTGCAATGTTTGGTTACATAGTTCTACATCTAGAATGTGTGCTTGTATGACAGATGGATCTTTCATTTGATACAAAAGCAAGCCTGTGCAGACAAGCCCTACTCTTGTAAAGGACTTTATTAATTTTTACTAGTGACACCTGATGGAGAGGTTTGTGTGTCCCAATGAACCTGAGGGCTGTGTTGTCTGGAGCCTGGTGCTCCTGGTAGAGTCTCCCAAGGCAAATTGGTCTCAGGCGAGGGGCCAGACTAAGAATGGTTCAAAGGGAGAGGGAGAGACCCTGCCCGGAGGAAGCCCGGCGCCCCCGTCTGGAGCCAGGCCCAGGCAGCAGAGTTTGGCTCTGGGGAGGTGGAACGTCACCTCTCTGTGGGGGATGGAGCCGGAACTTGTGCGAGAGGTGGATCTGGTGGGGCTTACCTCTACGCACAGTCTCGGTTCGGGAACGTACTCCTGGATAGGGGTTGGACTCTATTCTTCTCTGGAGCTGCCCAAGGTGTGAGGTCGGAGTATTCGGGCCTTCTTTGAGACCCTGAATGGAGTCCTACAAAGGGCTCCAGTAGGGGACTCCGTAGTTCTGCTGGGGGACTTCAACGTGCACGTGGGTAATGATGGAGACACCTGGAGAGGCGTGATTGGGAGGAACGGCCTCCCTGATCTAAACCTGAACGGTCGTTTGTTGTTGGACTTCTGTGCTAGTCTTGAAATGGTCATAACAAACACCATGTTCGAACATAAGGATGCTCATAAGTGTACGTGGTACCAGAGCACCCTAGGCCAAAGGTCAATCATCAATTTTGTGATCGTATCATCTGATCTGAGGTCACATGTTTTGGACACTCGGGTGAAGAGAGGGGCGGAGCTGTCAACTGATCACCATCGGGTAGTGCGGGTGAACTGGGAACTTCTGGAGGAAGCCCCTGTCCGGGAGATCTTCAACTCACTTTTCGGGAATCCAAACATCCAAACTTTGTACAGCAAGGATGGGACCCTGCTGACTTTGACTGAGAAGGTTATCAGGCGGTGGAAGGAGCACTTCGAGGAACTCCTGAATCTAACTAGCGGTTCTTAACCTTTTTTTGGCCAGCACCCTTACCGCCCCCCCCATCAAATAAAATGTAGGCTAATTGTCTCCCCTGAATTGTAGTGTTGATTATTGTTCTGATTATTATTCTTGGTATTTATTATTTATATATTGATTATATTAATTTAGTATTTCAATTCTTATAATATTTTTCTTATCATTAGGCTGCTATATTATGTTATTATAAAAACTCAAATTCTCTGAGATTGAAGTTACATAATAACATTTCTAAATAATAATAAATATATTATTAAAATAATGTTTTGTTGTTGTTGTTTTTACCTTCAATTGCCCTAATACACCATGTACCCATGGAGCAAACAAAGACATTTTATTAAGGAGTGTTAAACAAATGCAACGGTAAGAAGTTTGAGATTCAAACTTTAATCGGTGTCATAGACTGCAGCCAATCAGAAACGGGTCAGACATTCAAACTGTAACCGGTGTTAAACACAGCAGCCTCAGAAATGTGAAACTATTTCCAAGTGTTCCAACGGAAAACGACCAGCCAACACAGGAACAAGTCTGAGGCGCTGCCCCCCAACGATTCCTCCTGAAATGTTTTATATATATAAATATATAGCACCAAATCACAAGTCACTTTTCAGATAGAATAGGTGCTCTTTTATTAAATAAACTAAACGCTTATGTTATTTATCTAATTTATGTGCACGTTTCAGTGTTGCTGCTTTGCGCATTCACATTCTCTCCTCTGCTCTGTTTCGCGAAGGGCGGGGGTCTGCTCCCGACACACACACACACACACACACACACACACACACACACACACACACACACACACACACACAGACGTGTATACACAGATGTGTATACACACATACACATAAATACCCCCCAAAGACACGTGAACGCCCCCCTTTCTAAAATATTGCTTCTAGCGCTGACGCTGAGAACCCCTGATGTATAGGAAAGTGCCATCTCACGGTGAAACCCTGCAATTTAATTAATGGTCGTGTTTACAGTGGAATCTAAACACACCCATTCATTCAATTGCAGGGTTTCACCAGAGATGGTGCTTTCTTCATAAATACACATAAACCAGCTGAAGTACACTGCATTAAAGATTGAAGATACCAGTAGACCACTGCGTCACAGCCTGCATGTGCTTCAGTATTACTGTTGACCAAATCACAAAACAGTCAGCTGATATAAACTGTGAAACAATGAGTTTGCTGTGAGACATTATTTAACATCTTCTCTGCACTGTTTTGCGTGTTTTTGTTTTAGAACTTTAACCCTTTCATGAATATTCTTTATCCTAAAAATGTATTGTTCGGCATTGGGTTGTAGTTAGCTCGATGTAGCCTGTCCAACTTTTATGGTAAAAGCAATTGTAAGTGAATGCATTCAGTTTGTTTTGCAGAATCATCAAACATCAGCCTTGGTGACTGGTGATAGGATTGTGACAAGGCAGACACACTCATTTATGGGATGGCAGCTGAGAAGTATATATGAAGAAGATGTACGTAGTTACAGTACAAATAAGATCACAGGGTCAAGCTGAATTGAAACTGTAATATCTTGAATATAGCATGTTTTTATTCAGGGGAGGGAGGGGAACAAGTGCATGTGTTCTAAATCTTGAAGGGACGCATCCCCTGCAATCCCCTCAAACCTAAGCCAATACTTTCTGCAATCTTTTAAGAAGACAAACATTAAATAAAGTACTCCATACTAAAGCTCTCAAAACTAAATTCTAATTAAATCAAGTTAAATTAAAATGTGTAAGTAAAAATACAGAAAATGACAGTGAAAATACAATGGCACAGTGGCACTTCTTCAGCAAAACATTTCCTTTTAGCATATAGTTTAGGCTTTACAGCAGTGATTCTCAACCTTTTTTGGGCCAGCGCCCCCCTATCCATTATCCAGGTCCCTTACCATCAAATAAAATGTAGGCTAATTGTCTCCCCTGAATTTTAATGTTGATTTTTCTGTTTGTTTTATTCTGATTATTATTCTTAGTATTTATTATTTATATTACATATTTATTATATTAATTTAGTATTTAAATTCTTATATTTCTCTTATTATTAGGCTGCTATATTATGTTATTATAAAAACTCAAATCCAAAGACGTGAACGCCCCCCCTTTCTAAAATATTGCTTCTAGCGCCCCCTCACTTTGAGAACCCCTGCTTTACAGTATCTTTACTTCAGAAATTAGAAATTAGAGAAAAAAAACTCTCCTTACAGCTGAATGCGTGGTTAATACAAATATCTAAGAGTAATAAATAATACATTTCATATCAATAAATTTCAATAAACAGTTTCCTACTGAATTTTTAAGGTTAGCTTGGCCCTGTGGCAAACACAGCATGTTTTTCTTTTCAGTTACATCATCAATTTAAAACCTTATAATTATAAGAAATGTAATAATACTAAAAGTAATAACAACAAACCACTGTAGTATTTCACATACTATTCCCTGCATAAAGCGACTTGACATTGACTTGAATCGTGGAGTGAATGTTAAATTGTCAGGCAAATTCTGTTCTAGAGTAAATGAATTGGCTTGTAGTTTCAAATCTTCATGTGACATATCTCAATTGATCTCCATTCATTGGTTGTTATTCCTGTTATTTTCTTTTTGCTTTGAGAGGAAATGTTTTACAGGAAAGATCTGAGTGCCCCGTGAAACAGCTGGCAGCTGTGGCTACTTTGTTTTGTAATCTTTTTATTCTTCCTTATTCTTTCTTAGGTTTTTCTTTGTATCTCTTTTAATGAAACATTACCTATCCATAAATAAAAAGAGTAAATATTTTGTAAAAGACCTGAATTATCATTTAAGGCAAAAACACAATGTTCTTTACTGTCTGCTTCGATCTATTCCCCGTCCCCTTCTCATTATTTTGTTATTTCACCACTGTACAGCACTTTGGTCTGGTTTTCAAATGTGCTCTATGAATAAACTGAACTTGAAATTTAAGTATTCATTGCCACATAAACTTTTAAGTTAAAAAATAATCATCTGTATCAGACCAGAAGAGTTTTCTCTCTATCTTCTTCTCTCATCTCAGAAACCTGCATATATACTTCGCCTCATCCTTTTGCAGGGGATTTTGTGACCTGTTGGTGTGAAGAAAGCTGAAGACATCCAGCATTCTTCTCTGAGCTTACCTCAAGCTCTCCCCTCAAGCCACTCGCTGCCTCCTCATGTGATCTCTGTGACTCCGGCTCACAGTGATGTCTACCTGCTCTGTTCACATGTGCAGTTGATCTGCAGATCTCAAATTCCGAGCCGCTCTTTATTCTCTTGAGTCTTATGGGGCCTCCTCCTTCACTTTCCTAGCTTCTCCTTTCTTTTGTGACTCAGTCTTATTTTAATGCTGTCATCTTGCCCTTTTACGGCTTTTGCTGCGTGCACAAATGCAATATGTTAGTTCTGGTGTAACTGGTGGATGTTACGGCCAGAGCCATACCCCAGTATGTGTTTTGGTGTGTTCCTTCACCTTCTGTGCCCTCTGCTGGTTTATCTGTTTGTGTCTGTGGCATGGGTGTGTCTGCCTCCCTCTCCAGCTCCACCTGCACCTGTTCCTTGTTGCCATCAGCCCACCTGCCTCCTATCAAATAATCTACTCAGCAGTATATCTCCTCTGGTTTCTCCTTCACTCATCGTCAGATTGTTGTTTCCACTCCAAGTGGTAGTTGACGTCAGACCGCGCTAACACAATCTATGTAGTTCTGTTTTGCCAGTTCTAACTTTTGCCTCTTTGTGCTCAGAACCAGCCTTCAGCCTGCCTGCTTACGCACACCTCACCTGCACTGCTCACCTCCCAGTCTTCATTGCAATCTTCGTAAACCTCATCATATTCCCTGTGTCTATGTTCTGCGCTTGGGTTCACTCTGTACATGTGCTATTATCTGTTGGTTTGGTAATCTCAGTGTGAAAAACTATAACTTGCTATGCCCATCATGGGTGCCTGTATTGGAGTGGGATTAACAGGATTGTGACTGGGTGCATATGCTGGAGGGGCGGAGACTTGTGTCAAATCTGGGTAGAGTTGAGGTGTAGGCTGGATAGGTGTAGTTTCTTCATGTTTGGTGCCTTTTTCTTCTTCTTTTGCTTCCCTGATTACACAAATTGTCTCAGGTGCGGTCTGAGGTATGTTCTTGAAGAGTAGAAGGAGATGCATAGCTCTGGATTTTCTGTTTGCAGCTTTCAATGTGGCTGTCTTTACAGCTCCAAATCTTTGTTTTTCTCCTGTCTTCTCCCATGCTGCCATCTTTTGTTGATATTCGCCATTTTCTAATTCGTAAACTGCCCTTCTTTGGTCCTCACTTGGACCTGGTTGATCATCAGTTGGAAACAATCCTCTTTCTTGCCATGCGAGTAGTAGCTTTTCTGTCTTTGCTCGAACCTTCTTTCTTTCACTCGGTTTGGTGCAGGCATCCAATCGTTGGTACATTTGTTCTTTGTACTGTGCTGTGGACACAACCTTGACTTGCTTTGAGCTTTCAGATGGATCCATCATGTTGAAAATTTGAAATTCCTCAAATGTTGTTCAGTCAGTGGAGATACTCAAAATTCAAATAAATTGAGCGCAAAATAAAAATTAGAAATAAAAAATGTTTAAAGTTCAAAAATTAATTGAGCGAGAAATAAAATTAAAAGCAAAAAATGTTTACGTTTTAAATCTAAAATAAAAATGAAATTACAATTTTTTTACGTTTTAAATCTAAAATAAAAATGAAATAAAATTGTTTACGTTTTAAATCTAAAATAAAAATGAAATAAAATGTTTGTTTAAATCTGAAATAGAAAATAAAAATTGGAAGTGTAAATCTCCTAAGTTTAAATCTGGAATCAGAAATAAAAAGAAAACATGTAAATCAAAACCATAAAGTGTAAATCTGAAATATAAGTATAATCAAAGGTAAATCAAAGGCAGGACACTCTACAGAAGGGTGTCGTCGTCCCTCATTGGTCCATGTTGGCGCGGTGATGCCCCTTGGTGGGCCGTCTTGTAGGTGGCGAGATGGAGGTAGACCTGAAACTCTTTGAAGAGAACCTACAGTGCTTCACATTCATAACTAACATAGTGCTCATTATACATTTGTGCAGAAATACATGTTGTGCAATAATACATTTAGATTGAGGTGGACGAGTACATGTGATAATCATTAAATGTGACACAATACAATCAGGAGTTTATTTACTTCACACTGGATATATACTCTAAAGCTTTTCCATTCCAGAGTCATCAGCCATGTGTCAGTGGATGCCAAAGACCATCTCTGACCAGAGACAGGGGATGCAATCTCCAATTCACAATAAGCCTTCATCACAGCAGACATTTTGGCTTCTGTTCTATTCAAGTGCCTCATAGGAGTGTGACAGTAATCCAGCATGACAAATACCAGGACCCTGAAACTGAAGCTGCCATCATTAATTGTTTTTTTTCACACTTGGTTTTCCTCTAGAAGATTCAGCCTTTCCTCTTCTCTCCCTCTCTTCTCCCTCTGTGTTGTCTTTTCTTATACCTGTTTGAATGCTGTGCTTGAACTTGGCTGTTTTGTGTTTGTTTAGTCAATGCTGGAGAGGAGGTCATGTGTCTTTTTGGCAACACCTAACGTTGTTCAACGTTCCCCTGCATCCATTCTTGATATATCTCTACAGTCTTTAATTGCGTCGTACTGACTGTCCATACTGGGCTTTTACTATGTTATAAACAATAAATATACTTGCTAAACAAACATTAAGATGTGACACTAAATCTGATGGGAAAAATCCAGTAACTAAGTGATTAACACAGCAAAAGGCAAGAGGTGAAACTGAGTGCTAAACACAACAGGGGACAGGAGACAAACTGCTGATGAACTGTAGATCAATCAAAGCAGTTGATTGATCAGCTGTTATTTACTGTAAACAAGTAATAAACCAAGGACAACCTGATCTGAATAGGTTCTTTTGATCTCTGTAAGTTTGTACCTTTGATCTCTGCAATAAACTCAGCAGTAAACCCCCATCTTTGATGAACAAAGGAAGACTGACCTGGAAGCTCTTAAATACGGAGGCGGGGAAAGTTGCCTCTCTGAGCAACACGACATAATTTACAACCTATGTGTGTGAGTTTGATCATCCTTTGTATGTATACAATTCAGCTCCTTCTTGCAAGAACATAGATTAAAACTCTTATTGATTGATCCTGACGTCGTGGTGTTATTAAGAATATTTTTCCAACAAAATCATACTAAATTTCTTTATTTGAAATATTATGCTTTGTGTGATGTATGTGTATGTCCTGGTAGAGGGATCCCTCCTCTGTTGCTCTTCCTGAGGTTTCTTTTATTTTTTTGTTGTCTTTTCTGAAGACAACTTCTGGCCTATCAGAGCACGGTCTGTCAGTGATCAAAGAAAGCGGCTCCAAAATTGAAACACAAAGATGATTACCAGGGAGAACAATGAGGCTCTGAATGTACAGTATGTACAAACAAACAGATAAACAGCACACACTGCTCTGATGTCCAGGAGTCTGTTTGATTTAATTAAATTGGGATCGCCTGTCCTGTCCTGGTAGCCCGGATGTTGCTATGTGATATTTTTCAACTTGATTTTTGGATCTGAATTTGAGCAATCAAATCTGACCAACCTCAATCTTTTTATTTTTTGATATTATACATTTTTGGATCTGAATTTGTGAACATTGAAAAAGATATGTTCAAATTCAGCTTTTGAAATTGCAAATCAATAAATGTCCTATTTCCATTTCAAATAGGTGAATTCAGAACAAATAAATGCTTTCAATGCTATAAAATTAACGTTGTTTAAAAAAATTCAATATTAAAGGTTTTCAATTCTTAAGTCAGAGCAGAGGGATTGTCTCAACATGGCTCTCAGCTAAAGCTGCTAACGGTGCTAACTGCTAACAATGCTAACAGCGAAAACAGTGCAAACAACAGCAACAGTGTTGACAGAGCTAACTAGGGGGGAACCGGAGGGTGGCCGTTACGCTTCCGTGTCCCTAGACGGCGTTACCAGCTGTAACAGCGTATGAGCGCAGTGCAGAGTTATACATACAGCCAGTGGGACATACTAATGTGCACGTGCGGTTGACCGGCTTTGTTGAGAAAGCACAGAGAAGCTCGTTTTACAACACACCCAGAGCGTTCTCTGCTCATATAGACATTACTCCACTGTATCTTCACATAGCAAATAGTTGTTTGCTGCTACATTAATGCTCTGAAAATCGAATTGAGAATCTTTAAGTAGTGGTTAAGTGGTTGTTAAAATTCAACTGCTTTTGTTTCTTATTTGCTCCCATAGTTTTGTGAATCCAACAGCATGTCAACCTGACAGCTTCAAACAACACAACACTTATTAATGCTTTGAAATTGTTTTAATTCTCTAACCATGTGCATATATATTGTAGAAACAAATTACTTGTAATTAAATATGTTAGGATTATTAGAAAATCATAATCTCTACCACACCGCCCCTGACACAGGAAAGAAGGCACAGGTCGTCAGTAGTTTAATTTTGTTTGGTCTTTTGAAACATAGCTGATAAATGAGAAAGGAGGAACGGGTTTGTGTGGAAGAACATTTCAGCTTGACCCTCGAGGATGCTTCAGGGCCCTGTTGACAGAATGATCTCATGCCAGTGAACCGCATTAGGCATGTCATCTACTGGCACCGCCACATCGCTTCTCAAGAAGAAGTAAATAAGTGCATGTTCATTCTGACGCTACAGAGCTGCTCACTTTACATTGCACTAACATCCACACATCACTGGAAGGCAATTATGTCAGAGTGTCTTCATTAAACATTCAGCTGATTACTCTCACAACAGGCCTGCTTATGGGCACGTGGAGGACATTCACTTTTGAACAGACTGTCTCCTTCTCTTTGCATGTGAAATGAGATTGGGCATCCAGCTGATGGCTTGACAGTCTGTTGACTCTGTGCAGCACTGCCCGGGGACAGCAGGGGCAGGCTGCCATGGTCACTGAAGCAAAAATGAACACAGCCGTAGTTGTTGGCTGCTGTGCACAGCTGTGAATTACATGTGTCACCGAGTCCTCAAACAGAACAAGGTGTCACTGTCCGTGGCTTTATGGTTCAGCTGCAGCTCCCAGCAGGTGGACCAGCTCCCACCATCAGGTGACTACGACACAGAAAGTGAATTAATTAGATTTTTACAAATACATGATAACTCTACAGAAATAGTGACACCCTTAAGGATTTATTCACAATTAAGTGTTATGACTTATTTAAATTGTGTTCCTCCAACATCCTGAAATGACAACACAAAACAACACATACCAGACATATTCAAGGCCTCTTCAGAATATAAATTGGGCTACAAATGACTGAAAAATCACTTTGAATAAATCTCTGGTGTTCAGTTTGCCTTTAAAACTGAAACTGATCACATTTGTTGTGCTACCTTTTGTAGAAAAGCTGTTGAGCTTTTTAAATAATTATGTTTTTATTACCGACACTGGGTTGCCAGTTACTCAATTGGATATTCTTACCTTATGTTGTCTCTGTTACTAGTATCGGGTTGCAAGTTACACATTCGACTGTCCCCATTGTTCCAGCAACCTTGGCCTTCCATTACAGGTACATGGTTGCCAGTGAGTGTTTCCTTTCCAGCTTTTCTACCCTCATCATCCCCTTCATCGTGTGGGCAACAGGAATGTCACAAAATGTTGTTCCGATGCCACCAGTAGCTATTTAACAGGATAAGTAAAAACATGGATCATGCTGGTGGAACAGTAACCCAGTTACTCATGTCCGTCTATACAGGACAGTATTTAGTATCCCCAAGTTTTTCGACAGGCAGATCTCTGAATCATTGCCAGTCTCTGTCATTTGACAGTTGAAGAAGAATCCAGTCTGGCTTCTGGCTGCCTCTGTCTGCTGGATATGGCTTATAGTTCTGAATACTATTACAGCAAGATATAAGTAACATACACTAGTCAACATATTCTTCACTCTCATTCTCTCACAGGCTTTGTTTCACCTTTCTACTACAGTGAGTAGATGATTATAATATAGTCATTTGTTTAGTTGATAAATGCCTTGTCTGCCATTTTTAAGTAGTACATTTGGAGTAACTCAGTTAGAATATTCAGTTTCTGAAAACCAAGATAAGGACGACTTATTATTATTGTTATTATTATTTTTCAAAACCTAATGTTTTCATACACAACATGGGATAGAGTAAGAGCTTGAATACACCTGGGATGCCGGTGAGGAATGTAGATTACCAGTCTAGGATACAACGCTTTATGGTTTACAAAAGCAAATACAAGTTTGAAATTGTTTTAACGGCATGTGGATTACATTTTTATTAACACATTCAATCTGCGAAATGTTCACTGACAAAGTATTTAATTTGTTTTCCTATAATATCTGCTCTTGGCAATTAATTGATTAACATTTTTATGGTTATGTTTAGGCAACAATTGTCGTCTTGGTTCAATACTGAGAAATATGAATGAAAATCAATGATTTGAAACCCAATCATTCCCTCACCTTTAAGGGCCATTGTGTAGTTTGTGTATTCCATTTGGGAATATAATATTCATAACTATGTTTTCATTAATTTATAATCAATTGAAAATAGGAATCATTACCTTATATCTACATAGGGAGCAGGTCCTCTTCACAGAGTCCATTATGTTGCACCGCCATGTTTCTACAGTAGCTCAGAACGGACAAACCAAACTCTGGCTCTGAAGATGGCCTTTTGCATTTTTACATTATCCTAAAGTGCACAGTGCTTCTCCAACACACTTGTAAATACTGCTGTGTCGCCATCCGCTGCCTGAATTCTGTTGCTCTTAAAGTAGTGTTATGGTAAGGATGGGCTCTGAGCGAGGCAGAGGACCTGAAAGATAGCAGTGTTAACACAGTTTTGCACTCTGCGGCTCACTACCGCAGTCTTGTAAAAGGATTTATGTTCCCATCAAGAAGCTTAGAAGACGGCAGTACATCTTTAATACCAGGATGAATCAATAGATGGACATTTTTAAAGATGAGATATTTAAAAAATAGTTCTACTATTGCTTAGCAATTTCACTAATACTTCTCTGTAAAAAAAGAGGGAGAAATTAATGTGGTTGGCTTCCACTCTACAGCTCTGCAGATTGAAGCAGCAAAACTCCCAGTTTTCTATTCACTTGCCAACATGATTTTAATAAGATGTGTATTGGAGATTCTGTTAGATAAAAGACAATAGCCATTCCTCTTGTTCTAATCTAGGACAATGCCAGATCATTTGTAACTGACTGAATTGTTATTAAAAACTAATTATGTACTATTATTAGTAGTTATCAGATCAGCAAAACAAAAAGGTGATGTTTCAAGGTTCACTACTGTATGTGGATGAATGGACTTGTTGACCCTGCCTGCTGAGCACTGAGCTTCTCTGACTGTGTGAACCCAGTTTGTTTAATGTGATGCCCTCTCCTGGGACCCAAAGTTTGCTGCTGTACTAACTTTCATGTTGATAACTGTAACCTCTCCAGACACCCAGTTGGCTGCAGGCAGCATCTGCTGTTTTGTTGTTTCATCAACCCTGAGGCCACATGCAATATGTCTAAGTTGCATCATCATTGCAGTATATTGTTAACTGTGAGAAAATCAGCATTGCGGTTTTATATTATTTTCAATTCAAGTATGTAAAACCTGGCCTATCTCAATGAAGGGAGGGCTTCTAGGGTTAAAGGGTCATTTATTCTTATTATTTCATTATGCAACAGAGGGGTACACAACAAAATGCAGTTGTAGCTCAGTCCATTATTGTCACGAGTGCAACAAGGGAAGGACCCAAACGCAGGACACAAACTTGGAGCAATAGGTGGGAGGTTTATTGAAGGGGTTTCCAGGGAAAGGGGACAGAGGATGGAGAACATCCGACTCGTGGAGGCAGAGGGTGAAGTGGGTAGCAGTAGTGATGTGTCCTTCCGTGTCGAGGCTTCATTTGTGTTCTGATAGGGGGACATATTTCCATTGCTTCTAGGAGTGTACATTGAATTCCAGATTCTTGGCCTGTATTTCCAAGGTAATTAGTGGAATATAAAAAATAATTAATTAAAAAGACCCAGGTGTTTTCCTCTTGGGCCTTCCCTCCAGGATTTGCACCTACCTTCATCACTTTACAACCTTCTTGATAAACTCCTCTTAATTGCCCTCAAATGCGGATTGGATTAAAGACTTTCCGCCAAGCGTTACCCTCTGGTACAGAGAGATTATTAACACCCTCCACCATTAAAGATTACAGGCTGTTTGAAAAGGAATAGCTGATCTGAATTTGAAGATTTGGTCACTTTTCCAGATTATTCACCTGAAGACCTGAAGGGGTAAGCCCTTTTGAAGACCCCTGTCATAACCCCAATATTGGGACACACAATATGATACTACTTTTCATGACTGGTTACCCTACTCTCACATAAACATATAGTGAAGTGGAAACATTATTTAACCTAATATCCTATGATTAATTAATATACTTATTTGATGTCTATTTAAGTTTAATTCTAGCTAGCTGTCTGGGGTGGTGATTATTGTGCACTGTTCTGTGTGTTGTGTTGTTCATTGTTTGAAGGTCCAACGTGTAAAATATGCCAGAATTTAAACTTAAAACATCAAAACAATGAACTAACATTATGAACAGGGTGTGAAGATGTAACAGTGTTGACATTATGTCAAAGACGTCTATGTGTTGTGTTGCAGAGATATCTACTGAAGTTAGCGTGCCAATAGCTAGCTGAGCTCCGTCCAGCCTCTAATACCACTTGTTCCGCTAGAGGTGATAGTGAGTCACTGTAGCTGCAGTCTGCCTCAGTACAGAGAGAGAAGAAGTACAGCTGCCTGATTCTCTTGTAGATATAGGTAGTGTACAAACACGTGACAAAATTGTGTGATGTATGCGTGCGACTCCATGTTGGTTGGATAACAAATCAACAATGGCGTCTAAAGTGAACAACAACAGCAATACAACTCCGACTTCTTCAAAGTATGTTGACTCCCTGGAGTCCTCTGCAAAGGCAAGATTCAGAGAAAAAGTCCAAATTTGCAGCCGTGACCCGTACACGCTAAAGCCGTCGGATTATATTGAGGATTTGCAGTCATTACCGCCGATTGAATATCCGGATATTCGGGATATCTCGAGATACACCGCTCAAGCTGTGGTTTGTGAGTGAGAAGAGCGGCGATGTTATCCTCGCACACTGTGATTGTATGGCTGGATTAAGCGAAGCATGTTCTCACATTGGTGCTTTGCTTTTCGCAAGTGAAGTAGTCTCAAGAATAAGCAAAACAACAACATGCACAGGAGAAAAGAGCAAATGGCTGCCATCACATCTAAAGAAAGTGCCTTATTTACCAGTCAGCGATATGGAGAAGTAAGGTCTTACAGTGTTCGGGTATATCATAAGCACAAATGTTTAACGTAAACATTGAAAACATAGCTTTAGCATGAGCTCTTACCAGATATAAAGTGAACGCCACACACACGGGTGTATTGTGCTTTTTCTTCTGTCAAATCCTCACGATTTATGTTGCTAAACCACAGTTTACGGCGTTCGGTAGACAGCAATTCATCCCTCTTTTGTGGATCGTTGTTTTTGATGATTTTAGGAAATCTAAAGAACCGTTTCTCTGGGTCACGAGTAGCGTTATTACCACAATTATACACTGAGCACAAGATTAGCATTTTCTTTCAATCTTAGACGTTTAAATACAAAGAAAATGACGAAGCGTTGCAGCAACTCACACGGGAACGGCCGCAGTCTTGGTTGTGTAATCCAACCAACATGGCTGAATTCTGGGTTGGGAAATAAGCGTGACGTCACATGCACACGATCTATAGCCATGTTCTGTGTCTGTTTCATAGTTTGTTTATTAGATTACATTCAGAGTGGCAGAAACAAAAAAACAACCCGCACCACCTTGTTTCACTGAGCGTAGAGCTGTCGGCAGCCCTGGGAAACAGCGTAGCTTCAGTTAACGGTTAGCCAGAGTTCAGCCACAGCACTGGGGAACTGCACACTCCCTGGTTTGTGCTAGCTGAGCTCAAGTCTCTCCGGCCGCTGACTGTCAGACCGTCAGACGGAGGCGGCTGCAGAGTGCCGTATCTGCCGACCTCTCTCCTCCCCAGCGGGCTGCTCTCCTGGCTGCGCCACCACCGGGAAGACGAGACAAATATGGGTCATTTTCTAGTTTCTGTCACTTTGGATTCAGTTCAATAAACAAACTAACGTAACGTTACACGGACTACAGCCCCAGTTAACACCAGTGTCCAGTAAACACAGATGAACACGAGAAAGCTTTTTGACCGGAGGTCAGAGTTTCAGCAGTTTGGTCGACGGTTGGTATTGTTGCCCTGCTGACTGACTGGTATTACACAGGAGTAAATGTAATACACAATATAAAGAATATATAAAAATACAATAAATATGCTAATAAACTAAAATATAAACATTAGAGAATGTATGGAGCCAGTTTAGAGGTGAAATACTGCCACTGGGATACTACTGGGATGATGTTGTCAAACTCTGCAAACAATATTTCACAATTTATGAGTCTGAGAAGGTTTTTCCGCCCGAGCCAAAATGCATGCGATCTCAAAAGATGCCTGAGTTAATCGTTCAGCTGTATTAGTTGTCCTGTGTTTGAGTCTTTGTTTTCCAGAAACAGAAGAAAGCTGCTCTATTTTTTTTACTAATTTCTCTTCCAGGTGCGTAAGTTTCGTTGAATTTTGGATGCGTCGTTTGGAAATGCCGCTTCAAATGACTTTGCTTGAAACCAGAGCGGGTTTGTTTGCACATTAAGCACAAAGGGTTCGACTCGTGGAGGACAAATACAAATTCCTCTGTCCACTTGTCTTGAATTTTCCTATGCTCGTCTTGTACGGCTCGTATCTTTCTTTTTTAACGGGAGCAGCTGTTGTCTGTCCACAAACCACATCTCCAGCATCTTCCTCTCGATTCCGCTGGGGTTTGATGCTCCAAAGACAAATCTTAATGTTCCTCGTTTGTCACGCTTTGTTTCTGTCCACCTGAGGTGAAACTCTTTAATAAGAAATCGATCCATTTCACGTCTGTAGCAACACGTGCTAACTAGCATGAAATGGTGAAACGATCTAACGCGAGTATGAAGTGCCAGGTTGGTCGTAGTATCCTCCAATTTAAATGTTCAAATTTAGCGATATAAATTATTTTTTAGCAAATGTCCATATTCATAAGCAAGCTTAAGTTAACATATTTGTAATGAGCTTAAGTTTATTTATTTCTATACTAGCCCACCATGTATCTACCCGTCCAAGAGCACATTCACCATTGTAGTGCTGATAGACCGCCACAACTGGCAATTCTGCAGTGAGTCAGTGTTCCGGCCGAGCAAGTTTAAATATCTTGTTTCTAGTCTATATTTGCATCTTTTATCAATTATTATTACCAAGTAAGCTAATAGAGCAGACACTTTCAGTGTTTTAATGGGTTGTATGTAATAACCCTGCTTGGTTTTAGTGTTTTTCTGAAATATCTGTATTGACTCCATAATCATATCTATCACCCCTTTATTTAGCCCACTGCCACGCGAGCGACCAATTAAAGCTTGACGAGCCGCAGGAGGCTCGCGAGCCGCGCAATGAGTAACACTGATTTAAATGAACAAAATGAAAGAAAAAAGTGCTTGAACATAATTGAATGAACAATTTACAGACACATTTAATACAAATCTTTTTTGGGTCATAAAATATGTAATTCAAGTCTGAGAGTTTCCTTTAAAACATATTAGTCATGAGCAGATTCGTAAGTGTAGGATACAGTATTTCTTTGTGAGGCTGACACTAAGTTTTTCAATATACCAGGAAGCTCGAGCCCAACCTGAGATCTGAGCCTGATGCAACCCCAAATTTACTGAAACAAAACACTGAAGCTCCTTTTTGTTCAACCTGACAGTCATTTCTGAAACTTTTCCTCTCAAATGTCTTAAAATTTACAACATCAGAGCTCAACCCTGATAAAAAATGTGTATATATATAAAATATATATCATATAATATATATATATATATATATTATATAAAATATATATCATATAATATATATATATATTATGTATACTATTTATAAAATTTGTTTTTCATAAACAAAGGTGTACAATTTTACTTTTAAAGCACAACCTTAATCGATTTACATTTCTTTATACAACAAATTAGTTGCATACAGTATCTGCAATGTTGCTTATTAATTCTTGTATAATCCTTTCGCTTCCTGTTCTAATAGCTCCAGGGACAGCAGTGTCCCAGCCCAGGACATGCACAGTATAATTAACTACCACCCTGAATCTCTGTTCTACAGAAACACACATTACTATGCAAAGCAAGCATTCCACAGTTTAAGTGAATTAAGCATTCCTGCTGCTGGTGACCTCACAGAGAGTAATATGACACTGTAGTAGTGAGATATGTGCCACATGCCGCTAACAGCTGCATTTCCACAGAGATTTGTTCCCCATGCTCCAGTGAGCAGGTGTGAACAGATACAGATACTGTTCAGTCTGTGTGGTCTGCACAGGACAACAGTAAACAAAACAGTAGTACTCAAAGCAAGTTGCACAGTCTTTCTCTCTAGCACGTATACATACATTCGGGAGAAATCACTTCTGGCTCAGGCATATCGGCACTATCTTATTGACTGACTGACTGACTGACTGACTGAGGCAGTACATCCAACCGGCCTCACAACCGCACACCACGTGTAACCACACTAGCCCAGGATCGTCTGAGACCAGCCACCCGGACAGCTGATGCAACAATCGGTTTGCATAACCAAAGAATTTCCGCATAAGCTAAGAAGTTCTGCACAAACTATCAGAAACCGTCTCAGGGAAGCTCATCTGCATGCTCGTCGTCCTCACCGGTGTCTTGACCTGACTGCAGTTCGTTGTCGTAACCGACTTAAGTCGGCAAATGCTCACCTTCGATGGCGTCTGGCACTTTCGAGAGGTGTTCTCTTCACAGATGAATCCCTGTTTTCACTGTACAGGTCAGATGGCAGACATGGCGTCATGTAGGTGAGCGGTTTGCAAATGTTGTGAATCGAGTGGCCCATGGTGGCGGTGGGGTTATGGAATGGGCAGGCATATGTTATGGACAATGAACACAGGTGCATTTTATTGATGGCATTTTGAATGCACAGAGATACCGTGACGAGTTCCTGAGGCCCATTGTTGTGCCATTCATACACCACCATCACCTCATGTTGCAGCATGATGATGCACGGCCCCATGTTGCAAAGATCTGTACACAATTCCTGGAAGCTGAAAACATCCCAGCTCTTCCGTTGCCTGCACACTCACCGGACATGTCACCATTGAGGATGTTTGGGGTGCTCTGGATCGGCGTATACGACAGCGTGTTCCAGTTCCTGTCAATATCCAGCAACTTCACAGCCATTGAAGAGGAGTGGACCAACATTCCACAGGCCACAACCAACAACCTGATCAACTCTATGTGAAAGAGGTGTGTTGCACTGCGTGAGGCAAATGGTGGTCACACCAGATACTGGCTCGTTTTCTGAACCCCCCCCCAATATTTGAGAGAGTGTTTTTAGTCAGTGTAGTATACTATTGCAGTTCTCTAGTATAACAAGTTGACTATTTGAACTAGAGAGGAAAACTGATGGAGTACAGTGCTCCACTGTAAAAAAGGGGTCGTTCTCTGAAAAGCATGAATGACTTCAGTGCATTTGGTATTCTGCCCAGTAGATTTTAATATTTATTTTTTACATTGGGATATTTTAGTCTAATGGTGGTACTAGAAAAAGAAAATCTGTTTTGTCTGGCCAGTAGTTGTCAAAATGTCTTACTTGAGAGCACAATCAATCTTAAATTCTTTGCCCACACAATAAAATCATTTTCAGAGGGTCTAGTAATTTTATTTTTAACACTCATTTGAGTGCTACAGTTTTCCAATGCTGTTCATATGGCTCTGTGTGGTTATATTTCATCTACATTGTGCTGTGAGTCAAAGATGCTTTCATGCCATCTGTCAGTGGAAGTACCCTGAGAAATGCTCTGAAATGTCTAATATTAGCTGCTCTTCCCAGCGTACATCCCCTCAGTGGCTGTTTCCTGGGGGAGACCATCTGGTGGCTTGTTTTAGGATTTGTACAACAGGAGGGGGGATGCAACACTATGCATCTATACCGTTCATACAGTGGAAACAAATATTCAATAATATATTGTTTCTACATATATGAATTCCTATTTTTTTTTTATTATCTACTAACAATCCTATTCTTACTGAGCTTGGAGAGAAATTCAAGAATATTTTGTTTTTGTCTGCAAAGCGGAAAACCTAGATACATATATTCCTGCATTTGGATTTATTTTTACACTCAGCATTTAATAAAATTAATACATCCCAATTTGTACTCAATTGTCACAGGTGCAACTATTGTACTGTAACCAGATGGAATATCCTGCATTTAGGAATAGAGTAAAAAAGTTGATGTTTTTTTCATCTTATTAGTTTTCAAAAATAATTTAAAAAAAAGGAACCTGTGGTTCTCAACATTTTTTTGGGCCAGCGCCCCCCTATCCATTATTCAGGTCCCTTACCGCCCCCCTGTCTCCCCTGAATTTTGTTGATTATTATTCTGTTTCCAAATTATTCCAAAATGCCAAACTTGAAGCTTCAAAATGGTTATAACGATGACAACGTCCACTTCTTATATACAGTCTATGCCAATGGTTCTCAACCTTTTCCATTATCCAGGTCCCTTACCGCCCCCATCAAATAGAATGTAGACTAATTGTATTTTAATGTTTATTATTATTCTGTTTATATTATTCTGATTATTATTCTTAGTATTTATTATTTATATTACATATTTATTATATTCATTTTGTATTTAAATTCTTATATGTTTCTTATCATTAGGCTGCTATATTATGTTATGATAAAAAGTCAAATTCTCTGAGATTGAAGTTACATAATAACATTTCTAAATAATAGTAAATATATTATTAAAATATGTTTTTGTTGTTTTTACCTTCAATTGCCCTAATACACCATGTACCCATGAAGCAAACAAAGACATTTTATTAAGGAGTGTTAAACAAATGCAACGGTAAGAAGTTTGAGATTCAAACTTTAATGGGCTTATAAACTGCAGCCAACCAGAAACGGGTCAGACATTCAAACTTTAATTTGTGTTAAACACAGCGGGCTCAGAAATGTGAAACAATTGGCAATCTTAAATGTTCCAACGGAAAACAAGCACAAAGGAACAAGTCTGAGGCGCTGCACCCCCAACTCCATACCCCCCTGAAATTCAGGGTGTTTTATTTAGTTTTCTTTTTTTAAATATAAAGCGCCAAATCACAATTCACTTTTTTCACACACACACACACACACACACACACACACACACACACACACACACACACACACACACACACACACACACACACACACACACACACACACACACACACACACACACACACACACACACACACACACACACACACACACACACACACACACACACACACACTCAGAGACAGAGCGGAGGAAAGGTGAGGAGAGAACTACAATGTGCAAAAAAGTAAAAAATCCAACACATTAATTATAAATGGAGAGATGTCGACCTCAACGTTCAGAAACTGAGGCGAAAATATCCACGTTTTTTAAACGCACACAGCCTGAATCATCAGCAGCAGTGATGCAGACGTTAGCTCTGCTGCTAAGAGCACTAAATAAAGCATTCATTTAAATGCTAAAAACCTTTCATATTTAACATCAGTAAATTATGTAAACATAATGATAAACTGCAGATAATAACTCAGTGCATCTGGTGCCATTTGTTCTGGCATATGGTCTGCTTTGGGTAGAATTTGCATGTTTACATCTAATTTACATATATTGTGCAGTATATCTACTATGTAGCTAAAATTTCACATTTTCATGTATGCACATGGCTTCGGGGTAACGTTCTGTTTATAGCTTTATGAACTCATTTGTTAGTTGTATATTTATTTTTCCAATCTGTAACTTGTTTCTGCCTTTTGCCTACCTTTCTAGTGTGTTTCTTGTGTTGCTGTAATGTCAGATCTGACCCTTCTGACACACAACTGAATGTGTCACTGTCCATATGAGACTGTTCTCCATGAAGAAAAACAGCATCAGTAGTTTCAGCAAATACGCCAAAACATCTGTTTACTATCAAGTGACAGCACCATTTAGCGGCTGTAGGAATTATTACGGGAACAAAGGAGGAAGTCAGGTTACGACTTCCGTTTTTTAAAATTTTCTGAAAATAAAGAGCAACGGTGACATACTCCTTACTGGAGCTGCTGCCCCCGCGACTCGATCCCGGATAAGCGGTAGACGATGGATGGATGGATGGATGGATGGTGACATACCGAGTTAACGTTCCCTAACCTTCCTGTTTACACGAACACTAGGTCAGGAAACAGTCCTGACAGGTACCAAACCAAGACGTGGGTGACAGTTTTTGTAGAACCTACAAGGTGAAATTGACTCATCTATACATAGATTAATTGACATTTCAGTTTCTAATTAAGATTGAATATCATACCTGTCAACATTGGAATTTAAAAATAAGGGACATTTTTAGCCAGACTCCACCCATATTTTAACAGCCACCAATGTAAACGTAAACACATAAGGGACGGGTATATACATTCAGGAAATACATGTTTATTTAAAGTATGTATTACTTGTACAGACATATTTATAAGATTTATGTATTTTATTTGATGAGTTATTATCATCAATTTATTTGATGATTGATGAGTTGTGTGGCTTTTGTTTTCCCTGATGAGGACTTCCTTTCGATGGCAGAGTTGGGAAACATGTCCGCTACACTGCGACTGAAATCAACGCAGAAGCTGAAGGCTACATTATTTTTAACGCAAAGCATCGACATCTTTCCCTCAGCTTTGGTCACTTGGTCTGCCTCCGAAACAGTTCTTGTCACACATGAAGTCATTGACAGTGTATGTTTTGTTCCTCTTGACGGGCTTGTGCTTGGAAGATGTTTCATGCTGGCGAACATCGCTTATTCCGCTGTGTGCAATGCTAACATCTGAATGGAACACTTTACAAAAAGCACGAGTTTGCCCGACTCTGCTTTTAATAAATAATGGAAGGTCTCCTCTCATTTGGTACTTGCATAAAGTTTTAACTTGTTTGGCAGGTATAATTGCGTCTCCATCTATCTCCCGTTCACTGTGACTCTCATCCACATGTTTTCGTCTTCTTCTGTGTTATTGTGCCTGTTTTCTTCTTCAGTGCGTTTACTGGTGGATAACGTTTTTCAGCTAATGTTAAACATAATACTGCCAACTGCTTTACCGGAGGCCACTTTACACTTTTTTTAATTAGACCTATTCTTTTTTTTGAAAGGTTAAAAATACGGCATAATTACGGGAAAATATTTAAACGGGAGAAAAACGTGACAGAAGTAAAAATACGGGATAATCCCGGGAAAAACGGGAGGGTTGACAGGTATGTTGAATATACTCATACAGAGTTAACAGGGTTTACTCTGCCTCTGCAAACGCCACTTTGCTGCTGCACTCTGTTCTTGATGTATCTTTGTAAATGTTTATATCCATACATTGCCTTTACCCCTACAATGCATGTTCCAGTGGGACAGAATTAGCATGTGGGTGCACCATCTGTAGGAATTTAAAGTAGTCCCAGAGCAGCCTGTGCTGCCTGCAGCACAGCCATGCGGGTTTTTTAATACAGCAATGCTTCGTGCAGGGCAAACTGGTTAATTCACGTAGAAGCAGAATACGACTTTTAATTGCTGCTTCTTGTTTTCATGCTGTATTTCTCAACTTTTAGTTGGCTTAAAATGCATCAAAGTTTTGAAGTCACAGACAGTATCATGTGTCAACAGCTGCTTCATTTACTCACTGTCATGATTGTTCTGCTCTAGGTGGCAGGTGTGTATAAATGATAAATGTTGGACCCCTTAAGTTTACATTTAACAATCATAATCACTGTTATCATTGAGACAATGAGTGTTTCTTAAAATCAAGACCACATGTCCGTCTCTCTACTCTTCCCATCTACACTTAGATTTACTGAAGAGAAATATGAGTTTTTTCAGTGGCCTCTAACTCCTTCTATTGCCACTGTCAGAGAACACCACACCAGTCTGGTGTCTGTGATTATATTATATTTTTTTGTTATTGTCATCAAATCCCATGTGCAGAACCAAACCAACAATGAATTGATTCTACTAACAAGTGTTGTGTGTATCAAAGCCTGATGCATGTTCTTACTCTGTGCCATCGAGCTCCATGGTTGTCCAAAAACTATTAAATACACTGTTGCATTTGGGTGACATTTTCTTTAATTACCATGAGCTCTCACACTGTAGTTTATTTTAATTCAATCCAATATACACCATCCTAGTGAAACACATGTACTATTGCCTCCTTACGTTTGCTAAATCTGCCTTACCCTTTAATCAATTGAGCAGGCCTCAGTGCAGAGCAGCATTCACCAGATAGAAGTGCAAAAGATGGTCCTAACATCTAAACATCTAACAGCCTCAAACAACTGAAACATGACAGCTGCATGACATGCATCATTTTTGTTCTATACCACTGCAGCAATAATAACCTTATGTCAGCACTCTAAAGATGGCAGCATTGTCACACGTTTCACCCACTATTAGTTTGTTTTCATTTGGTTTTACCTTGTCAGTAATTCTCTTATCGTTTCAGATCCTGTTTCATCCTCACTGCCTGCAATGAACTTATTCCTCTCACCTGGTTTCCACAGCCCATCTCCTCACCTGCTTCTCATTCCCTCATTAGTTCTCTCAGAGGATATATACCAGTTCTCTCCCACTTGTTTCCTGCCAGATTGTCTTGTGTTTGTGTGTGGTGCTGGAGAAGCAACGAAGCTACTTGGACTCGGACTCGCGCTTGCGCTTCGACCACTTCAACAGATGTGGAAGGACTTGGTGGCAGTAATAAAGGGTAGGAAAAAGCTGAAGAACTCGGAGCTTAAATGTCGAATCAAAACAGCAATCTCCTGATGTAATCTATATATTTATTTAACGCAATAAGTCAAACAAAGAAAATATTCTCAGCTGAGGACACATTTCGCGTCGCCGTTTCCATAGACCGCATGGCTCAAAAAGCCCCATCGTTACGGTCTCACGGCTCCGCTCCAGGTGTGCCCAAACATTTGAAAATTCGCATCTAATACATGGAGTAGGCGTTGACCTTCTCCTCATTGGTCCCAGTTTGGCGCCTACACGCTCCTCCGTCAGCAGTCCGGAAGTGATGGTTTGTTGACCTGTTACTCTTAAAGGGGAAGTGCCCCTATTATGTTTGTAATACATAGTTGTGCAGAAAATACATAATTGTGCAGAAAATACATAATAGTGCAGAAACATATTCGTAGTGTCGTAATACATATTGATTGAGGTAGGACAAATACATGTGATAGTCTTTCCAGTGTGGATTAATGAAGATCAGGATTAATTTACCTGACAATTCCCCCTTTACACACCATTTATGGTGTGTATAATCTCCAGTAAATATAAGGCACCGAGTGGTGTACAAATTCATCATATGGTATACAAGAATACATTCATAGTGCACTTGTTTTTATTCCAGTCATAAAAATACCTTCTGTATAAAACCAAAGAACTTCATTTGTTATTCCAGCATAAAGACAATTAGCTTCAGTATAATAAAAAACACTTCCAGTAAAAGACAGTAAATATTAGTAAACTTTTAATGTCTGTATAAGATTGTAATATCTGTATACGACTGAGAGACTGTAACTACAATAAAGTCAGTGGCTTCGGTATGGCAGCAAAGAACACTTTGTAGAGTTATTCACACGAAATCATCTTCCTGGCTGTCGTGTTCCTGCTCTATATCATAGTCTATGAGTACCCCACTGTTTGATGCTGGCTCTTTGCTGAGTCGGTCAAGTCCTTTCAAAGCTCTGGTAAAGGATCCATCAGGGGCTGTGTTATTTGGGATGAAAGTACAACACAGAGCCAAACAATTTGCAGACACCCCCTTTTTCAGCTAGCACCATGTCTAATGCAATTCCGTTCTGTAATCAGGCTAGTTCTATCAAATTGCATAAATCTATGGAGAGGGGCTGATACTCGTGTACATTTGTTTTGTTATTGTGGAATCAATCAATCTCGTCATGCGGCTTCTAATTTATGGTATATAACAACATCCACATACAGTAAGTATTTAGAATCAGAATAATCTTTCTTGTCATGTAGGTTTTCACCTACAAAGAATTTGCTCTGGGTTAGCTGGCACATGAATATAAAAAATGCATAAATATTTACAAAATATAAATCGGTGGAGATAATGTACAAATTAATATTGATATAGCTATTAATGCTGAAGATACCAGTGACATGAGAACTCTCCATCTCCCGGACCGTCTTTCCATAGCATCACCAGACTAATTCTCTACCCCTGAATTCTCTGCTAATTCTTTATATAATGTTGTCAATCTTTGTAAGGCTCTAGTAACTGATCTCTCTGAAACAGTATTATTTGATATAATTGTGCAACAGGATGATCCAACATGGCACACACACCTCCTTTCTCTGCTCGGAGCATGTCTAAAAACATTCTATCATGTCAATAAGCTGGAAGCTGCTTGTTGTTCAGCTTGTCCCTTAACGGCATCCCTTGTAATAATTAATAAACCTCTGTTAGATGCAATGAATGTAATTAGTCCACATTCTTATTAGTAGTTGCCCATCATAAAAACAATGAGTCAAAACCTGCTCCAATTTGATCTCTGGCACTCCCCGGGGGACTCCTACTGCATCTCTTGTATGCTGTGGAGCTGAAGCTCTCCCCAGGTGCTGTGTTTCTCTTCAGCCGAGTTCAAGCTCACAAGAGTTTGACCTGTTGTGGGCCAAACATAGAAACACTCGACCAGTGTCATCAATGCACATATTTCAGTCTTGTGCTATTGGTTCTGTGAGTTGGAAATCTCTTAATGAGATTTTTGCAAATTGGGCTGAGTGGTTCTGTTACACTGTGCATCATTGTTAACAGACAGGTTTACTCTGTTATTGGTCCGAGTATTACTGGGACTGGGCCTGACTGGTACACACACACACACAATATATTTACTGAGCTAGTGGTATACAGTTTGCAGTCAAGCCACATATTCTTCTCCACATATCCTGTCTCCCTGCTATTCTATTTCTTACTGTAGTAACTTGATATCCTTTCCTACTGACTGCTTGGAGATTGCAGTCTTCTTGTTTTCTACCTTTATCCTAAAGTGTCCTTGTGGACCTGCTCCTAAAACCTCTGCTGCCTAAAACAAACAGTCTCTAATCTCTGGGATGCGATGAAACGATGGTGAGGAATAATGGATCACAATCATTTATTTTCTTACATGTCACTCCTCTCCGTGGCAGCTGTGCTCCTCTGCCCACCTGATCTGTTCTGCATATTGTTAGGGAAGAGGGACAGGTTATTACGTCACAGAAATCAAATTTGATGTGGTTGTGCAGTCTCAGGTGTACAGGGCTATACTCACCCTCCTGTGATGACTCTGACCCCCATGTCACAGTCCCCTTCTAAAACTTCGGGTTGTTGAATCTTCACTGATGGTGAGACAAGCGCCCCTATGGGTACCACCTCCCTGTGTAGTCAGACTTCACCACGAAGAGGTCCAGTTTCTGCTTTATGGAGTCAGTGTCTCTCACAGGAGTGGTGATATATTTATGTGTCACCAGGATATATTTTTCTCTCCCTCTTCTTCCTTTCCAAATGGTGGTATATTTCTAAATATGGCTCTGATAGTTTTCCCGGCACAGATAGGGAAACTTGGCATGATTTCCAGTGTTCTTTTATACCATTAGTCTTTCACACTTATTTACATCAACACTGATTATTGTACCGTAAATGTTCTTATTCTGTCTAATGTTTTATGTTTTTGCAGTGCAAGTACTTTGACCTGCAATTCTTACATAAAGCTTATTATTATCATCATTATTATTATTATTATTATTATTCTCCTTTACCCACATTACCTTATTTTACAGTTCATTTAGCTGTAAACACTTTAGCTACTGTCATAGCGTCTACTGTATGTGTTGGAAATACTTCAGCTCATTTTATATACACGTCTATAATCGTTAAACTACATTTATTTCCTTCATATTTATTTAGTTCAGAATATCCGTTTCTCGGCATTCGGCCTTTGAATCAAATGCTATGAATATACTCTATTAATATAATACTCAATATAATACTCCCCCTTTTGAGACATGGTCAAATACCGTGTCTCAATACACATTTATATCATTCTCGGTAGTACTGAGTTCTTCTCTGGTCAAGTGTTCTTTCGTCAGTCGTCTCTGTCTTGTATGTAATTATTCTTAGTCCAAACGGCTTGTTCTTACTTTGTAGCTGCATTCTGCATCTCTTTCAATATCTGTCTTGTGTTCTGGTGTGTTTGTCTTCTCATTTACATATTGTTGTCTACTGAAACTGGATCAGTTCTTATCATACGTGTTGTGCCTTTTATATAAAGCAATATACTTTGGTAGCTGTACTGCCTTCAATAAGTCTTCTATTAGAGTGAGTAATATGTTTGTTAGTCAATGTTACCATACCTTTATGCTGTACTTGTTGAGCAAACACATGTTGAACATGCATAGTTACTGTCTGTGTAGATATTTACAACTTTGTCTTTCTTTTATCTGCATGTCTCTGTCAATGCTATCAGTTCTGCTGCTCTGCTGACAGATGATTGGGTAGAGCTTCTGCTTTTAATACGTCGGTCTGTGTCACTACAGAGATCTTGTCACATTCGGATCCTCTAGGTTACTTTACATGATCCGTTAACAAACATTTCTATCTCTGGTTCCTCTTAGGGAACGTCAGTCAAGTCTGGTCTTGGTGAAGTTCCTTGTCCGTCTCTGTCGTTCAGTCATGTGATTCTCCGTCCTCAGCTGTTGGAAATAATGTAGATGGATCAAAGTTGTACATTATTCTATAGTCAGATGCGGTTGTGAAAACAAAACTGACACTGCATGTGTCACTGTTAAAGTCAATGGCCTGAATAACACTTGATGCAGAGGCCTGACCTGCCATTGAAGCTGCAGTTACTGCTCATGTGCAGTCAGGCATCGCCTTATCTACTGGGTCTAGTTGTGACGAGTAGTGAATCACTGGTCTACTCTTATCTCCATGGTTCTGTGTTAATACTAATGTCATGAAGTCTGCTGTTTAAATAAAAGGCTTCTTATAGTCCAGTATTTCTAAAGCAGATGAGTTTACCAAAACTTTATTTTCTTAAATAATTTGTCAGCTGTTTCATTCCCTATTATCTTACAAACTCTCTTCACCATATTTCTTCCTCATGACATTTACGATCGGACCCTCAGGAGCTTCTAGCTCCCTACACTGTTTAGACTAAACTCTCAGAAGATTCTATCTCCCTACTATTCGTCTGTCGACGATTATAGTCTTTCACAAAATGTCATGAGGTTTGAATATTTTTGGGAGAGGTGGGAACGGACAGCCATCCAAGAGGAAATCACGCCGGCCTTTTACAGAGGGATACAAAGAAGCCGTGACCGTGTGTGTTAAATGAGTTATGCTGACACTTCTTGACTAAAGTCTTTTATTATTATTTATTATTCTGAACGTAATCTATCATTAGCTGGTATTTTGCGGCTCTGTTCTGTTCTAATCATTTCTGTCTGCTCCAGAATTACACAAAAAGTCTACATATCTGTCATCCACATACTTATTAAACATGTTTTCTCAAAAACATATAAGAGACAGTTTTCTACACTTTACAATTCAGCCTCCTTTAATTGACTATGATAGTGTGTGTGAATGCAGATATACAACCTGGTTCCGGAAGTGTGGATCCCCGTTGCTGGGGAGTCATGTTCTCTTGTCAGTCCTTTTTCTCACGTCAGTCCTTTTTCTCACGTCCGGTCTACAGTCTGGGGTTCTGGTTTCACCTTTTTCTTCTCTTTAGCTTTCCTCAATTCAATTGGATTTTAATTGTAATTTACCAATTTGTCTGCTGGTGCACGGTTTTAAATTTAGGTGCGCTTTAATTGCCGTCCTATAGGTGGAGGTGTTTAAATTTTGTAAAGTTTCTATAAACTTTTAGTTGTAGTCTCAATTTTGTCCACCAGAGGCATTTAGCTATCAACCGGATGAAGAGAAAATGGAGGTTTCTTTGTTCTAAATTTTCTCTCCTTCCAGTTTGGAGAAAACTCGCATTTTTGGTTTTAATCACTCGGTCACTACATCACTTATGCATTTTATTTCCACCCAAAACTGCTCCAGCATAAGACTCAAGGTTTGGTTTATCACAATTTACTCTCACATGCCTCGTAACATCACATCATAGGCGGAATTAGCGACCCAGCATCACGTGGCCACCGTTAGCTGGTCCTAATCTCTGAGGCCTTTCGCAAAAACGTCTCCTTCTTTCACAGTTTTCCAACTTAAAACTACTTCACATACACTCCACGGTTCTGTTTGATTTCACAACCGTCCCCCAGTCAGTTAGAACAGTTTTCACCCGTTCTACAAACTCCAATGCATTAGCTAAATATCAACGCTAGCTTAGCCTCGCTTTAGGCCTGCTTTAGTCACACTTTACTCACAACAATACAACAATACACAAATCTTTACATGTTTTACACTATGCTTGCCGCAAAGAAGATGATATACAACATCTGAGACTATGAGGCGATCGTCATCGGTTCTCACGTAATTCAGGATTATAATCACTATCCTCCTTTGGTAAACAACACTAGCCTCTAATGCTAGGCTTCCCAGAAGTCTTTCAATTAAACTATACCTATCTGCCTTCCAAAGGACTTTTTTAACATTAAACTAACTAAGCTTTCTTAGCTACCTTCCAAAGGTGTTTTCGTATTAAACTACATTCAATGCAAGCTTACCATAAGCTTTATCCGGTACCAGCCCGGACACCCCCAGGGATTTGGTTGAATAAATATAAGTTCTCCTAGAACTCTAACCAGACAATGCTGGAGCTCTCCAAAAGCTTTTCATACATATCGTTAACATCATTAATATCTTCGATGCTTGCTCTTATCACTTGTATTTCAACATTCAGGATTGCTTTTTATCGTTTAACAGCAGTTGTATTAGCTATGACCGTCGAACATTGTTGCTGGCATTCATTAATAAGTTTTCCTAGTCTACCTGCAGTGAATATTTGTTTTTAACCGGTGTTCACCCTCACCTGATCTTTTGCATGTGCAATGAATACCAGTCAACGATACTCGGCGATCGTTCTTCACTTCTCCTTTCGGGATGCCCACCCAGGGACGCCAATTAAAGGGTAGGAAAAAGCTGAAGAACTCGGAGCTTAAATGTCGAATCAAAACAGCAATCTCCTGATGTAATCTATATATTTATTTAACGCAATAAGTCAAACAAAGAAAATATTCTCAGCTGAGGACACATTTCGCGTCGCCGTTTCCATAGACCGCATGGCTCAAAAAGCCCCATCGTTACGGTCTCACGGCTCCGCTCCAGGTGTGCCCAAACATTTGAAAATTCGCATCTAATACATGGAGTAGGCGTTGACCTTCTCCTCATTGGTCCCAGTTTGGCGCCTACACGCTCCTCCGTCAGCAGTCCGGAAGTGATGGTTTGTTGACCTGTTACTCTTAAAGGGGAAGTGCCCCTATTATGTTTGTAATACATAGTTGTGCAGAAAATACATAATTGTGCAGAAAATACATAATAGTGCAGAAACATATTCGTAGTGTCGTAATACATATTGATTGAGGTAGGACAAATACATGTGATAGTCTTTCCAGTGTGGATTAATGAAGATCAGGATTAATTTACCTGACAGTAACTAAAAGCATCGGCACCGTAAAGGCGGAGATGTGCAAGATACGGGGTGATGTTGGGAACATTTCGAAAATGCTAGCCACCCACGAGGCTGCGCTGAACTTGGTGCAATTTAAGCTAGCGGACATGGAGGAACGGAGCAGAAGTTGCAACGTTCGGATAACTGGGCTGGCAGAAAGTCTGGAAGGGTCTGACGCACTCTCTTCCGAAGTGGCTCCCCTCCTTAGGTAATCTACAGGGCGAGCTAATGCGAGTTCATCTATCTACAGCGACAACAGGAAGAAGCAGGAGGGCGGCACCCGCACTTTGATTTTCAGCGTTCTCCGTTACACCTCCCGCCAAGACATCCTCCGTGCCGCCCAAAAGCTCCGCTCACGATTGATGGACGGAGGATTCCCTTCTCTCCTTACTACAGCAGCTACACTGTTAAGCGTTTTTTTTGTCTGACGCTAGACTCGTCTGGAGACGGATTTGTCTTCATCTTTGTTTGGCTGGTCAGACTAACTTGCGAGCCTACTGCCTGATTTGTGGATCCCATACCACGTAATATACTTTGGACTTTAAACTAACACAGCCGGTTTGTTTGCTATTTGTTAGCTATTTGTTTTTGATCTATATCACGGCGGATCCGCTGTGCATGTCGGATGTGAATGGACAATGGCCGGTAAGATGTGAATTGGTTATCCAAACAGTGTATGCTATAATGTTAACCTATCTACGCTTTTGTTTCTCATCTCTAATGATCAAGTTCATTTTTGCCTTTGGCTTTGCCTCATTTAGTCTGTTAACAACGGTTTAGTAAGTACTGGGTTGAGGTGTAAATTCAAACCTTTTGCAGCCCCATATCCAAACAGGTCACGGATCAATATACGAATATCCATTTAATTTACTGTTTAGTTATTTTAAGTGTTTTCGTCTTTGTCACGTTATGGGAAACGCTCACATGGTCTCGGATTGTTTATTTGGGGAGAGACTTCATTTTATTTTGATCTTGTTTACAAGTTCAGTGAATATGGTTGTTTGCCATCTGATATTCCACTCAGTTTATTGACAGCTTCCAGAACAGTGCAGCCCGATGGGTGATTTATCTGTTGTGTGGAACTGCGATGGGTTGACTGCGCCTCACAAGCGAACTAGTGTTTTGACTGTTACATCGCCGTAAAATTAATCTGGCTTTCCTACAAGAGATTCACCTGCTGAGTAAAGATTCCGGGCGTATTGCCAATAAACTCTATCACACTATTGCGTCTTCTTCAGCTAACTCCAAAGCCAAAGGAGCCATTGTATCTAGATGTAATTTGAGCGTTAAGGTGCTGGACATATGTCCAGACACTGCAGGGAGGATAACTATAGCCAGGGTGGAAATGTGTGGGAGAAAGGTGGCTCTTATCTCTGCTTATGCCCCAAATACGTTTGATACGGATTTTTATGATACCTTAACACAAAAAATGCTAGAATTAACCGAGTATAGTATCAAATGAACGGTCAAGTCTAACAGCCTCTAGAGATCAGGAGTCGGCTACTGCCGCGCTGCAATCTTGGACTGGGAGTTTGGGACTAGTGGACATATGGCGAGCTTTTAACCCACGGGTAAAAAATTAGACTTTTTTTTTTCAGCCAGACATAAATATTTTTCTAGGATAGATTATCTTTTTACCTCGCCACAACTTTTCCAGAAAATTGATAGTGTAGTGTTGCTTCATATTGCGCTCTCAGGCCACAGGAGTATTCTGCTGTGCCACTCTGGGCAATTTATCCAAGCGCGCCACTAGATGGTGCCTCAACTCCACTTTTACTAGGAAATGAAAAATATTAAGAACAATTCCTGACGCAATTGGAAGAATTTCTTGACGCAAATATAGGACCCTAGAATACGGGGATGCAGTCAAAGGCTTTATAAGGAGCAACACAATATTGTTCTCTTTAAATGTATGTAAGGATAGATCCGTCAGATTACAGAGTTTGCTAATCTAGACTCTATTTTTCAAAATAATTACTCTAAACAAACGGCATCTAAACGTGAACTTTTAAAAAAAGAAATAAATGATATTTTGAAGCAAAGATCAGAATTTCTAATACATAGGGTTAGGCAGCGTTATTACTTCCACAGGTCTAGGCCCAGTCACCTCTTGGCTTAAAAAATCAGGTGTAGTGAGCACTTCGCAGATATTCCCTCCTTTAAATCTTTGAATGGTAATGTCACAACTGAGCCAAAGCAAATAAGAGACTTTTTGCACCTTTTATTCCAATTTATATAAGTCAGAGGTTCAGTTGGACAAGAATAGATGTGATGCCTTTCTTGGTCAGCTAGACATACCACAGCGTACAGTCACTGACTCTATCAATCTTGATGATACAATTTCCTTAGAGGAATTAAAAGATGCAGTATGCAACGAAACGAATCACCAGGTTTAGATGGGATACCTCCAGAGTTTTATGTGGCATTTTGGGATAAAGTGGGTCCACTACTTTTGGACATGATGATGTATTCGATAGATAAGGGCAGTTTTTCGAGGGATGTGAACATAGCCCTGATTTCCTTTACTCTTAAAGAAGGATAAGGACCTGACAGATTGTGCTAGTTATAGGCCACTAAGTTTATTAAATTCAGATCTTAAATTTTTTGCAAAGGTGCTTGCCAGCCGCATTCAGGATTATATGCCAACATTGATTAACTGATCAGACAAGGTTCATAAAGTCAAGGCTAGCTGCTGATAATGTTAGACATCTTCTCCATATAATAGATGCTTCAGTAGACAAAAAAGACCAGACAACAGTGCTGTCTCTTGATGCAATGCAAGCCTTTGACAGACTAGAATGGTCCTTTCTGTGGTCTGTGCTGGAGAAAATGGGTTTTGGTAATGGCTTTATACATATGGTCAAAGTGCTGTACTCTAATCCCTCAGCTCTGGTGTTCAAAAAAAAAAAATGTTATTCTCTTGGTTGTACATGTTGTTTGTTAACATCAATAAAAATTTGATCACAAAAAAAAGAAAGCAATATAATGTTTTATTGATACATATACGTTAATTCATCTTTTTAAAATGTTTATTTTTTAAAATCTAAATTAAAGCATTCCATTTCACTCTCTCAGGTACTAAGCTTTGTGTGAACTGTCACTGAATTGCTGAAATATATGGCTTTTTGTTTGCAGCTTGGAGCAAGGACTTTTATTGCATTTCAAACTTAGCTTTGTAGTGCTTTTGTATTTTGCACAACTAATCTTAAATTTGAACATGTTTGTCAGCGGAATGAACAGTTTCAGAGATGTTGGTAGCTGCAGGCAAAGGATAAACTTGTTTCGGTGAATATCCGTGTTTAGCCTGGTCCCCCACACAAGTTACTTTCACAACAAACGACAAACAAAACTACTCTCCACGATCCATCTGCAGCTGTTCTAGTGTTCTACTACTGGAATTTGGCAGCCCTACACGCATTTTAGCAGGAAAATGTTGAGCGACCTGGGAAAACAGGGCTCCTTGCTGCAGGAATGGCTAGCGACAGCTAGAGGAAGTGAGCATCATATGTTACTGCATTCACGTGCACTCAGACATCTGAGCTTTAACATATTTTTATTCAATTATCCAAAACTGGGGCATTTTAAACGGCCACAAAATCTTATATTAATGAAAATTAGTAGAAATTACATTTTACAAATTACAAACACTCCCAACTGTAATGTGATGGTGTACTGACACACCCTGGAGCACACTTTTACATAACTGCAGCAGGTGAGAAGTTAAGCCACAGGGGCATGTAAGAAACAATATTTTCAGCTGCTAAATCAAATTTAAAATCCAACTTCATTTATGACAGAAAATCACAGTTTTCCCTTAAAAAACCTCTCTTCAAGTACATCCCCATGTTAAAGGTTTAATGTGTTATGATCGAGATTTTCTATATCCTGTTTTATTTCAAAACGTTCCCTTTCCCTTGTGTCATGCCTTGTATTACTTCCTGCCCTTGTGTTTTTGCCTTCTCCCCAGGTGTGTCTCGTTCCCTCGTTTAGTGTTTGTGTGTATATATCCCTGTCTGTCCCAGTGTTCCTTGTCTGTAGTGATGGCTATATGAAGCTTTCCAGCCAATTGGTTCACTCATGGGCCGAAGCTTCATGGTGCTTTATTTGCTCTACTGTGCCATCAAGTGGACAATAAATGTCAAACCGGCAGAGTGATTATAATGGCATGGCTTAGGTGTGTGAAGCGCTGAACCACTTCAGCCAATTGTTTCGAAAATGGGTTCATTACTCGAAGTGCAAGGCTGCAGTGGATTTAAAGTATCTTTGCCCTGAAAATTCTTTGACGCACACATATAATGTATGAATATCATGTTCTATTTAAAAATAAAGATTGATGATTGTGTGTACGTGTTATTGAGAAGAGTGCTGGGAAAGAAAATGTTGGCTTTTAACTCCTTAAATTATAGTACAGTTTAAGATTGGATGACGGGGAATGACATGCAGCAAACTGGTCACTGGTCTGATTCGAACCCCGGGCCGCTGCGGCATGCCTTTGAAAGTGGGTCGCCTGTTCTACGAGCTGCGCCACCGGGGTTGGTCTTTAGTATGTAGGATGTACATTATTCTTTTAACAGATTTAGATTTGGTTTCTTTACTTGCTCACAGGGAAGATGATGCTGGCGTGCATAACAATTGTTTCGCTAGTTGGCTGGCTCCATAATGATCCAATACAACAGCAACAATGCACAAATTTGCGGTTATATAAAGTGTTGATTATGAGGGGGCTCAATTGCGGTTCGCTCCCCCTTATATTTCGAATTGCACACCAAACCCGCGAACCAGTTGCTGAATCAGTCACGTGGTACGGCAGGTTCGTGAGGCTTCAAACGTCATCACATACGTCAACACAAGCATCGATACCCACTTCACAAAAATCCTCCGCGATTACTCAACGCACTCTTCGAAGCCTCGACACGGAAGGACACATCACTACTTGTCTGTTCGTCATCGAAGTGTCACCTCTGTTGTTGATGTCTCCTCGTGCTCCTCGTGTCATCCTGGTTTGTGTTTAAGTTTTATTTGTTAATTTGTATTTTTACTAGCTTTTATAAAATAAAGCTCTCTTATTTTGTTAAAACCTCGTCTAGTGTACTGTATTTGGGTCCTCACCTTTTCCCCACTGTGACAATATGTAGTTCTGAGCCTCCTGCTCCAAAGAAATAGGGCACAGTATTTCACCTGTAAACTGGGTCTATACAATCTAAATTCATCAAAACCAGTTATTAAAAAACAACTATAGTATGTTAACCTGTTTATATTTTAGTTGTAGTAGTTTGTCATATTGTTTTAGTATTCTAATCTATTCTTTATATTGTGTACTGTATTCTACAGCGATATATCTCTCTCTAGTGTTGATATACTGTCTGTCTGTCAGTTCATTAGAACAGACTGAGACTCAGAGTAGGTTTAAATATCACTGCTCAGATATCTGTGGGTTTCCTGTGGCACTGGGGTCTGTACGCTCCGTGTAACAAGATGTTCTGTTACTGTCTGCTGACATAAGATCTGTCTGTCTACCAGCTGCCGGACGCGCTACTCCCGGAGAAGCACTCTCCCGTCGACGTTAAGAACGAGGCGCGGCCGTGAGTCGTTTTCTCGTTTCATAACGTCAACACTGTTACCTCTTCACATTTTGTTGATCATGTTAGATCATTTGTTTTAAATTTTAATTATGGCAGATCTTACACATTGAACATTGAACATTTAAGGGTGAATAGTAAGGAGCACATTCTCTGAACAACCTGGTAAGCATTTTCATGAACTAAGAGGCAGTCAATAGAGGACAGTTGCCACCAAAAAGCTTGCTTTGCAGTGAAATGGAGTCTGGTGATACTGTACCCACTGGAGAGCAGCTCATCCTCATCGCTCTTCCATAATCTGCAAGGGGAAATCTTATCCAAACTATTAGGATACCCCCCAACAGACCACAGCGTAATTAAAAATTAACCAGGTCACTGTTTTATTTTGTGATGCTGTAGAAAAAGGGAAGGTTGGAGAGGTTATTTTTGTGCACTTACATGGAAAGAAAAAAGTTGACAGATGATTATTAGAAATCTAGAAGAGGGCTAAACAGCTAAAAAGGGAATGACAAGCTAAGATCACTGCCAGAATGATAACCGTCTGGGGAAAAAGCAGCTGCTTTCTTTACAGTGCAGCAGGCAGTCTCCAGCATTGTCAGTCCTTATTTATCCAATCTCTGATCTCAAATTCAAATTAGCACCTTAAAGTCACCATGGGATGAGGGCTCACATCACCACTGAGCATTGGCTGACTTTTGTCCCCCTTTTAGGGCATGATGCCTTTTTGTTTTTCTCAGCCTGCTTACTCATTGATCGATGGAAGGATCAGTGTCAACTCATGTTAGAGGAAAGTCACTTTTATTGTGAAACACACTTTTGACTCCTTTTTGACTCACTCTTCTTGCTGGGAGTTTGGACAGCCAAAGGTTGTCATTATTCTGCCCACTGTACAAAAAAAACGTTAACCTGGAATTTAAAAACTGCCATCGCTCAAGTCACGCCACAAGTGTGGCTAAAATAAATATCAGTAGAAATGTCAGTCCACCACTTTTGTCCAGGTGGAAATATCCCAACAGCTTGAGTACCATGAACCTTTTGATCTTAAACACAGACAAAACTGAGGTAATTGTACTTGGCCCCAAACACCTCCAAATGTTCTAATGACATAGAAACTCTGGATGGCATTAATTTGGCCTCCAGCACCACTGTAAGAAATCTCAGCTTTATCTTTGATCAGGAACTGTCTTTTAACTCCCACATGCAACTATTTTCAAGGACTGCCTTCTTTCATCTACGTAACATTGCAAAAATAAGACACATCCTGTCTCAAAATGATGCAGAAAAACTAGTCCATGCATTTGTTACTTCAAGGCTGGATTACTGCAACTCATTGTTATCAGGTTGTCCCAAAAGATCCTTTAAGACTCTTCAGTTGATCCAAAATGCAGCAGCACGTGTATTGACAAGAACAAGGATACAGGATCATATTACTCCTGTATTAGCTGCTCTGCGCTGGCTCCCGGTAAAATACAGAATAGAATTCAAAATCCTTCTCCTGACTTACAAAGCAATTAATGGTCAGGCTCCAGCATAACTTAAAGATCTCATAGTACCTTATAAACCAACTAGAGTCCTGTGCTCGCAGAATGCAGGGTTACTTGTGGTTCCTAGAGTCTCCAAAAGTACAATGGAAGCCAGAGCCTAGCTATCTAGTCACTTGTGAGACCATCAATGGACCCACTTCAGTTTGCCTACCAACCTGGCATCAGGATGGATGACGCTGTCATCTACCTGATGCAGAGATCCCTCTCTCACCCTCAACCCAGGCTGCTGGGGGACAAGCTGGAGCGCTCAGGCGTGGATCAGCACCTCACCAGCTGGATTCTGGACTACCTCACCAACCGTCCACTTTCAACACACCAAGTCCACAGTCCGAATCAATAAAGGTCAAGTTAGCTGTCTGTTGGTAAAAGTGAAAGTGGTACAGAAACATCATGAACATTTTGCTATATTCTCCTCAGAAGGGCATAGTCTTCTCTCATTGGTCTACGTTGGCGCGGTTACGGCCCTTGGAGGGCTGCATTGTGACGAGATGGAGGTAGACCTGAAACTCTCTTAAAGGAGAAGTGTACCTAAAGTGTTTCACATTCAATATTGTGTTCATTATACATTCTTGTGCAGAAATACATGTAGTGCAATAATACATAATACGTGATAATCACCAAGTGTAAATCAATACAATCAGGAGTTTATTTACTTCACACAATTTCCTGGATTTTCCAGGCCTAATATTATCCCTATTAATGTAGGTGACAATCACGTCATTTTACTTTTCCATATGTATTGTGGAGAGATGTTGAATGTAACCAGCACCCAGGTGGAACTTTTGACAGAGGAAGCAGCTGCGCACCAGGTTGTTTTAGGGGGGGAATCTCCGTCCCCTCCTCAGATGCAATCTGGATGACGAACTGAATGCTCCGTGTCTTCATTGCTGCTGCACTCTGTATTTTACAGGTTAGTTGTTGGTGAAAATGATTAATGTTAACTTCTTTAAGTTGAGCTTTATTTGGACGAGTGTTATAAAGATATTTTGATATCGTTTAAGCAGTTTGTCGAACTGTAGAAACTCTTTGATACGCCGCCACTGTTGGCATGTTCAGATGCCGCCAGGCGGGCCGTCGATTGGGTTTCTTTTTACCCGAGTATAGTCTTACAGGCAGGTCACCAAGTTTTAAGGTTAATTACTTTGTACAGTGTCTGTATTTCGGTTACTATGTGTATAAATAGCTAAAAGGAATGGATATATTGTTCAGTGCTGAAAAACACAACAGTCCAGATTTATTGGGAAGATGGGTATAGCTGGCAGGTATGAGCTGCAAAATTTAAATGCAGGTTAAAATTTTAGATAAAAGGGATAAAAACTTTATCAGACAGGTTTTTCTAAGAGTAACACCAGGCGTTCACAAGCTGTGCATTTGGAGATATTATCATATTTATTGATAAAAAGGCCATAAATAACTATTGGCCTTTACTATAAATAACTATTATACCCAATATTCCTCATCAGTAGTAATGACAAAGTAAGTGAAATATAAACAAAAACAATTGAAATATCTTTGCGTTAAGTGGTTAACCAACAAGACTGACAAGCTGTCTGCCCTTGTGAAAGACAGGACATACAGGGAGAGCAGTTTACTGTGCCCCTCTGAAACATGGCTAACAGCTAATGGCTAAAGATGTTTGTGTTTACAAAAACTGGTTTTAACCGATAGATTTCATAAAACGGGAAACTATTTTTAATGCTACTTCACACTCATTTACATCAACACTGTGCTTATTGTACTGTAAATGCTCTGTCTAATTTAGTACTAATTATGTTTTTGCTATGAAGCACTTTGAGCTGCAATTCTTGTATGAAAGGTGCTATACAAATAAAGCTCGTTATTATTATTACATCCCTCCACATGCACACGCAAAGACCGCGTGTGATGTCATTCACTATACCATCGGTAGACTGCAAACCCAACATTGAGAAACTTTCATTGCCATCTCAGGAGACTTCAATCATGTAACAGTAGACTCCACACTACCAGACTTTCATCAGTTTGTAAGCTGCCCCACCAGGAAGAACAGGACATTAGACCTCCTGTATGCTAATGTGAAGGGTGCTTACACTGCCACCCCCCTTCCCCCACTGGGGAAGTCTGATCACAACCTAGTGCTGCTGAAACCACAATACAAACCAAGGATCCAGACACAACCTACAACCACACACGTTCCTTTAGGACAGGGGTCGGGAACCTATGGCTCACGAGCCATATATGGCTCTTTCGATGACGCGTTATGTCTTGCAGACAATTTTGAGCTGAATTTTGAGCTTTTTAACAAGTAATAAATAATTATACTGTGTCATTTTAAAGTAAAACATTTAGCAGCGGATTTTGTTTTAGTTCTCCCCTCTAGTTAAAATAATGTTAACTATGTCAAGCAATAGTTTAGGTTTAAAAATTTAAAAACCAAAAGTCTAGTCCAGTTAATATGAAACAACCACTCCACGTTTTCCCTTGCGCCAGGGAAAGGGCGTGCTTTAGTGGGACTGTCAATAGAGTGCGTTAAAACAGCGAGGGTCGGAGGCCGTTTCACCAAGGCGAGAGGAGGAAGGTCTGGTTCACCAGACGAGGAGGAGCTGAGGAGGATCAGTGTGCGGCGAGGAGCAAGAGGGATCCAATCCTGTCCGATCTGCGGGGAGGCAAGGCAGCAACTGTCGAGGGAAACATCCTCCAAGGTCTGGTCCAAGGAACTGAGGAGGATCAGTGCGTGGCGAGGGAAACATCCTGTAAGAGTCTACATCCTTTCAGGTCTGGTTCAGCAGGTAATCTAGTGTATTTATAGAGGAGTGGAGTCGGCAACTGGCGAATGAGAAGGCTGATTTTAGCTGGATTCAGGTGTGTCAATTAGCAATGCTGGGTTCAGGTGTGTCAATTAGCAACGCATCTGTGTCTTTGTTATGACAGTTTGTGGAAAAGGTTAAAGGAAGCATGCAAATATTTATACACAACAAGAGTTCATCACCATGATAGCGCACAACTACATTAAAATCACAACAATATATATATAACAAGCAACAGTCATAAGAAGGGTTAACCATACATCACACTGTCTTAAAAGATGGCTTTATGACACTCCTCCCCCCTTTAACAGTTGTCGTCCCGACAATCTTACCGTCCATACCTGTCTGGTAGGGGGTGGGGTGGAGTCTCTGTGCCCAACTGGGGCATTTTGTGGGGAGAGTTGGCGTTTGATCTCTTCTGTAAGAATTTCTTTAAGAATAGACAGTTGGTCTTTAATTTCTTTCCTGAGCTCAGTTCTCACTGTGTCTCTCCATTCTTCCAGGCTAAGTGATGCCATGGCCAGTCGTGGCTGTGGCACTGGAACACGTGATGCACAGGCAGACTCCATCTTTAGTTCAGTTTCTAAAGCTCTGACTTCACTAGACACCTCACGGAAGGACATTGTAGGACTTCTACGCACCTGTCGTTGAAGTTCCTGTTGTACCATATCGGGCCTCAAACCAAGGACAAGCTGGTCTCGGATAGTCATCTCGTCATGGGCTGAGCCAACTGGTTCACCTTCTTTCCATTTGTAGAATATTTCACGGAGCCGAAGAAGTAAAGAAGCAACAGTTTCCTCTTCCTGTTGGTAGCATTTGAAACACTGTGCCCGAAGCTGGGCTACTGGGGTTGCACGTCCATACAGTCTTTTTAACTCCTGCAGAATGGCTTTGCTACTTGAGAGTTTGGTGGGGTCAAGAAGCCGTGTCTCCCTTTTCAACTGCAAACGGATTGCTGAGCAGTTCATGCGCAGTCGGAAACACAGCGGTGGAGATGGTTTGTCAGTGTTTGGAAACACGTAGTGACCAAAGTTTCCTTAATGCATCCGAGTCTCACACAGGCAGCTCGGCTTGGAATGCTCTCACTGCATCATACATGTCTGTGATCATACGGCCCTGAAGCTGGAGGTTTAACTGTGAGATGCTTTGTTATGTCGCACAAACAGGCCAGCTCACATCACCACTTTTCGTCCCAGAGATCTGTGATGTGTTTCCCTTTGCTTCCAAAAACGGCCAGATTTCCTCACGCAACTCTAAAAATCTATTCAGCACTTTCCCTCAACTCAGCCATCGCACCGCCATGTTCAGAATGTATCTCCTCAGGAAAAGACTTACATTGACTCTTATAAAGTTTCCTGTCTGTGTTACGGTGCTTATTACATGTTCCATCTCCAGAGCTTTACAACACAGCGCTTCCTGGTGTGTGATGCGGTGATACACCGTCAGCTCACCTGCACAGTTCTCCCACTGCATCTTCTCCCGCATCCTGCACTAATCCGCTCTTTTCATCACATCGTAGGCGCTTCGTCATCAGTCCCGTCAGTTTGTCCCGGGGCAGTTTCATTTCATTCACACATTTAGATACTTCCTCAAATATGTATTATCCCGTGGTTGTGCCATGCATTGATTTAATTACTAAAACTGGCGGGCCAGTTATTATAGAGAAATTATATTTTCTCGCGGGCCGGATATAATTTGGGCCTTGAGTTTGACACCATTGCAGTAGACATAGAAACGTGCACATAAATTAGATAAATAACATAAACGTTTAGTTTGTTTAATAAAAGAGCACCTGTTCAATGTGAAAAGTGAGTTGTGAATATTAAATAAATAAAAATCAGAGGGGGGAGGGGGCTTTTAGTACTCGGAGACGTGATATACTTAAAACTCAATTTTATTAAATATTTGGCTTTTATGGCTCTCCCAGCCAAAAAGGTTCCCGACCCCTGCTTTAGGAAGTGGTCTCCAGAGGCAGAGGAGGCTCTGAGAGACTGTTTTGAGTCTACTGACTGGAGCGTCCTGCAAGTGCCACAACTGCTGTTGATGTTCTACCAGTCTGTGGTGGCCAGTGCTCTCTTCTATGCTGTGGTGTGTTGGGAAGAAGAGGGACGCAGGGCGGCTGGACAGACTGGTGAGGAGGGCTGGCTCTGTAGTGGGTACAGAGCTGGACTCCCTGGTGACAGTAGCAGAGAGAAGGCCCTTAGATAAACAACGCCCAGCACCCTCTGCACAGCACATTCACCAGGCAGAGGAATGTGTTCAGCGGCAGACTGCTGTCCCTGTCCTGCTCCACAGACAGGCTCAAGAACTCTTTTGTCCCCCTGGCCATAAGACTGTACAACTCCTCTCAGTGATGGCATGGGGATTCCAACATTCCAAACATTTCAAACAATCCAAACTTTCAAACAAAAACAGTGGTCAAAGTTGCAGTGTTGTAAAATTACTTTTGTAATTCTTTATAACAGTCTGTATTTTTACTTTTGTATTTATAATGTATAGCCTTTATCGCTTATTTTTACTTACTTTTTAATGGAGGGAGGTGGGGGAGATGTGTAATGTTAAATAATTATATAATGTAAATAATGTCTTTAAGCTACTGGATGCATAAATTTCCCTTGAGATGAATAACATATCTATCTATGAAGTTAGATTGTGTCTAGTGACAGTCCTCCTCTCACCCTGATACAATTACGTTAGGAGAAGGAGGTTTGGTAAATAACAACAGTTTTAATGGTCATTCACTGTACCATCGCTAGACTGCAAACCCAACACCCAGAAGCTTTCATTGCCATCTCAGGAGACTTCAATCATGTAACACTAGAACAGGACATTAGACCTCCTGTATGCTAATGTGAAGGGTGCTTACACTGCCTGTCCCTGGACGCTCCAATACGGTCTCTCCCAAAGTCCTCTCCTGAACACGTCCCTCCTCCAGGTCCCAGCCTACTGCAAGAGACCAGAACCAGGTTAAAACCACGCTTATATTGTTTGAATGATTACCGGATTCCGTCCAGTTTTTCTAAGACCCCAGCAGCCAGCAGCGTAACCACACCTCTCTGCTCAAGCAAAGCAGTCCATGACCAATAGGAGTCAGGGGGATGTTACATTCAGGTGCAAAAGAGGATGATTCTTGACAACTACCTGCATGAAGACCCTGAGGCAGCCGAGTAAGGAATGAGGACATTTTCTAACATCTACTGAACTGAAAGTTGCTGTTCCGAAATATGCTTATTATTATTATTATTATTATTATTATTATTATTATTATAATAATAATAATAATAATAATAATAATAATAATAATAATAATAATAAACTCCAAAAACATCTCAGTAAATTGGCCAGCCATTCTCTGAGATTATCTATTTTGATCTTCAGATTAAGTTTTAATAAAACATTTGTGGTGGGTCTTTTCATTGGTCAACACTACACCTGGCATTCTATTGTTTGGGGAATTTTGACAGAGCAGAGGAGAAATCATAGGGCAGTCAGTCTACGGGCGCACAGAAGCAGCAGAGTGTGAGGAAAAGGACTGCAGCGCAGGAAATTTGTGCAAGCAACAATATATCTGAGTGCAAGCAACAATATATCTGAGTGCAAGCAACAATATATCTGAGTGCAAGCATAGGGAAAGCATTACACAATGAAAACATGAGATCAAGGAGTCACTCTCAAATCAAAAAACACACTCTTGAATAAAGATAGAAAACAAGGTCCATACATTCACAGCTCAGGTGTGTTACATGTAAAGATTTTTGACCAACTGAACACCACAGAAACAAACATAATTAAATTATTTTCAAAGCAGTAACAACATGAATTTACTCTGATTTCATTAGTGAACTGAAGACAGTCAGAGGCAGCACTTGGCAGAATGATCATTCAGATGCAATTATTACATTTATGCACTTGGTAATTTAAAAATGTATCACTCTTTAGCTTGACCCTATAGCTAAGATGCTTTACCATAACTCTTAACACCTGTTAAGAGGCACTACAGATGTGCTAGTCAGCTGTAGTTGGAGTTATTGCGCAATGTTGCATATTTTTAGAAAGCTTCAAATCTCATCTATTTAGTGGGATAAACTGTTTTGAGAACAAAATTACAACAGCAAGTACAGTAGGCATATCACATAAGTAAGCACACTCACAGTCAAACCCATAACTTACCTATTAGGTCTCATTATTGTTCCGTTGGCAGTAATGATAAAATAATTTATTTTTTTTTCAAATGTTGTAATCTTTTTCATAATTGTATTTATTAATTACAAAATACAAAGAAAACACAAAAATATTACAAGAAATGTATTTGTACTTCCCTTACATACCGTCATTACTACTGGCAGGGATAATTGGGTATATAATAGTTATATAGTAATAGTATAGTATAGTAATAATAAGAGAGCTATCTTTTGAATGAGACCAAAATCATGCATCTGGTGCAAATGGTTGAAGATCAGCTTTCAATTTACTTTGGGTATTTCGTTGGTAGGTATTTTTCGTATTTTCGAGTAAAGTCCCCCACCCCTTAAGATAGGGGTCGCAACCTACGGCTCTTTAACCCCTCTGCAGTGGCTCCCTAAAGCTTTGACAAAGAAAAACATGGAAATAAATAACATTATTTTTATGTATTTTTTTGTTGCACAGTGGACAATCTTTCAAACGGAACACCTCTTATCTTGAAGTTCGAGGTGATATTGTGACACTGAAATACGTTTAATTAAATTTTTACATTTCGTCCAGTAATATATGCGTCGCATTCTCCTGCGTCTACGGGCGCGGCGCCTTTTCCTGCAGGTGGCCAATCTTGAGTTTCCGACCCCCGGCTAACTCGGTAAACTAACAATGGATACAACTAAAAAAAGAAAAGTCTCGGAGGAAACAAGAGAGTTTAATTCTGCGTGGACAGATGCATTTGCTTTTACTGCCAACGATGCTGCTTTACCTGTCTGCTTGATATGTGGCGAGAAATTAGCTAACAACAAAAAATTGAACGTCGAAAGACATTTCAAGAACAGACACACAGCATTTGCTGAAAAGTACCGAGCTGGAGATGCACGAAAAATATTTCTGAACTTCTGCTGAAAGCGGAGCAGAGCAAATATTCTTTCAAGAAATGGATGAAATCTTCAAACTCATCTACTGCTGCTAGTTTTATGGCCGCTCATGAGATAGTACGGAGTGGAAAGCCGTTCACAGATGGAGAATACATGAAAAAAGCATTCTTAAAAATATCAGAGCATCTATTTTCGGACTTCAAAAACAAAGATGAAATTGTTCAGAACATTAGAGATATGTCTCTCTCTGCAAAGACCGTCAAGGACAGGGCCATTAAAATGGCAACAAACATCACCAAACAGCTGAAGCATATTCAATCGCCTGTGATGAGTCAAGTGATGAAAATGATATTGAACAGACAGCGCTGTTATGCAGGTATGGGAACTCTGATGTGGTGCAGGAAGAAATAATTGAGCTGATACCGCTAAAAGAGTTTGGTGTTGTCCTAATAACAATTAAAAATAACAATACAATCTCAACAGTTTCCTTTGTCTTTCTGTAATTTCATAAATGCAACAAATATAGTATAATTATATATACTTAAGCTGTGTTATGAAATATGTGTTGCGGCTCCAGACACATTTTATTAGGTGGAAGAGGTGGCAAAATGGCTCTTTTGATAGTAAAGGTTGCCGATCCCTGCCTTAAGAGGATAAAAGGTCCATTTTGTACATGTTCAACATGCTTCTGATGACAGCTGAAAACATTTGGTTAAAGTTAGGGGAATATTGTAGTTACATTTTCAAATAAAAATTACACTGAAACAGTGTCTGTTCCATTAAAGTCAAACACACTAACCACATCGCACACACTACATCGACCCTCCCAACCCTCACACGACTTCCTGCATTGGCACTAAATGTGCACTGAACATTAGTGTCGGAAATAAATAGCCAGCTGCAGAATAATCTCAAATAAAAATGTTATTCGTATGGATGCATCGGCATATTCTGCATCGGCCAATCGGCTCACCACTCCCTCACTGCAAGTGGGACTCAGATTCCCCTCAAACAAAACGGCCTGTTTACTATCCTGGCTCCAAAATGGTGGAACGACCTCCCCATTGATGTCAGGTCAGCAGACAGTCTTCACACCTTCTGCAGACTGAAAACTCACCTATTTCGAAAAAATTAATAAAAACTGTTCTTTGTATGTTGCACTTGTATTGGTTTGGCGTATTTGTAGCCAATAGTTGAATTTGTATTCTATTGTTTCTGTATTTTGCACTTGGTTTGGCTTATTTGAAGCTAATGTTCTGCACTTAAATGATTGTACCTATTTGAAACAAATATACTTACAAGATTCTTGCTGTTCGGAGTTGTATCCTCATGATTGTTTGCACTTTTTTTAAGTCGCTTTGGACAAAAGCATCAGCTAAATGTAGTGTAATGTAATGTAATGGATACATTTATCCCTTTCTAGTTCATGCTTTGTCCACTGGCACCAACTGAAGACATGACGCTGGCATGATGACATTGTCTAGTATCACCCTTTTCACAAAACCTCTGTGAAGCAAATTAGACTTAGTGTTTGATATTCCCATTGTGTCCTGACTGAGGCATAGAACTCTTCCATCCTGAGCATTAAACTTACCCTCTGGCAATAGATGGAAGGTAGAGTTGAATTATCGGTTAAAAAGAGGACACCATCCCATACTTTACCCAATACTCTGACAGCTTGAGCTCAATGTACATTTCCTGGGTGAAAGATACACAGACACATCGCCAATTTGTTATAAAATAATCTTCTCCAAATTTGATCTCTTTAAACCACTAAACGGACTTGATGTCTCGAAGTACTCTGAAGATGCATATACTGTATATCATATCATAACATGTTTATTTGTGATAGAGACAATTCCAATTTTCAATTCCTGGTGACATCAGATGCATTTTTATTCTGCCACAGACAAAAGGGAAAGCAGAGACTACATACACAAGTAGAGGAAGGTGATTAGAAACAGGTGAAACTGATCAGGGCAGGGCAGGTAATCACACCGGTGGGAAACACACAAGGGCAGGAAGTGAAATATCTGAACAAGAGACAAGGGACAATTTTCCAAAATAAAACAGGAAGACAACTAAAGACAGAAAAACACAAGTTGGACAATGGACTGGAACATGACTTTTGAGTGATTATTACACAGTCATTTTACAAAGTAAGGTAATAATTTGATTGAGGGTTCTGAATGGTTTAAGTACACTAATTACTGAAGCATCCATCGTCCATCCAAATGAATCATTCTGTGACCTTTATCATACCAGAAGTCTTATATATGTAATTTGTCTATGCCCTCCAGAACAACTCATATAACTATTTTCTGACCTGACATCGGGAATGGCAGAGCAACATCATTTGGTTTGGCTTATTTGAAGCTATTGTTCTGCACTTAAAGGATTGTACTTATTTGAATGTACTTGCAATATTCTTGCTGTTCGGAGTTGTATCCTCATGATTGTTTACGCTTTGGACAAAAGTGTCAGCTAAATGAACTGTAATGTAATTTGACTGTGCCTTCCAAAATTGTTACTGGATGCTGAAAAAATTGTTTTCTGATCTTCTGATGGTTAAGGTTTGGTTTAGGACACATGCTGTCCTAAACCAGTCCTAAGCCCTAGATAAGTTGTAAATGATGTTGAGGATGCGCATTAGGACTGTATTATGCGGAAAAGCTGCATAGGAAGAAATTACTTGATCTGTTAGTGCCAGTTTTACAAGTTGACTGTTCAGCAGTAGTCCTTGCTGGACTAAACTGTGGATCACCTTTCATCGCTTTGACACAAAATGAATTCATTGACCACATCTTTCCAAATGAACAAACCGTTTTCTCACTCAAACTCAACCTCCACGAAAGGTTACACTCCATTTACGTTTTTTATAAAACTGTATCTAACATAAACAACAAACAGTGAATTAGACTGCAATTTACTACATTCTACTACATTTACAAAGAAACATAAACATAAAAATGAATAAACTCTTCATTGGGACACTGAGTGCCTATTTTCATTCCTAGATGACCTCTATGAATGACTTGTGACAGGTGAGGAACAGGGGCATTATGTCATTGTATGGGACTTTTAAATTTTTTTATTACAATTTTAATTTCCACCTTACTCTCCATTCCTCAACCCCACAGAGGAAAGTTTATGACCAGCTGCCACATGATCAGGTGTCCCTCTTGGACACAATGAATGCTGGATGTCAGGACATATCTGCAGGAGATTGCCACAGATGGATCAGGCATTCAAAAAGATTATTTTCCTGTGTATTGCAAGAGGACATAGGGTGTGAAGTGGATGAGCTAAATGCAGAAGACATGTTGACTAGCAGTTTTATTCTTATATCTGTACCTATTCTAAACAAATACGTAAAGTGAATATGTATAGTTATGTACTGTATTACTGGAACTACTTTAGTATCATTGTGTGCTAATGGAAAAAGAAATCAGGCATATTGAAGCATATTGCAGCATTTCTGATTCATTTATACTGTGAGGTGACAAAATCCATGTAATAAAGAAGGGCCCTTCATTGAATATGGATTTACATTGGTTTAAGCTAAATAAAAACAGTAAATAAAAGACACTTATTCCTATTGTTAGTGTTGTTGTTTTTTTAAGTTGCTGTGTAATAAGTAGCAAAGTGTAACTGTTGGGAGACAGATGCTGTCAGTGTTCTGGTAAAAGAGTTGATACTGAGATGTGAATCAATTGTTTTGGTTGCATTAGTTAGATTAACTGTTTTGTTGAGCTCTGTTTTTCCTGCCACATACTGACTATCTTGTCACCACTCTCTCCTGCTGTGTAGTAAGCCCTTTCCCACTGTTTCCATCACCTGACCATCTTCTCCCACCTGCTCACCTGCTTCCAATTTCCCTCATTAGTCTTGCACTATACTGTAGCCTATATTCTGTCCCATTTCCACTCAATCCCTGCCAGATTATCAAATTTGCCTACGGCCTAGCTTTCCAGGCTTTGTTCTGCCTACCTCATCTACTGCCTGACTGTTGGATTGATGATTCTCTGCCTATCCTCTTCTCTGATGAATGTGTCAGTTGTTGCCTGTAGACTACAGTAAACATGAACTGTTATCTTAACCTGTCTGTCTTTGAGTCATACCTCTGGGTTCAAGCTTGTTTGAGCCATTACAGAACAGTTTTGAAACATTTCAATCGGGACAGTATCATCTTCAACTCTGTAGCCCCAAGTGTTGATGTGCTATAAAATCGTACTGTACCCAACACTAAATATGAATCTCATGATCAGGCAGTATGTTTTATGTTCATTTCTTTTCTCCCCAAGGTAATGCAACTATTATGCTCAAGAGCACATACAGTACTTTCTGTATTCTGGTCTGTTTTATCTTAAACAAACTGCTGTCCAATCAGAATCCCCTTTATTTGTTGAAACGTTATTTAAACATAAACATAAAAACTTTGTTGTGTGTTAGCTATAAAGCATAAAATAACACCAGTGGGCTATTTGTAGTGTTAGTGCTCAGTGTGGGAATTACATCCTTAATCTTAAATAATATTTGCAATATTTTACAATATGCAATATTTTACTTCATTATACATAATTGTTCGTGGATGTTTAAAAAAACATTGCAGTCCATTTACGATCCAAACAGAAGCTCGTACATTTGCTACAATAGCTTGGACGTCATTGCCAGCCTTACCACGCTATAAACATCCGGAAACAGCCGAATGTGACCGACACCTCCCGAGGGTGTATGTGGAGGAAATGCTGGGGATGCTGCTCTGTCAGAGAGGAGCTGCCGCGGACGGACTGGGAGCAGACGGATACTGCTGTGTTTCCGGGACACTGACCGACACTGAGAGTCCCTGGCAGCGGAGCGGGATTTACCTGACTGCCACTTCTCACGGAGCTTTTACGGACCCTTTTTTCCATTTCACCTCGGGGGATTAGAGAAAGTGTTGCAGTACTGTAGGAATTAGTAGACTCTTTTCTAAACTGTTTCTAATCTGGGGACCTCCCTGCTCTTCTGGTCTTCAGTATCTTTTCCAAAATGCAAACGTCCAGGAAGCCATAGAAAATGGTGAGTGATGGCATCCTTTTGTAACTGCTGTGCTGTGTAAAGTGTGATGAATGCAGCTGTGACATCTGTGCAGTCAGAGGAGCGTCCTGCACAATGAACACTGAATGACATATTCACACAAGTCTGTCAACACTCACATTGCAGCCTATCACTGACAGAACATGATACCCAAACCTATATATATATATATATATATATATATATATATATATATATATATATATATATATATATATATATATATATATATATATATACATGTTCTGTGTCACAGGGAATACTATTTTAGCTTGTATCTGCAGTTTGCCATATAATCCCAAATCATTATAGGCCTATGTTTTTCCATTAAAAAGTCAACTTTTATTAGCGAATTTTGTTAACAAAGGATTTCCTTACAGTTGAATATTGAGCTGTAGGCTACAGGTTTTATTCAAATGTATGCTGTTTTTCATGAATTACAAGTCGATGTTGTGTCATAATGAGTCAGAAACCGTCACATATTTTTTATTCAGTGCCTTTATGATTACAAAAGATTTGTTAGGCAGAGTGGTAAGAACATCATACAAAAAATAATGACACACTCGTGCTGTACATTGAAAATCTTTATAAATTAAAGAACACACACACATCATTACATGCATTGTTTGCATCATATATTAGTTTATTCACTTGTCTCAGCTCTCTGTTCAGACTCTCTGCTGTCAGTGTGACCATGCTATGCTATTTACATTATAATACACTGTTCATTAGTGAGAAAAGGGATTTTTTCAAAAATGTGTCTTGCATTTGTTTATTAAAGTTTAAATGCATGTGCAACCTGCAGACTACTCAATGCATTCGTGCTTTCAAAATGCAACACGCTAAGCCAATGGCACGTACATAAGAATGCATTACTTGTGTACATGGGTGATATGGGTTGCTGTCATGAAACATGTAGGTGCAGTCTTGTTGCTGCACAAGCGTTGTATTGTAAATAATCTACTCTGGACTGAGGTTTAGTCTCAGCTCTGTTGTACTGTCTGTTTGTCAGCCCATGTGTTTGCATGCTTATTAGTATCCAGTTATTTTACATGATTAAGCACTCTTCATTCTTATGGCAGTTTTCTAAAGCAAGAATAATGAAATGCTCCATATACGAAAATTCAAATGCTATTGGACTAAATAAGGCAGAGAAAGAGAAAGAGAGTGAAGTTCATTTGGATTTGACAGAGCCCTAATTATTGCATGGAGAATAGAGAAGGAGTGAGGGAGGCGCAGTGAATGAGTGCAACAGATGGAGGGAAGAGGAGTGAGGGCATGGAGGCTGGAGAGGAGGTGGAGTCGCGGAAACAAGATGCAGACAGAGAGCAGTGTGTACTGTTCTGCTCTGCGTGCTGTTCATCCACCTTGATAAATGCATCATTTGGAAGGCAGAGCGTGTGTGTGTTGCTCTCCTCATCCTAATAAAGGCTGCATGAAACTCAGACCCGAATGCACCGCTGCTACACACACACACACACACACACACACACACACACACACACACACATGATGATGCAAGTTACTCAATTCTTCTTCAGCTACACCTATGCGGGCCACAAATGTATTAAGAACCTACATTGATATAAGTAAAACATTTGATATAAGTAAAAATTTGCAATGGGCCAGATTTATCCCACAGGCCTATTACAGGCCTTATTACATTATAATGCACTGACACATTTATCACATGTTTGCACATTTATTATTTAACTTTAACAGTAACTCATGAAATGTGCAAATAGTAGTATGGATGATTGTGTATTTTCATTTCACTTTTGCTTCATACCTTTTCACCTCAGAATTTGACAGAATCTGACTGAAAACTTGTGCTTCTTTATGTGGATCACAGTTCCATCTAAAGGCCCTGTCACACATATCTGTATGACAGAAATGTATGCTAGCGCATATGAAATATCGGCAATAGGTTGATATAAATTAAGGGTAAGTTGTGATCGTTCGAAGGACGCAGACCACACTGCGAACACGCCAGACATACGGCCCTGTCACACAGTTCCGTATGGCAGAAACATATGCCGGCGTATATGAAAATGAGCTTTTCCACAGCGGTGTTATAGCTGACGTATACATAACGAATATATAACAAATTATTATACGTATGTCAAACATTGATAGCGTATCACTTACTTATACAAAACGTATCAGAGCGTCTGGCCAACAGAGCTGGAAAAGTGCCATCTGGTTCACGTCATGCTGATGCTGGAGAACGGCTAACATGCTGAACGCTAGCTGTACTGTAGAAACATGTTTAATAAGTTACTCCGTCGTCAGGCATAATGTTAACATAGGGTAGGAATAGGTTATCCACTCGTTATCAATAAATTGGCTGTAGGATTCACCGTCAGTCGACGTAGCCTATATCTAACGTTCCTCTAACGTAGTCACGTAGGTATTCACGTAGGTATTTACGTACTATATTTACATAGGTAAGAATTCACGTACTGTATTTACGTAGGTAAATATTCACCTACGTATTCCGTATTCACGTATGTCTAACATAACGTAACGTCTGCATATCTTATGAAGCACTCGTTGGGTACGTCCGGTAATTTTGAACATGTTCAAAACATCAGCGTTCAACAACGCACCCCAGCGTAACACCGCCTGCTCTTAACGAATACTACTTATACCTTACCTTATATCAATGTAAACCAGCGTATTGCCAATATTTTGTATACGGCATATTTTTGTATATCTTATGCATTTGTTGGGCATTTGTCTGATACATTTTGTATTAGTAAGTGATACTCTATCAATAGGTTAGACATGCGTATCTGTATATGTTCACTTTTTCTGATCCGATCCGATGAAAAGTTGGATGACAATTGAAAACTTAACCTTGGGCTCTGGCAAACTGGGATGGACATGATTTATAATTGTTTGACACTTAAAGACTACACAATACCAATACCAATTCCAGTTAAGGTAATAACAACACATCCTAACTCTAAACCCTGGATCACTCCCCAAATAAAACAGTGTCTGAAGGGAGAACATATAGCCTTCAGCCTCAAAGACTGGACTGGCCTCAAATTGGACTCCCTACACCCAACCTCACAGTGCTAAACAACAGGGCCATCTCACGCATGGCAACCACAATAGAACAGGACATTACACACCCACTCAATAAGTACCTCGCCCCACTACCATCCGGGTGCAGGTACAGAACTCTAAAATGTAAAAGGGCTCGCTTTGGAAAAATACTGATCCCCACAGCCAGGTTTTTTTTGAGAATTGAAGGTTTTTCATAAATAAATTAATCTAATCTATACTTAAAAAATGAATCTGCAGATTAAACTTCTCTCTTCCCCTGGCTCCAGGTTGTATGCTAAACTAAGCTAACAATGTCCTGACTCCAACTCTGTAATTAAAGGGTTATTTTGTGTAATCTCAACGAGCTCTGTGTCACAGCAGTGTGGGCAGCCTTACTGTCAGCAAAAGTCCACCAGTGTCACGCGTTTCGTCGGCAAATGAGCGGGAAGCTCCAGCCGTTCATAACAGGGGGGGGCTGTTCACTTGCATACACTGCCCACACTGCTTTGACATAGAGCTGGTTGAGTATCCCTTTAACACACTGACATTGTCATTTGGCTCTTTGCAGTCTCCCATAGCATGACATACATTGACACTTCTTTATTTCACTTAGGTATCAACATGATTAAACCTAATAGTAATAATATTTTTTCGGATAATAAACATGATGGCTGTTCTGCAAATCTCCTGAACTGCTAATCAAAAACAGTTTCTGAATGAAACTTAAAATAAAGGCTATCGTGGAAAGAAACATTACCAGTGAAGTCTATAATACTGAAATGACGATTCTTGAGAAGTTAACTTGTCTTTGGAGTATTTATTCTTTGTAAGGATCATCAGTCATACAGAGTGCAAGCAGTCTGCGTGAGGAAGAACCCCGATAAAAGTGTGTTCATTTATTTTAAAGACAGTCAGGAGAAGGAGGGAGGAAGATTGCCATAGTTGGCCCGAAAAGAAAGGGAGTACAGGAAGGAGCTGTGGAGAGTTCCCACAGTTGCAGGTGCTAGATAAACAAATTAAAACAATGAGTAGAGGGGAGGGAGGGGAGGTGAAAAAGATTCACCCATTTGGGATAAACACAAGAGGAATATCGTGGGAAGAAATAAAGTTACAGAGATATGCTGGAAAAGACAGAAGTTAATTTAACTATTAAAGTATTAAACAATAATAATTTAACATAGACATATGAAATGTTCCATTACATTCCTCTCTTTTGATCATTCTATTGATCAACATACAAAATAAATATGTATAATTTCATCACAGGTGTTAAAACATCGAACCATTACAAGGCCTTGCAGATTCAGAATCATACTTCAGGGGAGCCTGATCTTCTAAAGCAGTGGTCTTCACTATTCTTTATGTGAGAGCCACATTGACAGGACAAAGTCAATAGGAGAGCCACTTTTACCACAAAGTAGGAAAAGCTACATCCAGTCATAAAAAGCCTGTCTGCTTATTAATCTGGAGGATTACTTTAATAGTGGGATGAGTTGAAGCATGCATGCATCTCCTTGACTTTCTTCATGTCATATTTGTAGTTTGTTGTTGCAATCCTCGTGAGGTGTTGAAGATGTTCATTGGTAAGGCGGTTTCTTTGTTTCCTCTTCATAGAGTTCATGGTTGAAAATGTTGACTCACAAGTGTATGTGCTCACAAAGAAGGACATCACTTTTGGTACAACTGGCTTCAAAATGGGAAAATCTTCCTCAAACACCAAACTCCAGAAGTGACCAACACCTGCTCTGAGTTCAACTTTGAGAATGTCTTTTGTCTGCAATTCTACCATTTCACTTTCTACAGCATCACGACTAGTAGGGCAGAGCAGAGTGATAGATTGAGTAAGAGATGACACATCCACATGAAAGGGGTTTTCAATAAAGTTGAAAATCTCCTTGTGCTCATTCACGTCTGGATTCAAATTCCCCCCTCAGCTCTTTTCCGCAGGACAACCATCTCACCTCATTGTGCATCACTAAATCACCATACTCGGCGTCATAGTCCTCAATGAACTGTCGGAACTGTCTGTGTTTCAGCGCTCTGGAGACGATAACATTTACCACACGACATCACGTTTTGGAATGTATTATTTCTGAGTTTTGATACCAGTGACTCCTGATGTATGATGCAGTGGAAACTGATCAAGTTGGGCATTTATTTTCTTTTTTTCATGAGCCCAACAAGCCCCTTCTGTTTTCTCGCATGTTATGGGCGCGCACACACCTGTTTTATCCAAAAAAGGCAGAAGTGCTTTTCTTCTCGGAAAGAGTTTTCGTTTGGGAACATCTGTCACATCGGTGCTTTCATCCACCGCGATGTTGAAACATGGTGCTGCTGACACATCTGCACAGAGCTGGTAACTCTCTCTAAGCTTCGTTGAATTTTGGGTGCGTCGTTTGGAAATGCGGCTCCAAATGACTTCGCTTGAAACCAGAGCGGGTCTGTTTGCACATTAAGCACAAAGGGTTCGACTCGACTCGACAAATACAAATTCCTCTGTTCACTTTTCTTTCAAATTTCCTATGCTCGTTTTGTACGGCTCGTACCTTTCTTTTCTTTTTTAACGGGAGCAGCTGTTGTCTGTCCACAAACCACATCTCCAACATCTTCCTCTCGATTCCGCTGGGGTTTGATGCTCCAAAGACAAATCTTAATTTTCCTCGTTTGTCACGCTTTGTTTCTGTCCACCTGAGGTGCAACTCTTTAATAAGAAATCGATCCATTTCACGTCTGTAGCAACACGTGCTAACTAGCATGAAATGGTGAAACGATCTAACGCGAGTATGAAGTGCCAGGTTGGTCGTAGTATCCTCCAATTTTAATGCTCCAATTTAGCGATATAAATTATTTTTTAGCAAATGTCCATATTCATAAGCATGCTTAAGTTAACATATTTGTAATGAGCTTAACTTTATTTATTTCTATACTAGCCCTCCAAGAGCACATTCACCATTGTAGTGCTGATAGACCGCCACAACTGGCAACTCTGCAGTGAGTCAGTATTCCGGCCGAGCAAGTTTAAATATCTTGTTTCTAGTCTATATTTGCATCTTTTATCAAGTATTATTATATATTTGTAGGATAATAGAGCAGACACATTCAGTGTTTTAATGGGTTATATGTAATAGCCCTGCTTGTTTTTATGAAATATCTGTATTGACTCCATAATCATATCCATCACCCCTTTATTTAGCCCACTACCATGCGAGCCACCAATTATTTATTTAGATGTGCCGCGGTTGTTTTCACAATGAGATCAGATTACAACAGGTTGTGTTTCCTGCTGCTGCATCTTCAAAGAAAAGCATTTTTCTTAATCAAGTTTTGTTACAACTCAGACAACAGCTCCCTTCTATGATCCCATCTCATCTGTCTGTAGTACACACTAGTGTTATTAATGGGTGGGTTCTGTCTAAGTATATTCCAGAAAAAGAGAGCTTTGCTCTCAGTTATAATTTCCTGAACAAATAAAGGTTAAAAGGTTATATAATAGGTTTACTGGTTATATTGTCAATACAAATGCATACGCAAGTACTGTACATCTCAAGGTAATATTAATAGGGTATTCCATTGTATTTCTATGAATCAGTAATGATGCAGTTTTTGTGTAAACAGCAACAGGCTCTGTACTGTTTCCTGTGGACAAGCTTTGATGGGAGTGTTCAGTTTGTCCGTGCGTGTGGTGGTATTATTCCTGGCCTGATCGATCTATCTACAGAACAGTCCGGCTTGCCTTCTTTCTTTGCCACAATGACTCAGGTTTTCACTCAGACTCTCTATTGTTTGCTGTTCAGCCAAAGTGTGGCTGGCTGTTTTGTTGTTTCTTCTCCCCTCACAAGGGTAAGATCCTATCAGCACCACTGTGACACAGGATGTTCGCTGCTGTCAAAAATGATCTCTCCTATTGATATTTGGCCTGTGCAGGTTTTGATAGTCTCCTGCTTGCATACTGTAAGGTATTTGAGGTTGAAACAGGATATTTGTGTGGGATTCAACCTGCTGTGGGACTGTTAAGTAGCAGAGAGGCATTTTACCAGAACATGCTGCTATACCATATGCTGGTGTACGACTTGGTCATACAAACTAATTCTAGATAGGTAAACTAATGTGACAGGCATGGCCCCAGGCATAACCTGAGTCCCTGGGGCAGAATGAGCTTAAAAAAGTCCATTTACATGTAATCATACAGTATATGTATGGATTACCTGCTTGGAGTACACATTTGAATATTTTACTTGATGTAAATGAATAATAGAAATAAGAATGGGAGTTGTATCATCAGTGAGGAAATACATGTCAGAAAATCTTATTGGCCATTTTGCATGTCTTAAAAACAGTAGTTTGTGCAGTCTTTGCACTTTGATGATCACACTGTCAGCAAGCAAAGAGTAAAGTATCAGTAGTGATTGCTTTTGTATGAGATTTTCATTTCAAATCGTTTCAATTTGTTTTGATCAGCAGTAGGGAGGCTGGGCTGGGATGCTGTTGATATTCCTTTGTCCTCCTCTTGTGCACAAGACTGAACGGTATTTCAAGGGCCTGTGTCCGTTCTCTCAGTCAGCTGTTCCTCCGGCACACAGCTCCACACTGCTCTATTGCGTGCTTCAGTGTCAGAATTACAAGCATGCTATTTTATGCAATGCATCAATTAATAAGACTAATGAGCAGAAGGCTGATAGCTGAGCTGTGGACTGATGCCATATATACTTTGCAGTTGATTAAAACCAAAGTGTGGTACTAATATGTGAAATCAATGAAATAAATGAGGTGTAAAGTTTAGAGCATACATAGAAATGCAGTGATTACAGACCCAATCTCCCACACCCTCCTCTGTGAAGCCTCCCTTCCACCCGGCTCCTAACTGCTGGATGTTATGGATGAATAGCTTCCAGTGTTGGAACTGTGACTTGGACGTGCTCCTGGATGCTCCCTGAATGTAAAACCTTCCCTCATCATTAGTTCAAGGCTGTCACTGTATAAGGGCTATGCAGTCTTTAAAGTTGATAGTTGTACATATGTTTATTAGATAAAAGAAAGAAAAAACAATATTCACACTCGGTGCTTCCACCACAGTTGCTTTCTGGTCAATGTGAGAATGCATTTCTTTGTTTGTATGTTCATTATGATAATTCTGGGGGAGTTTTAGAGGGAGGCCTCAAGGGACGGGCTGTCAGTGTTGCCAACTGGGCGACTTCTTCAATAGATTTAGTGAGTTTTGGAGCTAGCGCTGCTAGCTACTTTCGTTGGAAAAGAGTTTGCAACACTGGGCTGGGTTTTTTGGGTGGATCAATTTTAAAATGTAACTTGCTCTTGCTGGTTTGTTGCCTACCCAAGCTTTAAGAAAACAAAATCAAACAAACAAATTCCACAACATATGTAAAATCAAAATTAGATTCAATTCATCTTATGGTCTTAGACAAACATTAAGCTTTGCTTGTCACACATACTTGTTCCCAAGGTCAAGAATAAGAAGTTACAATGAAGTTGTTAATCATAAAGTGACAGGAAGTCACGCTGCTTTTACAAAAAGCTATTTTCTGCCTAGTTTCACCTGATATTCATTTACTTTGCTTAGTGACTTCCCTCATTAAACGTCTCCGGGGGTTTTATCTCCTGTGTGTTAAATTCATACACATATTCAAATATAACAACACTTGAAATCTAGCAGCCCTCAGACACTGAGGTATTGGACGGACAAGCCTTGACTTTGAAAATAGCAATTTGACAGAACAAAACCAAATCAAGTCCCTTTTTCTGGAGCTTTCCACAGTCACACAGTCTTGATCAGAGTTTGCTTGATTGTCATCACGATGGAAGAAGCGAGTTAGTGGACCATGATTTGGTGTTGGAATGCTTTTTTTCCGTACAAGAAACCGAGTTTACCTTACCTTAATATTTTGCTGGGGCTTGTCCTATAACAGACATTGTATTTAAATGATTGAATATCGTTCACAACAACCTGCCTGTTAATTGCACTTGGCCATGTGGCTGCTTCCTCGAGTTCCAAATCAGGGATGACATCCAACCACAAACAGACCTGCTGCTGTAGCTGTGTGCTCGCATTCTGCAGGAAAACAAATGCTTCTGATGAGCAAACACGGCCAACAGCAGCTATGAGAGAATCACAGCTCTCCCCTGATGAACACAAACAGAGGAACATTTATATAAATGGAGCATGGCATGAATTATTTAAAAGGTTCCTATTTTTGGAGAAATACTGTTGAGCCTAATTACACAAAATGTTTTTAAAAATGTTTCATGTTTCTTATTTGCTGTATCTCATACATATTTCTGCACCGATTGAGGTATCTCCCGATTTATAAAATAGATAATATTTCACCTAATAATTTAAGGCTTAAATTATTAGGGTTTGTCTGACATGGGCTTTCCAGAGCTGATATCGATGTTATCTGCCAATATTTAGTTTGAATGTAAGTCTTTTCGTGCTAAAAATAACGGTCATAACTGGTATCTGTCTGGAATTTACATTGTAGTTTTAGGGCAGGACACACAGTCATTGTGTAAACAAGCCAACAGTTCTTCCAGAACTACTTTTTTTTGGAGGTACAGCTAAAAGTGAACATTTTTACTGTATGACCAAAGTTGAACTACAGATTAGGACTGGTATTACCATCTGGCCACCAAAACCATGTCCTCAGTATTGTTTCAGGAAAATGTAAGGGTTTTAACGACCATTACATTCTATAAGTTACATGTAATACCCTGCTCTAATACTATTTACATTATTATTTACATTACACTTTTACTTTTACATTGTTTTGTGATGAAAGGAAAATATCCCACGTTTAGAGCAGTCCTTGAACTTACCATGGTCTGTTAATCAATTGTGTCCTCTTTGATCGGGCTCAGCCAGGTGTTAATGCTGTGGCAAGGACACAGAGAACGAATGAAACGTGTGAGAAAAACTCAGTCGCAGCTGCGAAGTCAGTCACCGTCTTAAGATCTGCACATTAGCACAATATGGGCACATTATATTGTGGTTATGGCAGAGTTGCGTTGGCAAAAGTAAAGATGCATGTAAACATCTAAGTGGTAGAGTATCATGTTCTCTCTCTCTGGATTTATTCAGGTTGACTTCATTCTCTAATTCTCCCCGGGTTCATTCAGATCAGGTGTGACAGTTCTTTGACTGGATCCTAAACGGACCTGTGGAAAACCTGCCTGACATGATCAACCTCTAGAATGTGCTGTTTGAGCAACTCTCTCTGGCGAGAACGGATATCAGTGGGATGTTTGCAATGGCAGTTAGCCTCCGTTTTTAATTCCAAAAGAGTTTGGTGAAGCCTGCATTTAAAAGCAGGAAGGGAATTTATTTCAACACACTCCACTATTGAGTTGCATAATAGGAAGTGTGTGATCCAGTGTTTTTGGAGCTTGACCCAGACAAGGGACCAAACGTCAGGATATCTCGGCTTCTGCTGCTTTGATTTTGACAATTTTTTCAAATCTGTCTGATTTATGTAACTGCACCCTATTTGACTATGATTGTGTTGACAGTTTGACTTTAGCAGGACTTTATTAAGCGACTCCTATGAGCTCTACAGCTGTCTCAGAAAACATGAAACCCAGTGTAATGCAACATATAGGATATCATGCTGGGCTCTAATGACTACTGCTTGAGCAATGATCTCATAAGCTGCATTTCATTCAGTAGAATTTTTTTTATGACTGTATATTGACATGTGCACAAGATAATGAGAAATGTAAAAGTCTTTGGCGATTAGACCCCATCGTGATCACATGTGAAGCTGTAAGAAGTAGGATACCCCCCCATTGGGTCTAGACACTGTTGGTGGTGGTGATGAGATGAAGAGAATGCTGAAGATCTGGATTTGATTAGGGGACTTCTGATGAGCTCCACCTGGGTACAGGAGATGAAGAGTGGAGGTGACCGGGCTGGCGGAGGGCCGCAGCGATGTGGCCTGAAATGACAGCTGACGGCAGCAGAGAGGAGGACACATTTAAATTCTGACAGCTGCACCATGATTGGTTAACTAAAAAAATGGACGCCCATAATGAGCTGATTAGAAGCAGCTGCAGGAGTGAGAGAGAGGAGAATGAATGAATCATAAAGGTAGTTTTCCTGATTGAACTTAAGCTGAGCTTCATTACATTCTTCATTTTGCCTTATGAGCAGTATTTCAAGTAAAGCATAACCCAGTCACACAAAGGGACACAATCCATCTTAAATGACTTGTTATGTAATAAGGATTTATATGTATGACAGTGCAGTACAGAGCCAGGGGTAGCAATATGAAAGCTGTAAAGGCAAGTGTATGGAGTGTCTTTTATAGGGCTTTTATGGTGCCTGCCTCGCTCTAACAGGACACAGATAGGTGTTGGAGTGGCCGGTTATAAAGGAGAGAGAGGACAGAATAATCTATCAGGCCTTGACATGACCACTAGATTGGAACCAAAGTGAATGACTGTGTTTAATAAAATATTGCCTCAATATTGGCTACAAAGAAGCCCCACTCACGTCACTGTACTTAACAAACAATCAAAGACATTCTTTTGGATCAAAACATCCATAATTGTATTTGTAAATTGTATATCTAAAAAACACTGTTGTTCCAGGCTAGATTACAAACCGGCAGAAAAGGGTCCAGCCACACCGCACCCTCTATAATAAAGACACAGCTCTCATGAAAGGAGGCTGCTGAAAGTAGGCCTCTAGCCCACTGCACTGCAGCTAATGTGTTCATGAGCAAGATCACAACTTTTATTTGTGTCAAGCTCTCTTAATATCATGTGGAAAGAACATGCTTTCTCCCTCATCTTCATCTCAGCACTTTGCTAATCTTGTGGTGCACAGTACCCAGGTGATGGCGTCAGCTGGAGGACAGAGCTTCTTATTCATTGAGGGTCTGACTGTGGACCCTGGAGGCCAGCTGGAACAGCAGGCATTATCAGTGGTAAATGGAACTGAAAAGGCTTTGGCCAAGACAGGCTCACCGCTGCCTGATTTATGGCTGGTGATGCAACAAACAGTTAGCCATGTTACCGGCACGGATATAAGCCCTTTTATGTCCACAGTTCAAGTTTATTTCAGCTATAAATTCTGAGAGATATGGAACAAAAAGATCAAGTGAATTTATTACAAGGGATGTTGTTTGTGGGCTGCCAGGAGGAAGCTGTTTTAATACCCTGTAGACAAGGAGGAACGTCCTCCTGCTCTCTTATCTCTTATGCTTTTTGTCCAGCACAGCATCAAAATAAATATTCTTAGCCTACAATACAACAAAAAGTAAAATATCTTTGTGTTTAAAGAATGAAGGTATTCTCACATCTACATTTAAAGTTTCCCAACATAAGTTTTTAAAGCTGATATCAAAACGAAAGCATGTTAAAAACGCAAGTGTGAGAGAAAGTTATTCTCTGATATATTTTTTCATCCATCCATTTACTCATCTGCCTCCTACCAGCCCGTTTGAGGCCATTATACATTTCAGTATCCAGACACATGAAACTCTACCAGCATCATTAAACACTACTGAGATTATGTGTGTCCACTCAGTGTTGAAGCTGTAACATACTGACTTGTTGATATTACCATTTTTGTACAGATTTTCATTTTGCGTTTTGACACTCCACTTCCCATCGTGCTTCGGATTATATTAACAAAGATATTCAGTGTTGCCATGCAGTCAGTTACAGTGGGCTATTTCTTGAACTAAAATTGTTCACATAATCATACTATAATGTGTGTGTGTGTGTGTGTGTGTGTGTGTGTGTGTGTGTGTGTGTGTGTGTGTGTGTGTGTGTGTGTGTGTGTGTGTGTCTGAGTTTCAATTATCTTGCAAACTCTCAGACCGTTATACTTCACACTTGCCGAATGTGTTACTGAGGACCTGAGGGACTGCAGTGCCCCGTGTGAAGTTATATGGATCCGCGGTTCTGTAGAAAACTGCACCATCCTAGTCCGCCCGGCCGGACTTTGGTTAGTGCATTAAAATGCCTTCAAAATCTCCACAATAACGCGGCCACGTCTGCTAACAGTGACTATGGGACGCCTCTGTTACGGCCACGGCCAATGCCATCTGCCTCATTAATATTCGGGGGTAATCTGTGAATGCATGCCCCTTTGTTTCCCTATTATTTATGGTAATCAGGATGTGCGGTCCCCGGCCCCCGCTGTTCACCTCCTCCCACCTGGCGAAGACAAAACCCAGGAAGCAGTGGCACGAGCACATACCGAAAGGGTACTGCACTAGTTTTGGTTAATGTGAACCATTGAAAGTCACGCTGCATTAACTGTTTGAAGTGTAACCATGGATATACAGACAATAAATACTGGATCTGATACTGAAGAGAAATGTGATCAAATTCCAGATCTGAAGTTAAAAATAATCACTTTTTTCTATGACTTCTAAACTGGGTAATTGTCTACAGTCCATTGACTGTACTGACTTATATGGATGAAATCTGTGCATGTCTGCTTGGGTCATGATAGTTAAACAAACCAATTGTATTAATACATTCTTCAAAGAAAATTCACTTAATTGGGGAATACTCAGGGCATTTTTCTGAAAAACTATGTTTAGGGAGAGACCTGTATAACACGACAATCTCACTAATAACTCCACAGTTTATATGATCAGCAGCTGAATACTTCACCTGTTGCACAACTCAGTGTGTGCTGATGAGGGGACTTTGTGTGTTGGGACTTCTGGTGTGCTTTGGACCTTCCCTGTGGAGAAGCAGTCGATCAATGAAAGTGATTAACCTCAGTGTGAATCTGAAACAGTAGGCTGGTTAAAGGGACTGTCAGGGTCTGAATTCAGCTCCCCCTGCTCTCTCCTTTATCACTCATTTAGGGCCACAGATCAGTTTATTGTTATTTATTGGCCGCTGCTCTTTCTGCTGGACAGCTTCACATTTCCAGTATCCCTGTGGTGTGGTCAACTGGACAAGGTGATGCGTTTACTCCACAATAGACATGAAAATAAATGGTTTGATTTCACCTCGCTCATTCTATTGTGGAGTAGATGCAGTCACCTGGATCTCCTCTGAGAAGCATGCTGCCAGTCTGGTCCAATGTGCTGTATGTTAGGCATGAACACATCCCAGTGTCCACACTGCGACCTCTGTCCTCACTATAGAGTCATATCATATGAAGTATTTTGTTCATTTTGTGTATACCCAGATGGATTTAGGTGCGAGTATACTCCCTAGTTGAATGTTCCAACAGAATTGTATTGTTGTCAGGGTGATAATAAGGCAAAACAAGGCAGGGAGGAAGGCAGAATGTTAAACCTCCATTCAGTCTCTTCCTGCTTTGTTTTAGTGCAGTCAAATAACCAATATAGTTGTTCTCATTGATATATTCTTCTGTACTGAACAAGTATGAAATGTGATTGTGGCTCTTAATGTTGACCAGCAGTCATTACCAAGCTGCTCATTATGCTATGATCACCACATCGTCTGACAAAATAAAATAAAATACAGATGAATTACAGCAGCTGTGTTGTGAGGTCGACTGGATTGAAATTTTCAAATGAGAGATGACAGGGAAAGTTAGAGGAAATAAAAAAACATTGAATACAGCTATAAAGCATCCGGCAATATATCTAAATGAGCTGCTAATGTGTTTGATTAATTAATGCTCGTGAAACACAATGTTGACAAAACAAGTTTAAACTGTGTGGGAAAATTGTCTGAAACGTTTTTAGAAGACATTGTTACAGCATTAAAGCCATGACTGAGCCGGAGCACAGCCTGGACGAGGCACGGCTGGATGCTGTACACACTAAAATATATATATATGTATTCATATTTATTGGAGTGTGGCAGATCTGTAAATATAAGGAGCCAAAAGCTGTCCCATAAAAGCATCAACCATATTTTTATCTTCAGCCAAGTTTAAATATTAAAAGACAACTCTCAGACTTAAGTTTGTCTTTCAAAAGGAATCATATATCATGTGTAAAATGGACACTGTAGGCATTATGCATATAATTTTTTCACAAAGTGAAATCTAAATGGTCTCACAATGCAACACATACAGTATATATTCATTCAAATGTCACCATGTCTATTTACGATATAGAAACAACTGAGTGCATCAGACAACATTCATTCATAGTTCTAAAAGGCTATTATCTGTTGCATATAACCTCACAGTATATTTAAGAAATATAGAGTGATTAACACAACACAAGGAAGTTTTAGTTTTGATGTTTTCTGTGATTCTGTCTTTGATAAAAGAAGCAGGTCATGATGCTGAAATATTTTTTAGGCTATAATTTAGTTTGAGCCCCTAAGGGGATGTGTGCACAACATAACGTCTTGTTTAAAATGAAGAAGCATTCTCTAAGGCCTCTTTTGTGAAAGCTGTCTAAGTCAACCATTGTGAAATTGACCATTATGGAATGATCATTCATTAGAAACCAGGAAAGTATTCAAATGCCAAGGTCCAGCTTTCAAAATAATTGTTGTTGTCATTATCATAATGATGCTTTTCTAACATGATGAAGACATTTGGATTTAAATGTTTTAATTGTGACCTAAATCATAAAACTGACATTTTATTGTGTCTAAATAATTTTAGTTGAATATTGAAAGCTACAGACTTCTACAACTACAAGGAGACACTGTGTGTTCTTACACATGTACGTATGTTAGCAGCTCACTGTACCACTGTTGGTACCTGTTTACCTGAAGTGTACATTATGGAACATTACAGAGCCATGTGAGACATAATCTGCTTTTACTATTTAATTATCTGATAAACCAAAATATTACATTCACTTAATTATCATGTCATAAACTATGGTATCACAAAGATTCAAACCTCTGACATGTTTACAGTTTGTATTACACTACATGAAGAGAGCTACGGTCAGGTTGTTAGTGCTGACTCAGGTGGGCTGCTGGTAGCCAGCAAATAACAAAAGAGGATTTGTGATCTTTAAGCAAAGCATTGAGCAGCCAACTGTTTCAGCCAAGAGCAGATTGGATCAGATTCAGTTTGCATTGTCAATGTGAAGAAACTGCACTATAGCAACACTAAAGCAATACGAAAAAAACATGTATTATGTATTTAGACCAAGTGGCTAACTCTACCCTAACCCTGAGCAATGAAGCCCATGCAGAAGTTACACAAACTGCAGTTTCTTGAATGGCCACTTGAGGATGATCTCCATAGACTCCCATGTTAAAATGGCCCAACGTCTCTATAGCTAATATCCCCATTAATGTCAATTGTGGGGTGTTAAAAGTACGCATTATTAGGGCCGTGGCCGCTTTGAGTGACAGGTGGGTGGAGTCTCAGGTAGCTAACCGCTTGCTGTCTGCTCTGCTGCTTCAGCCCACTTTGGGCTTCACAGTGGCTCTTCAGAAACCTATGGGTGACGTCACAGAGACTACGTCCATATTTTATACAGTCTATGATTTAGACAAACATGAATTTGTCCGAACACAATCAGCCATACAAAAACTACAGTTGGCAAATTTTTTAACAAGTTTTGTTTCCATTCAGTGTTTCTCACCACAGCACATTGTGTATAACCTGTATCTTCTTATAATGGTTTGTATGATATCTTACAGAAAGTTATTCCCTATTTTTTAGTGCGTTCTCTTACGAATGTCCAGCAACAGGTTTCAATTTCCGCTCGTTACAAGCATTCACATACAATATACACAAATTACAGCGTATTACTGTTCGTAGGTATAGCTACGAACAGTGTTTGAGAACACCCTAAAGGTCTAATAAATGCATTTCTTTCTTTAAAAAATATTTACCAATTCAACAAAGTCGTGCACCAATTGGAAGGTTGGCGATTCGATCCCGGCCCCTCCGGTCAACATGTTGCTCATTCCTGATGAGCAGGTGGCAGCTTGTGTGTGAATGTGTGTCTGAATGGGGGAATGCTAACTTGTGTTGTAAAAGCACTATATAAATGCAGTCCATTTACCATTCGTCCTTGTATCTTGCAGAGTGTCTTTAAATCAGGACTAATCTGATCAAAGTATAAGTAAACACAATTATAAATCTGACCAGACATCATTAACTGTCACTTTGCAGTTTTGGTACTTAAACTTTATTTTAGTGTCTGGCCTGCAGTGAAGCTGTGAGAATCGTTCTCCTTCTTCTGCACCTGACTGACGGAGCTACTCGTCTCAACTTTCAAAACATGGCTGACATATGTGTAAAGTTGACATTGTGGACATGTAACAGACATGCAGTCATGTTGGTGTCCACCTGGTGATTCTGACTTCAATATTTATTACTTTTAGCTCTGGTTTGGTCACCAACTCCTGAGATAAGTATGTGTTTCTTTAGATGCTAAATGCTCCACTATGTCCACCAGCTAGTCTCATCCTGTGTCTGTCTGCTGCGTACTGCTGACCAGGTGGTGCACACTTGGCATTTCACCGACAACAATTAAAAATGAGGTTGATGAGAGCTGTGAGAGTAAACAAAAACAGAAACGTTGTGGGCATTAAAACCAAAACAGTGAGCTGAAAGATGATTAAAAAAGGTTTGTGATAATTCTCTGTGTTTGTTATTGCTAATGACACAATTCCCATACATTTCATCAAATCAAATCGAATCAAATTTATTTATATAGCCCAATATCACAAATTATACATTTGTCTCAGTGTGCTTTACAGACTGTACAGGATACGGCACCCTCTGTCCTTAGACCCTCGCATCGCACAAGGAAAAACTTCCTAAAAGAAACCTGGAAAAATGGAAGAAACCTCAGGGAGAGCAACTGAGGAGGGATCCCTCTCCCAGGACGGACAGAATTTTTTTTTGACAGAAAATGATGTTGTGTTGAAAAAGAGAAAGTTTGGATGAATCCAGGAAAATGTCAAAAAGGCTTCCCGGTGTCCAGCAGGACCAGGGCAGCAGGCGCAGCCACGATTCCTGATCCTGATGTAAACTTTATCAGTGGCAACCTGCCACATGAAACACAGAAACTCCGGGGATGGTGCCCCGGATGATGAGTTAGTAACATACATTTACATAAATGCATACAGATAGAGAGGGAGAAGAAGAGAGGGAGGGGAGGAGAGAGGAAGAGAAGGAAGAGAGCAGGGAGGTGTCCCCCGGCAGTCTAAGCCTATAGCAGCATAACTAGGGGCTGATCCAAGGCAAACCTGAGCCAGCCCTAACTATAAGCTTTATCAAAAAGGAAAGTCTTTAGCCTACTCTTAAATGTGGAGAGTGTGTCTGCCTCCCGAACACAAACTGGAAGCTGGTTCCACTGGAGAGGAGCTTGATAGCTGAAGGCTCTGGCTCCCATTGTACTCTTAGAGACTCTAGGAACTACAAGTAACCCTGCAGTTTGGGAGCACAATGCTCTAGTTGGTTTATAAGGTACTATGATCCATTGGTAATATGAAAATATTAAAAAATGCATGCTCTATAGAAAATGTATTAAATTCACCTGTGTGACAAACTCGAAAAACATCAGGACACAAAGACAAAGGCATTTCAGTAATTGCATTTTTTAACAGTAGCATCTCTGTCAGTTAACATGTGAGAGAGAAATGAGAGACAAAGAATGATGGAAAACAAAGAGAGGAAACAAGACGTGGCTGTCATGACATATTCAGTGTGTGACATTAAAGGTGCAATATGTAATTCCGAGCCACCTGCTCACTCCTGTCTGTCTGTCTGATGGAGTTCTGGGTCTAACCTGAGTAACGGCAGCAACGGAAAAGAATCGGCTGAATCAGTGCTGTCTGCTGATTGCTAACACTCTACTCCTGGTGAAGACTCCTAGCAGCGGTGGGGACGAGGTGATGCTGCGAGTTCTTTTCTTGTTTCTGTTTCTGCCAGCTGTACTTGTTCTCTCTCTGTACTAGGGCAGACTGGTGCTACAGTGACTCATTATTCCTCATACACATTACCGGCCGGAACTGTCAATTAGCATGCTAACTTCAGGAGATATCTCTGCAACACAACACATTCTTTGGCATAATGTCATCACTGTTACCGCTTCACATTCTGTTGACAATGTTAGTTCATTGTTTTAATGTTTTAAGTTTAAATTCTGTCATATCTTACACATTGAACCTTTAAGACACCTTAAACATCAGCACTAAACAAAGACATTGGATACAAACATTTATTTTCATATAAACCTGTAGCTTTTCAGATGTTCATGGTTTGAGAGCTTCTGACAGCAGCAGCAGGATCTTTATCTTTAAGGGTTGAACAACATGTGAGCGGGTGTGTTGTTGAATACTGATGAATCTCAGTTGCTTTCTGTCCGGATTTGTTGTTAATTAATGTATGAATAAGAGGCTCCCTAATAACACCCCATAGATTTATTTCCCCTGTGTTGAAATAGTTTGCACAGTACTGTATGTTTTCATTGAAAGTAACTGCAACTCTTTTCATCAGCATTCAAATGGGGGAGAGGAGCAGGCAAACAACACTTTGCTGTAGATTTGAGACAAACGTTTGTCATTTTATATTCTAAATAGCATTTCTGTCTTGTCTCTAAAGTCAGAGAGCTGGTGCTGTGTTGTTTAACAAGCTGCTGTATGTGAGTGTTACGCAAGGCTGTGTTTAAAGCAGTGATGGTGGATTGTGATATTCCTAAAATGAAGTGACATGGCTCGCAGACAATGACATTCATGTGCATATTTAAGGCTCCCTAAGAGGACACTGAGGTTGGTGTGTCTCCAAGTCAAATGCATCTGCAGAGTCATCCCCTGTCTTACTGCATATCAAGGTGTGGATTAAGATTCCACTTTATTACCTGCCACACTCAACTGCTTCCTCCTGTAGATCACAGGAGTACAAGGCCAGATTTTGTGAAAATCCAGCAATTCTTTTTTTTCTAAGTAATAAATAATGAACGGTTATAATCTAACAGTTATGGAGATGTTTCTTTTACATGATGAGTTATTTTGGATGGCCAATAGATAAAAATGCCCATTATGTTTGCAACATAGGACTTTGATTTCACTAACTAGTCGTTTCATTTACTACATGTTATTAAAAGTGATTGCTATATTCTTTAGTTGCACCCAGCCCCCCCACCAAGTCAGCACTTACCTCCAGCTGGATTTCTTTCAAACCACCTCAACAAAAAAGGCTTAGAACCTGTAGTTTTAAGCCGTATGTGTTCATTTCTCCCATTTAAAAAAACAGTGGAAAGTCTTTTCCTTTACTCCACATTATTCAGCAGTGATCGCTATATTCTGCAGTCATCCCCACCCAGTCATCATAATGTGCTTCTGTTTGTTGCAGGGTGAATAATAGAGATACAAAAGAAAAGTATGAGGATGGAGAAATATATTTCATAATTAATTATTTATCAATATGAAATCAATGTGATGCTTTGAAGGCACACACATTGCATTTCCAATTAATATAAGGTTAGAAAATACAACTTTTCCCGATTTAATGCAATTTCTTGGTGTAAAACACACATTTACGGTCTATTTTTATCTGGATACAAATACATATCATTTTGTATTTGTATATCTTAGTGATGAGACTCTTCTGTGGCTCTATTATGTGGTTTGTTGTAATTATACAAGTGCATATCTATATACAAATGTTCTGGTGCAGCTTTAAGATGCATTAAATTGTAAGTGATGTCAAACCAGGAAACATGTAATCTGGATAAAGGCCTCTAATCCAAGGCTTTTGCATTCACACCTGGTTTGAAGATCACTTCAGTGATTCAGTGATTCAGTACTCTGGCTAATCTATTCTGATTGCAATGTGTGTATTGACATCAGCATTAACATGTATTTTCCTGATCCATATAAGTCATCCAGAAACAGTTGAAATGCAACCTAGACAGAGATCCATGAATGCATCACATGTGGACAGAGTTGGTGTTACTGATAATAAACTAAACAAACTGTTGTCAGATTGCTTCATAGAAACATTCTGAGGAAGGTGAGTCAATAAACCTGCGTAAACTCAACATCCGAGTTCATTTTAAAGGATGTAAATATTAAAGGAAGAGGTAATGTCACTATCAATGTGTTAGTGATGGGAAGAGGAATGGGATTTTAATATGTGTAGTGAAACAAAATGAATGCCACAGCCTTGATGTGAGATTAATGTAAATTCAAGGTTTAGAGGGAGATTATGCTAATGTAATGTTTCTGTTTTTATCAGCTGTGAGCCAGGCAGAGCTAGTAGTTGTAAATATAGGTTTTATACTATAAAAATAAATAAATACAGATTCTTCTATTTATTGCTAAATCATTACCAAGCTGTAGCAATATCGCTGAGACAGCACATGTCACAAATCTTCAGAGAAAATGGAGCATGTGATGCTTTTACACCACTTTTTAGGTCATTCCCCTCAAGCTCTTCTGATGGAACAGTAACACTTTAAAACGCTGATGAGTTCATAGCAGTATTGTGGCTGAACATATCAAGTGCAGAAACTGATGAGTGGATCCGTCCTCTGGGGACCTTGAAAAGCTATTTCAAATTAAATGTTAGTTAAGACATTTAACTTCCGACTAAAAAGGTAAACCTCATGATGGTGCTGGATCAAAAGAGATACAGTACAATGGGAATATGATACTTTTGGTACAACATTTAAAGACAAACACACCAAGGATTTTTGATGTATTGTATTCTGTCAATATCACAAATGATACATTTGTCTCAGTGTGCTTTACAGACTGTACAGGATACGACACCTTCTGTCCTTAGACCCTCGCACCTTACAAGGAACAACTTCCTAATAGAAACCCTACAATTAAAGGGGGAAAATGTTCTAAACCTCAGGGAGAGACTGAGGAGGGATCCTTCTCCCAGGACGCACAGACGTGCAATAGATGACGTGTGTACAGGATAAACAACATAGTACAAATACAGCAGACAATCCATGTGACAGAAATTATGATGTGATCGTATATGAAAAAGATGGATCAAGGATGATGTCAAAAAGCTTCCCAGTGCCTCCAAAAATATATATATATATATTAACGTGGGCATCAAGTAGGTCCAGGGCAGCAGGTGCAGGATGATGCCATAACTAGGGGCTGGTCCAAGGCAAGCCTGAGCCAGCCCTAACTATAAGCTTTATCAAAGAGGAAAGTCTTTAACCTGCTCTTAAATGTGGAGAGGGTGTCTGCCTCCCGAACACATACTGGGAGCTGGTTCCACTGGAGAGGAGCTTGATAGCTGAAGGCTCTGTCTCCCATTGTACTTTTAGAGACTCTAGGAACCACAAGTAACCCTGCAGTCTGGGAGCGCAATGCTGTAGTTGGGTTTCTGTATTTTACCAGGAGCCAATGCAGAGCAGCTAATACAGGAGTAATATGATCCTGTTTCCTTGTTCTTGTCAATACACGTGCTGCAGCATTTTGGATCAACTGAAGAGTCTTAAGGGACTTTTTGGGACAACCTGATAATAATGAGTTGCAGTATTCCAGCCTTGAAGTAACAAATGCATGGACTAGTTTTTCTGCATCATTTTGAGACAGGATGTGATTATTTTTGCAATGTTACGTAGATGAAAGAAGGTAGTCCTTGAGATTTGTTTTATGTGGGAGTTAAAGGACATATCCTGATCAAAGATGACGCCAAGATTCCTTACGGTGGTGCTGGAGGACAAATTAATGCCATCCAGAGCATCTATGTCATTAGAAAATGCATTTCGGAGGCGTTTTGGGTCAAGTATAATAACTTCACAAAACTAACTGTGTTTAACATCAAAAGGTTGCTAGATATCCATGTTTTTATGTCCTTAAGGCATGCTTGAAGTTTAGTTAATTGATTGGTTTCATCTGGCTTGATTGATAGATAAAAGTGGTATCATCCCCATAATAATGAAAGTTTATGCAATGGTTCCTTATAATATTCCCTAAAGGAAGCATATATAAGGTGAATAGAATAGGTCCAAGTACAGAACCTTGCAGGACTCCATGACTGACTTTGGCTGTCATGGAGGATTCATCGTTAACACGTACAAACTGAGATCGCTCAGATAAATAGGATTTAGTGCGATTCCTTTTATGCCAATAAAATAGTGCTATTGACAGCCAGTTAATTAGCGTTACTTTGGTGTTAGCTTTATTTATATAACAGATAACTTATTACATTTACTGTTGGAGGTGCACATTATTTAAAGCTGAAATAATGCATCATGTGTCTATTATACAGTATGTTTTAGTATTATATTTAAATTATAAAACAGAATGAAATGCACTACAATCTGGTTTATTATTATATTTGCCTTTGTGTGTAGTGTAGTATTTCATAATATAATATTTGTATAATTTTTGTCCTGGACCATGGCTGGGAACACTTTAGCGCTTGAGCTTTTGTTTGTCGTCTTGTTGTGACCTCTGCTTGCAGCTGTTTGGCCAAATGTTCATTCATCACTTTCAACGTAACTCTAGGACTGTACGTGGACCGTGTGTTTTTGTAGTTCAATAAGAACAGTGATGACTCTGAACTATAATAGATCTAGCTGATTGCGTCACGTCAGTGGAAATCATCCAGTTTAACTTATGTGCATATCATATCTTAATAAGTAAAACTGTATAGACCATAGAAGCAAAATAACCATATTGGCTGAAAATATATGAAAACATTAAACAATCTAAAACCTTCAGATATGCTTGGTAAAATAGAGAGTGGTAAAGAAAAGATTTGTTGTAAAATTGGTAAAACGTGAACAAGAACCTTTAATATCACCTCACAAAACAGTAAATTCAATTATTCTTACTTACTTCTTTCTTTCTTTTCATCTCTCATTTATCAACTACCCCAAACCAAAGAGCACCTTCAACAAATCCCTTCAAGCATATAAATCCAACAGAATCCACTGTCCGTCCTGTCATGCTTAAATTAGTGACATGTCAGCTTGGATGCTCCTTTCTTGGCTCACAGTGTTGACCTCCTCCTCTCGCCCTCTTGTTTTACCCTTGTCTTACCCTTGTCTTTGCTCCCCTAGATTTGGCCCGAGCTCAAATCTGAATCTGGCCAAGGAAGTCAAGCTGCTGAGTGAGCCATTGTAGCTCAGGCTAAGATATTGTCAGCCACTTCCACATTTGAATTCAACCATTACTGTACCTCATCTGCCCTAGTATTGGTAGAAGGTTTGTATATATAATAGGCTTAAAAGGTCACCGTTCTCAAATTCTGACATAAATCACTTGAATGAAGGCTTTTCTCTTGGCCATATTAGCTTTCATGGCCACAGCTTCTCCCTGTATGTTAGTGGTATTGTCTCCAAGCTATTCAGGATTTGTATTTTTTAAACTTCTATTTAAAACTTGGATATTGCTCATTTATGGGTAGCAGGAAATTATGCCACAAGCAAATCTGCAGCTTTTGCAAAGTGAGGATATGCTTGACAAGGTATGACAATGACATCTTATGTGGCTTTGACAATGTGTTCCTCCCCACTGTCTTTTCTTTCACTTGTAACAGTGATAAAGCAGGCTGACCGATACACACTATATATTTGTTACATATTAGTATCCATGGTTTTGTATTTATTGTGAGCTGTCCACACGTACTACAGATGTGCCCAGTCAGCTGTAGTTGGAGTTATTGCACAATGTCGCATATTTTTAGAAAGCTCCGAATCTCATCTATTTAGTGAGATAAACTGTTTTGAGATCAAAATCACAACAGAAAGTACAGTAGGCATATCACATAAGCAAGCACACTCACAGTCAAACCCATAACTTACCTATAGATCGTGTGCATGTGACGCCAACCCGTAAATCAGCCATGTTGGTTGGATTACACAACCAAGACTGCGCCCGTTCACGTGTGAGTTGCTGCAACGCTTCATAATTTTCTTTGTATTTAAATGTCTAAGATTGAAAGAAAATGCCAATCGTGTCCACAGTGTATAATTGTGGTCATAACGCTACTCGTGACCCAGAGAAACGGTTCTTTAGATTTCCTAAAATCATCAAAAACAACGATCCACAAAAGAGGGATGAATTGCTGTCTACCGAACGCCGTAAGCTGTGGTTTAGCAACATAAATCATAAGGACTTAACAGAAGAAAAAGCACAATTCACCCATGTGTGTGGCGTCCACTTTATATCTGGTAAGAGCTCATGCTAAAGCTATGTTTTCAATGTTTACGTTAAACATTTGTGCTTATGATATACCCGAACACTGTAAGACCTCACCTCACTCACAAACCACGGCTTGAGTAGTGTATCTCGAGCTCTTTGAGAGTGATTTACACGGGCATGGACGAGCACCCTGTCATCTTTCAGTGGTTTGGTAAGAAGACTACCAACCCATCCAGAAACAAAGAAATGATAAGCATCTAAGCTCTTGTATGCCTTCATTTGTGCGTTGGTTGCCCACGACGTTTGTAGCACAAGGTAGTTCACAATATCCAGATATTCAATCGGCGGTAATGAAGCTAAATCCTCAATATAATCCGACGGCTTTAGCGTGTACGGGTCAAGGCCGCAAATTTGGACTTTTTCTCTGAATCTTGCCTTTGCAGAGGACTCCAGGGAGTCAACATACTTTGAAGAAGTCGGAGTTGAATTGCTCTTGTTGTTCGCTTTAGACGCCATTGTTGATTTGTTATCCAACCAACATGGAGTCGCACGCATACGTCACACAGTTTTGTCATGTGTTTGCACACTACCTATTAGGTCTCATTATTGTCCCTTTGGCGGTAATGATTTAAAAAAAAAAAACACTTCCGGGTTCATTGTCGATGTCCACACATCGTTTCCACTACAAAACATTTCCATCTTGAACATAGTCACATTGATAAAAGCCCATGAACAATTGCAATCTTTGAAATCAGCTAATCATTTGTGAGATGTTTTTCTTCACACAGAGCAGATGTTAGTCCTTCTGCTTGCGCCGCCGAACAGCTGATATCTGTGTGGAGAGCGGGCATCAGCTGTTAGATTGACACTTGATCTGAGCCAATCGGTGCTTCGTTTCGATATCTAAAGCCATCAAGGCCAATCAGTGTCCACCTGATAAGGAAGTGCCAGCCCTCTTCTTCTGCTGATAGACTGAGCTGGAGCAGCTCAGCATCCTGGTGACGCTTTAATTGTGTAGCCAATGAACTGCTCGATCTTTAGACATCTGATACTCATGTTTTTATTTTTCCAAATGTTGTAATCTTTTTCATAATTGTATTTATTAATTACAAAATACAAAAAAAACACAAAAATATTACAAGAAATGTATTTGTACTTCCCTTACTTTGTGTCATTACTACTGGCAGGTATAATTGGGTATATAATAGTTATTTATGAGCAATACAAATAATATTTTATTAATACATATTATAATATGTACACATGCACAGTTTGTGTACGCCTGGTGTTACTCTTAGAAAAATATGTCTAATAAATTCAGTTTTTATCCCTTTTATCTGAAATTGGAAGTTTTACTTCATAACACTTGGAGCTATGTTTTTATTGTGTTTTCCAGTCCATACCTACCAGCTATACCCATCTTCAGGCATCCTTTTCAACAACAAACTTCAGGCGGAGTGTATTTTCTTCTGTATATTCAGACCACTATTACTCAGTGCCAGAAGCACTTGGAGTGATTAATCAATGTTTTGAAAGAACAATAAGAGAGCTATCTTTTGAATGAGACCAAAATCATGCATCTGGTGCAAATGGTTGAAGATCAGCTTTCAATTTACTTTGGGTATTTCGTTTGTAGGTATTTTACATATTTTCGAGTAAAGTCCCCCATCCCTTAAGAGGTTTTAAAACATTCTATCAGTACGCCTTAACATGACAAAATGGCAATCAATGTGTACACTTTGTGTACAATTGTGCCGTGTGATGACATTTGGTATGAATATTGATGGTCCCCAGAGGTCAGGTTTAAATATCTACCAGTGCACAACAAATATCAATATGTAATGCACAGACTGCCATGAAATTGACTGAGTACATTCATGGCCCCCAGAGAAAACCCTTTTACATGATAAACGGTCCCTGAACTTTACTCCAGTGCCAACCTCGGGCCAAAATTAAACTGTGTTACACCTGTGTTGTTTCTGCCATTTGTCTCCTGGTAATGTGGTCTTAATGACGGCCAACCTGCATTAATTAGCAGGTCATGCAGTGATCAAGGTGCAAGGTGACGTTGGTAAAGGGACTTTGGATGTAACCAGAGAGTCTGGGGCTGCCCAGGAAATGAATTACTTAGTTCTGCCCTGGTGTAGTGGAAATTAATTGAAATAACTGCCCAATCAGAGCACAGTATATAAATGAATGTCTAAACACAGGTTTAGTCTTCAGCAGTGAGCTCACTGTTTTTCCATTCAACAACATTCTAGTTCATGGCCATTAACTAATGGGCTGGTGTACTAAGACAACATCCAAAATGACTCTGAGCTTTCAGTGTCATTAATCAAAAACGGAGAAAGTTTGAGCACATATGACAGCACAGCTTTTTTACCGTGAGGATGTGCATGACCACTGTTTTGCATGTTCATGCCTCAGACTGGAGCTGTTGTGATCTCCCACATTGTCTTGCAGAGCCTATTCTTGTCGGTCACCATTGTCTTGTCCCTACTTTTCTTTAGTTTGAGGTTTTACAGCTTATTTTGTCACACGAGCGATTCCTTTGGCCGGTATGAATCATGCCCATATGTCCAGTACATGATGTGCCTGTACAGTCAGCTGTGAGCTGAATAAGGAGAGGACTGGCAGGGTGCTGGCCCTGTTTCTCTGGGAGCGTGACGTCCCCGGTGGCAGGAGGTTTGGCTTCTGGCTTGACGGCAGACTGGCCCAGGCTCTGAGGGGATGTGACCTACTGAGCCTGGCAGAGCCCTGGGCCCCGGCAATATGCTGCTCCCCTGGATACTGCTGGGCAGGGCTGCAGAGCAACGCCTTGTATGTCACAGCATCAAGGGAATATCATGCCAAGGAAAAAAAAACAGATAAACAAAGCAGTACATTAAAGATCCCATAGTATGCTCATTTTCATTTTCTGTTTAAATGTGTATTTACATTATAGTAGGGGTCATACTGTTCATTGCTGCAGCACCTTAAGCTACCCTCTGTCTGAAGTGGTTCGTTTTAGCGTGTGTCTCCTTAAGGCCCCCCTCCCAAAACTCTGCTCTGATTAGTCAATGTTTCTGGTCTTCAGTATCTGCTCTGCCAGCGTCTTTGCAGCCGGAGAACCAAACTAACAGTACAGTTCAGCTGCAATTGTACTGTGATTAACACCACAATAACTGCTTTTAAACACTTCACAAATACAAGTTCACAAAATGAAAGAGCAATAATTTTTTTGTGAACAGTGAAGTGACCCGTGACAGTGAAGGTATAATTCTTGAATCTAACTTTTTATAGCATACCATGCATTCGATTTACAGGTGATCTGCCCACTGTTACTGATCTTTAAATATATTTCTTTAAAGATTCAATGTGTAAGATATGCCAGGATTTAAACTTACAATAAATATTACAAACTACTACAAATAAAATATAATGTATATATACATATATGGTACCGGTACCGCCCCTGTTGAGAACCCCTGGTTAAGATCATATGGATCCAGTAGTAGAGCTGAAATACTGACGCCCTGTGTCCCTGTGTGTGGAGCAGGTGGATCAGAACTAAACATTGAACCTTTCTTTCATTTGTTTTCTATAAGGAGGTAACTTGTTCATTTTAGTATTTATGGTATCTGATATATTACACATTGCTGATCATATGAGATTTTCTGGATGATTATTGATAATAGCTTTGACTTTGAGCGTCTGGTTTGTGACTGCTATGAAACTAATGAAAAAACACTGAAGGATCTTGTTTTAACAAACTTTTATTTTAGAACTTCTTTGCCCATTTGGCCTTCATCAGTGTGTTTCAAGATATATATCTATATATCTATATATAGATATATAGATATATATTGAGTAGTAGCTGTAAGGCACTTGCTAGCGACCAAATATGGCAAAACACTGGCTCATGTAGGAAGAAGTGGCCACAGTGCAGTGAAGGCACAGAACGTTGACTGTACTGTACAAACAGAAGGAAAGTGTCCTTTATTATGTCTTATATGTGTTTCATCAATTTAGAAGAGAATTGCAAGCTGCCAAATTACCTGAGGTGTGAATTAGATCGACATGTTTCCAGGGAAAACATGTCAGGCACGTTATTCAGAAAGGTCAATTGAAAAAGATAAATCATGAGGATATTATTAATGGTATAACAGCAAATCATAATCTCTAAAAGATAAATAACAACAATAACAATCACATTGGTGATATTAATTCAAGTTGAATTAAATTGTCAACAAGCGTCTGCATGCTAACAAAATTATCTATATACAACTTTAGCTGCTAGAAACCATCAGCTGTATGTGAGATGTGAGGGTAATTACATTACATTACATTACAGGTCATTTAGCAGACGCTCTTATCCAGAGCGACTTACAGTGAACTAACTACAGGGACAGTCTCCCTGGAGCAGCTGGGTATGGTAAACATTTGTGTGATGCGGTGTACAAACAGCAGAGAGACAGACAGGGTTAAACCTGCTAATAATTTAAAGTGCAGCCCTATGAACCTTTGTTGCCTAATTTGTTGCAATTAGCGAACTGGTTTTCCCATTAAAATTGAGATAAAGAGTTGTAAATAATGAGCCAGTCATTGTCCTCTCTGTTTCCCCTTTAGTCCTAATGCTACTTTAATTAGTTGCATGATACTTTGAGTCTCCTGCACCTCTCTCTCTGTGTCTCTCTGTCCTTTTAGTGCGATGTGGGTTTTAAAGAGGCTCTCCTGTGGGTCTCAGCTGACGCAGGTTACTTTTATGGCCTATGGATTAGCCAGCTGCACATGGGTTGGAGATGTTGTACTCTTGTAAGTGTTTTGGCAACACCAGCACGATGTAATGCAATGCAATTGTCTTGCAATCAATATTACCTGACATACAGTATTTACTTTTTGTTGAGACTAGGGGCTCTGTGTTTATGGGTTGATCCACGATTGCTCTCTCAAAAGCTTAAATCTATGACAAAGGAAAATAAATTAACACAACAAACGACAAAAAAACTCAACTTAAGCAGGGACAGATGGACGTTGAAAATAACATTTATTTTTACAATGAGCTCTGTAAATGCACTTGCAAATGACAAGGTAGTACAACATGTAAACCATACTTCGGTGCTTCATTTAAACTTTTTAGAATTTCTCTTTACAAAATGAACCAAAACACTGACAGAGAGGAAGATCTTGTGTAGATAATAATGAGAATGAATATGAAACACAATTTAAAGAGACGGTATCCTCTTTGGATCTGTTGGTCTGTATGCAAACTGGTCCAGGCTGCTGGGATGTTGTTGTTCATGTGTTATGGGGGCAGATATATCCTTGTGCAAGTTAAAATAGAAAATAAATGAGACATACTGTATATATATATATATATAGTTCTGAAGTGGTTTTGTATGATGTACTTATCCAAAGTCAGTCTATTATCTACTTGATGGCATTTTTTAGAAATACCAGCACGAAAGCTAAGCAATGTATTGCTGTGGATTGGTCTGACTGTAAAACGTATTTTAGCCACCTAAAGAAGGGCCCACCTAAAAAAGATCAGTTTTAGTGTACATTACATTCAGAATATTTGCACTGCTTTACCTTGCATTCCTTTCCAATGGGAAACCACAGCTGTTCTATACTCTAAGCCACCAGACTAAACAGACAAAAAACAAAACAAAAATACAAGTTGCTGGTCTAATGATAACTTAATAGGTTAGTTAGTCTGTGCTATTGTGTGACTTTGGTGAATCCACATTAACCCTGTTAAACAGGAGAAACACACATCCTGCTGCCCTTAAAATCCTCTGATTTGATCAGTTGAAAGAGAAGCAGTCTGAATAAGACTGGAAGAAGATGTTAAAGCAGCTTTTAAAATGCAGCATTAGAGCAGTGAAACAAACAGAAGCAGGCTGTGTCTGCCTGGTTTGTGTACAGGTGTGTGGGTGTTAGCCACTTTCAATCCCTATAGGATTTCAGGTTTCTCCTCTAAATGTATTCAGCAGGGGGAGAATTGGTTGGATTTGAAGGTTTTAACCTGGAAATTCTTTCCTGTGGGTATGTTGCCATTGAAACTCTTGCATCTCTCTTTGTTTTGCTCTTTGTGCTGTCAAAAGGAATCATGTTGCACTACTCTCATATAGGCAAACACAAAGCTGAAATCACATTTTTGAGTGAGCTGTAACACAATAAAGATCAGTCTAATTGTTGTTGTTTGAACAATGGATCTGGTAGGAAAGGGCCATACACATAACAAACACATGCTTTTTTAATGTAACATCTAAACAGCAGCTTTATTGTCACATGGTGGTTTTAGGGCCAAGCTGTTAAATTATTTTTATTTTATTTTACACTTGTTGTTTATTGGTTTAAACTTTAAAGCAATAACGTGTCTTCCAAGTTGGTTCATTCATGAGTCAATGAGCCAATGTCCCTCCTCGACTCCTCTGTCCTCTCTCGATCCTCGATCACTTAGGGAGTTTTTTCTTGTGTGGTGTGAGGGTCTAAGGACTATCTAAAGATAGATCCATTAAGCCACCAATTATTATTATTATATATTTTTATTTCTATTCAAATGTACATTGCATGCATGGAAACCAACACAGGACCTAAAATATTGCATTGAATGAATAAAAAGAGATGGATGAAATCATTTCAGTAAACATGTAAAAAGTCAATTGTACAGGGTCTAAAGGATTTATTTTGAGTGAAGCCCAGTGACAGGTGATCCAGCTGTGCACATGTCATAAGTAAATCACGTTGTTTAAAAGTGACGCTCGAGTAAACGAGGATATCCCATTTCATAACTGAGGATTCTTCTGTCCTCACATCTCATCCTCACATCTCTCGCTCGCGTCTTACAAGGCTGGAGCTGAGACGGGAGGGAAACGAGGAGGCAAATTAAGGTTTTGGGATGAACCCTCGGCCTGTTTTATCTGTTGCAGTCTGGCTTTTAGGATTTTGTTGATGGAAAGAAAATTACTTTGTGCCTATTCTGATCCAACTCCTAATAAAAAAAACAATGATTTACAGCTTCTTTCATGCAATGATTTCCTTGCTTTTCTGTGCTCAAGCTGAAAAGACTTTGTTGGTGACTGTTGGTTGTTGCTTTGGGCTTTGATAGCATGTGATGGGAGTCATTATTTGTTACATTTGATTGACTAAATGATTAATCAATTAATGAAACAAAATCAATAGATTCTATCAGCAGTTGTTTAAAATGTGTATCATTTTAACATAACTTCTTAATAATGCAATTACCTTTTTGTTTGGCGCATCCTATAGTTTTAATCTTGTTTTATGTGTCTGGCTCATTCTAGCTGTTTATTAAGCACTTTAAATCAGGTTGACGCAAAGCATTGTTCTTCCTCGATGCTATTTCCCCGCCTCTCCCCTCCCTGATATTGTTCATGGTGTTGTTTCAGTTGTAGTAAATGGGGCCAGATGTTCAGCCCATTACTCAGGGCTGATGATAGCAGTCCAGAGTTCAGTACCTTTGTCATCACTGTTAATCTCTGTGATGCTTCTTTGGAGTTGGAAATATAAAGAAACAAAAACACTGTCTTATTCTTTTTATCTTTTGTGAACCACCGCCAAGATAGGCCTGTTTACCATCTGTCTGACTGAAGAATAGATATGTTCCCTGTTGGCTGCTCACTGCAGCCACAGTTTACTACAGTGGACACGAAGCGGCAGTGGAGCGGATGTGGAGATTTGAATCAATGACCCTCCAGTTCACCTCCAGGCTCCATGTTCACCAACAAACAAACATTTCAAGGACAATTCAGGTTAACAGTCAGAGATTTTCAGATACCAGCCTTCCTGTCCCACTGGTTACAGGGACTCACCTGCAATGCTGTTCCATACCTCTGCAGTCTGTAATCTGAGGCTTTTCGTAAGAATTGCAGCAGTATAGACGCAGTGTGCTCAGCTTTCAGCTGGACTCAGGTGATTATGTGTAATAACAACAACAACTGTAAAGCCGTCATGTTTATGGACCTTTCAACCAGTAATGGGTCCTCACATCTCTGAAAATAAGAACATTTTGGATCAGGTATTTTGATAAATCAGAGTAGTCTGGTTCTAGACCCAATCATGGCCTACATCTCTGAATTGTTCTTTAATTCAAATATGTCTGATGTCCTACGAACAGAAAGGTCCAAATGCAGGCATCAATAGAGAGTTTAATGGTTATTTGTCTTCTCTTCCTGTATACAGGAACATGTATCAGAGCTGAAACAATATGTTTTCTTTTCTGCTAGCTTAGCACGATTAAAATAGACACAATTTGCCATTGAGAGGGAATTGAGAGGAGCTCTTGACAGATAGTGTTGCTGGTTGAAGTGTGCTGGTAATGGCATGTGGGCAAACAACCTTTGCATTGGCAGGTTTTGAGAGATGCTGCTGGTCTGCTGTGTGAGCGGTGCATCACATCAGGAGAGCCTCCTCTGCCGTGCACCCAGAGGACCTCTCTGTATTAGCAAAGCTGCATTCATGAATATCAATGTGTTCCCGCTATAATAACACTTAAACACCTGAAGACATGCATAGAAGCAAATGCTAAGTGCTGGCTAATAGTGACAGGCTCGCTGGATGGCATCGAGGAAATGGTGTACTCAAAATAAATACTCAGAATCTCTTTTTAAGTAAAAGGACAGTTCACCAATTTAGCCGTGAGGGTTTAGCCATGAACATGATATGGTTTCCTTTGCTAACGTTTTGAGATCTAAACAGTTTGAGTATCATGAATATAGGAACATATCATAGCAATTTGATCGATCAAGAGATATGAATATTTCTTTTTTGTAATTATTCTTAGCTTTCTAAAATAACAATAACCACTGCCAAAATAATAAACCTATATTAGAGTCCGGCCTTCATTCCTAATACAGTAATTAAGGCTCCCGAGCTTTATAAGTGTATCCCTGTGTTCTGATCTGCCTTTCATGCTTGTGTTAGTTCAACACTTCCTACAAGTTTGGTTTTTGGTCTTGGCTTATTTTATCACCTTTTCTATATTTAATTTCAGACTCTGTCAGTGATAGATAAAGATAAAGTCATGGACTTTTATCCATCATTATCCTTGATCACCAATCAAGACTAAGAACGACATTCAGTGATTCAAGTTATTATTATTATTATTATTATTATTATTATTATTATTATTATTATTATTATTATTATTATTATTATTATTATAATAATATAGGGAATAAATTATATTATAGGATAATACCATATATAGGAATATAGGATATTAGGAAATAACAAATAAAGAATTTGAAAACTAAATCAGATGAACCCAAAAAAGAAAGAAAGAAAGAAAAGAAACAACACCCTAAAAGAAATGATATCAAAGAAAGCGATTAAAACGAGGTTAAGATGTAAATGTATATATCAATAGATATCCACATTGTCAAGGGATATACTAGCAGATACTGTTTAGCTTTTTCCTTGAAGGAAGAAGGATTTGACTTCATTAAAGGAGGTAGATTATCTGAATTATCCACTGGAAGCCACTGAATATGTAAGAACGGACTCCTGCCAACAGGACTCCAGGCTCAGGCTTTTACCACGCCCAGTTTACCTGTTGTCTTGTTACTCTTGTTACTATTGTTTAAGAATTTATCGGATTAATTGGATAATCACATTTCCTCATTTCCTCAATCACATTTCCTCATTTTTCTGACTTTGGCCTGTTCATGAACTTTAAGTCGTAATGTGGAAACAACACTTTGATATCTGTTTCCCAGTAGTTTTTCCGATTTGAGGGGGCTTTAAGTGAATAATCTCAGTTGTGAACTCAGTTTTCCGATTATTCCGAAACCACCTGAATGGAGCACAAATGCCTCACAATGTTAACGGAAGTGAAATAGAATTTGTGAATCTGGCCATTTGAAGTTTTCTGAAAATCATGCCAGTGTTTTGTCTGTATTTCTGCTGACAGACAGACAAACAGACTGTCAAACCGAGATAAAAGCACAACCTCCTTGGTGGACGTAACAAAGGGAAACCTGTGAAGAGCATTTACTGTATGTTGACACCTTGACACATACTATTGAACATAAACTATATATCACCGATGATAATTTACAAACCAACGGTTCAGGTTTTAAGAAGACATACATATTTAGTTTGTATGATTTACCAACTAGTAGCAAACAGAAAATATATGCTAACTGCCAAATTGAAAAGACAAGTAGACATATAATTCAGCTGACGATGGCACAAGAGGAAAAGTATGGTGTCAATAAAATGGTTAGGAGTTAAATATAATTTGTTGCTGACAATGGGAAATGACATGTGACATGATGTGAGGAGCATCAGAATAAAGAAACAGTCAAGCAATAAAGCAGTGCACTTCTTTTGGGTGGCTTATAATGTATGCAGATAAAGAGAGAATATGACAGCTTTTATCCCGGGGGGGGGGGGGGGGGGTGAGTCGCTGTGAGGAGTGATATGGTTGACTATTAAAGCTGACTTTGCACTTCCATGACAGCACCTAGGGACAGCATCTTTACACACACGCAATCACGCACACACGCACACACACACACACGCACACGCACACGCACACACACACACACACACACACACACACACATACACACACATACACACTCAACATGGTGCTGGATCTTACCACAGGCCTGGTGACAAGCACTAACGAGGAACAGAACATATCATGTCCACACATGGACACACAAATAATGCTAAATTTGGCAAAGCATTGCATATAACAAAACTGTACTAGAATTGCGTGTCCCATTTCCTGAGTTGGGAAGACGTCCATCCTACGAGCAAGTCGTAATGTGGAAACAACCATGGATGCTACAAAGATCTGTTTTATTGCACCACGTTGATAGCTGAGTTGCCGAGTTGTTGTTTCAACTTGTGGGGGTGTTCACGTGAATTTTCCTAGTCAGGATCAAATGTTTCCGATTACTCTGACACCACATAAATGCAGCACAAATGCTGTATCTTGCGATGCTAACTGAAGAGAAACATAGTTTGCGTATCTGTCCCGTGATTATATACACCCATGGCCCATGCTACACCCTTCCACCAAGTTTCATGAAACAACAGTTATTCCATATTCCTGCTGCCCAAAAACTTGTGAAAGATAAAGATAGGACTGACATAAAAATTTTTTTAACAAATACAATAAAGGAACTAATTGAAGTTAATATAAAAATACCATTAAATACAAAATATGAAATGTGAAAATAGAAAATATTTGTGACTAGTTAAGCATGCTAAAGGGAGGGCTGAGCAGTGTCACATTGCAGCAATAACATGTGTTTTTTATCGGGGCTGGGGATCAATGAAGGCAGCAGGAACACATCTCTCTTCAGGTGCTGTTGCGAGAGTTTATTGAGCGGCTCGTAGCAGAGGACATTCATTTGACAAGTGTCTGCCTCCTGGCCACGCTACTCTGTCCTTATACCTGCTCTCAGCCAGCTGCCTTGTTAGAAACGCCGATGACGGATCACAGAAGGTGACATGACCAACACCAGGACAATGACCCTGTCTGGGTTAGACATGAAGGGAAGATTTCAGGTCCAATTGGTTAGTTTGTAACCAATCAACAGCAAACACAAGCTGTCTTTACTGCTTATATACAGTACAGAATGTTAATACTGGATCTGAGCTTGGATTTTAGAATCAGTTCTTCCCAATCACGTTCAATCACATGGTGCTGCACAAGGTATACCTTACTGCGCTACATGCTATATACATAAGGAAGTATCTTCAAAGAGAGGGAGTCTTTAGCACAATTAACAGCTAACTGATACTGTACATATTTAAACTAAACTACCTGTTACGTCGCTTTGCCATAATTTCAGTCTGTGCCGTTTGAACGTCATACACAGACTAATCTTCAATAAAAATCCTACAAATGACTGATTATTAATACCTTGCTACATACCTGTAGAGCGACACATAGAGAAGTTTTCTGATCTGACGTCATGACGATTTCTCAGTGCCTTCCAAAACTGTCCGTAGTCACTGCAACAGCACTATGGTTAATGTGAGGTTTAGGCACAAAAATGACTTTGTCAGGTTTTGGAAAAGAATAGTTCCAATGCTTCAGTCCCACACATTTTTGGCCAATCCTCCTCTCATAACTGCTTCAACACTGATGATGTTGGGCTTTCTTGAATGGATTTGCATGCTCTCTTCAGATCTTTCCACAACATGTTTATTGGATTAAGGTCTAGACTTTGACTCTGCCATTCCAAAATGTAATTTTATTTTCTGCTTTAACCATTCTTAGGTAGTCTGACTTGTGTGTTTAAGGTCATTGTATTGTTGCATGACACACTTTTTGTTGAGCACTTAGGTTAAGAATGGATACCCTTTCATTGTCCTGTGGAATGTGTTGGTACAATCCAGAATTAGTTCCGCCCATGATTGTAGTCCGGAGGTGTCAAAGCAGTCCCAAACTATGACACTGCCTCCATCGTGCTTCACAGCTGGGATGAGGTTTTTATCCTGGAAGGCAGTGATCGGTTTTCGCCAAACATAACGCTTCTCATTTAAACCAAAAGGTTCTGTTTTGGATTCATTTGTCCACAGAACATTCTTCCAATAGCTTTCTGGTTCATCCATGTGGCTTTCTACTAAACTGTAGGGACTTTACTTGTAGAGTTTTTCTTGCTTGCCTGCCATCCACACCATTCTTGTTCAGTGTTTATCTGACGGTGGGCTCATGAACATTAGCCAATGCAAGAGAGACCTGTAGATCCTAAGATGTTACTCAGAGGTTATTTATCACCTCCTTTGAGAATTACACACCTTGCGCTTAGAGTGATTTTTGTTGGACAATCTGTCAGGGTTTTTGGACTGCAGTTCCTCTTTTGACCATGTGGGGTCGCCACCGTTCATTTCTGTGTGTCATGTGCTTGTCTCTATTGTTTCATTGTTTGCACCTGTTCCTTGTTTGCTAGCCTTTATAAGATGCCTGTTTTCTTCTGTTCAGTGCTGAGTCTTGATTTGTTGCCGGAGGCTAAGTTTGTGAGTTTTGAGCCGTCTCTTGAAGTGTCCGTTTTTGAGCCCTTGTCTCGAGTTCCATAGTTAACTGCCTTTTTACTCTTTAGCTCTTGAGATCCTTTTGCTGCCTGCCTTTTCAGATATCCTCTGTTGATCCTGTTTTTTTGCTCAGACTTTACCTGTTAGTTGTCTGGAGGTATTTTGAGTTTTGTCCTGCCACCTGTTTGCTCTAAAAGTAAAGACTCCTTTTCTGACCCACTCCAAGCCTGTCTCTACATCTGAGCTTATCACCCCTGGGTAGCACAGTGGTAGAGAGTCTGCCTAAATGTGGAGTGGGTGTCTGCCTCCCAAACACAAACTGGAAGCTGGTTCCACTTGAGAGGAGCTTGATAGCTGAAGGCTCTGGCTCCCATTGTACTCCTAGAGACTCTAGGAACTACAAGTAACCCTGCAGTCTGGGAGTGCAATGCTCTAGTTGGTTTATAAGGTACTATGAGATCTTTAAGATATGCTGGAGCCTGACCATTAATTGCTTTGTAAGTCAGGAGAAGGATTTTGAATTCTATTCTGTATTTTACCGGGAACCAGCGCAGAGCAGCTAATACAGGAGTAATATGATCCCGTTTCCTTGTTCTTGTCAATACACGTGCCGCTGCATTTTGGATCAACTGAAGAGTCTTAAGCGACTTTTTGGGATAACCTGATAACAATGAGTTGCAGTAATCCAGCCTTGACGTAACAAATGTATGGACTAGTTTTTCTGCATCATTTTGAGACAGGATGTGTCTTATTTTTGCAATGTTACTTAGATGAAAGAAGGCAGTCCTTGAGATTTGTTTTATGTGGGAGTTAAAAGACAGATCCTGATCAAAGATGACGCCAAGATTCCTTACGGTGGTGCTGGAGCCCAAATTAATGCCATCCAGAGCTTCTATGTCATTAGAAAATGCGTTTCGGAGGCGTTTAGGGCCAAGTATAATAACTTCAGTTTTGTCTGTGTTTCACATCAAAAGGTTGCTAGACATCCAAGTTTTTATGTCCTTAAGGCATGCTTGATGTTTAGCCAATTGATTGGTTTCGTCTGGTTTAATTGATAGATATAATTGGGTATCATCCGCATAACAGTGAAAGTTTATAGAGTGGTTCCTTATAATATTGCCCAAAGGAAGCATATATAAGGTGAATAGAATCGGTCCAAGTACATAACCCTGCGAAACTCCAAGACTGACTTTGGCTGTCATGGAGGATTTATCGTTAACACATACAAATTGAGATCGCTCAGATAAATAGGACTTGAACCAGCTTTTTAGAGGTGTAGGTTTATTTAGGTTAGCTTTTTCTCTGCTTCCAGTCTTTGTGCTAATCTTGGTTTATTGACCCGTGCGTAGTTAATGTATACAAGACATGAGAGTTTTGTCTTGTCTTCAGCCGATAGCCAAAATCTTGACCATTTTTGAATGAACTGATAATTCCAGAGCTTCCCTTCATTATTTTTTCAAGACATTTAATTCTTTAACTTGGTCCTCTTTATCTAGGTTTAGGACTTAAATAAAACTTTGATCACATTTTAGGTCACATTTTTGCAGAAATACAGAAAATTCTGAAAGGCTCACACACTTTCTAACAGCGCTAAACTATAATAAACATATTTTTAGGATTATGGAACAGTAAATTGGACACAAACAGCGGCTTCCCATGTTAATGTCAAACATATTTTTGTTGGACCTTGTGGGACTAGATAAGCGTGTCCTCACTTTGTCCTTTGCTCCTGATGGACGAGTCTCACAATATTGTAATAAGATGAGCAGTATGAGAGTTGTGTGCTGTAGAAACACTACAAACCAGTATTAAGGTCACTTGGCTATATGAGACTGGTTGTATTCTATATTTTTGTTATTGTCAACAAATATATAATTTATAACTTATTAATGTGCACATATATATGTGTGTGTGTGTGTGTGGGGGGGGTCTGTTTTCTTTAAAATGAGCCTGTTGAATATCAACAATCCTCATCAGTCTCACACTAACATGAAAACATGACATGTATGATTTGTTTTCACATTTATTACAGCTGTGAATGATGAGCAGCTGACCACAGTGTTATTATTCAGCAATCATCAGTACAGAAACATCGTCTGGAACAAGCATTACTGCTGCAGCTGCTCTTGTCATTAGATCTAATTTTGCTGCTGAATAAACACAGCTCCTCTCATAGTTGGGCAGATCGCCAAGGCAGGTGTGTGTAGCTGTGGAGCTCACTGTGACTTTGCCTACCTGCAGCATCAGCTCTTACAAACATGTGGGTTGTTATCACCTCATTATTGTGGCGCCCCGGGAGGGCATGTCCATGGACCATGTGAGAGTTATGAAGCACTATAAAACATGATCAACACAGATCATCATAATAACAACATAATTTCTGTCAAATGTTGTATTTGTACTATGTTGTTTATCCTGTACACACGACATCTACTGCACGTCTGTCCGTCCTGGGAGAGGGATCCCTCCTCAGTTGCTCTCCCTGAGGTTTCTTCCATTTTTCCACCTTTAATTTTGGGGTTTCTTTTAGGAGGTTTTTCCTTGTGCGATGCGAGGGTCTAAGGACAGAGGATGTCGTATGCTGTACAGTCTGTAAAGCACACTGAGACAAATGTATAATTTGTGATATTGGGCTATACAAATAAATTTGATTTGATTTGATCATCGGGGCCACTGATTGCCACTGATGAACACATTCACATTCCTGTGGATATTAGGAGTGCTTTTAACTGTGTGAGAAGAATTATACGGGAGCCTGCTGGGTTAGTCATTTGGCAGGTTATGGACTTAGATTGTGAGCATTAGTGGTGAAGCACATTGCCGGGCTGCAGCTTCCTCCCTACCCATCAAGACTCTCATTAGGCTTATGGCCATTTCATTCTGTGGTTCCCATCATCCCTCACATGTGCTGACATGTCGATTTTCTAAATACTAAAACATACAACTCACATACATTGAGCACTAATATGCTGAATATCAGATTGTCTCATGCACATTAGGGAATAATTACCTTGCATTAGGAAGTCAGTGAAAAAAAGAAATCCATGCTGGATCAGTGAGACCTGGCTGTTGTTCTGCAGGCTGGATGGGTTTATCTGGACATAAAATGTCTGATGCTGATTAATAAATGAGATCACTGTCGTTGCTGTTATCAACATATCCCAAGGTAATCAAAAACAATATTAATGCTCACACCACCAGCATAAGCTTCAAGAATAATTTTACACTTAACTCGTGAAGCTGGTGCAGCTGGTGATGAGGACCTTACAGCATGTGTTGGCAGCCATGCTTTTTTCTGTTTATGCTGATACATCCTCTAGCTTAAGCTGGTTGACTATATGTTAACTGTCTTACCCACCTTTCAATCACATCCATTGACAAAGTCCAGCTCTAATGCAGGAAGTAGCTTGTTCATATAAGGCTGTAAGTAAGGCTGGACAGCTCAGGGTGGTGGATGGGCGTGCCAACCTTCTGAGTTTGATGCAGGAGATCGAGGTTTGTGTCAGACCTCTCAAACCTGCAATAATTGTTATTACCACAGTTTCTTCCCTAAGTTTTTGTTGCCTTACCTTTCCATTCCTGGACCAATGGTTTTTTTGCCAGTTGATTGACATTAATTATTTCATACTTTTTGCATTTTGTTTTTACCGGAGCACTCTGTGATGGCACTCTGCTGCTGCAGTGACTTCATTACATTTCACACCGTGTTAATGTCTGACTGAACATGGCTTAAAGACCAAAGAGGGAAGAGCTTGCAGTTTGTTTTCCTGGTACGTCTCGTTGATATAAATTAAATGTATTAATATTATTATTATTATTATTATAAAGCTAGCTTACATTGTCACAGTTATTGTCAGTAACAACAGCACAAGGCTTCAAAGTGTCACCATCATCTCCTCTTTAGTTGTTTTTACTTGGCTGCTGTCCAGAGTGTCATGTAAACATTTATCGACCGCTCAGAAAAATCACTAAAAGCAGCAAAGTGATTTCATATGCAAGTTGTGTGTTCAGAATTTAGAGGAATATTTTATTGATCAATCACGTTGGGCGGGCTTTGGTTGAATGCAATTAAAAAAGCAACTATTGTAGCACTGGCACAGAACGATGACATCACATTGATGCTTGATGCTGACTAGCTGATGCTTGCCATGACTACAGCGGAATGACTCTTTTCAGAGACATGAAGACTTCCAACAATTTATGGCCATTTAAAGTTGGAATGCTGCTATGGAACCACCTTTTAGCTGAACATGCAGCACATTTGGTAGGATGTAAATCTTTCCCCTAACTTGGTTTTACAGTTGCTTGTTAAGCAAACTGCAATACATGCAGCAAGTATGCAGATTTCTGGCAGTGTTTGACATTTCTTTCTTTTACGGAAGGGGATTGCATGAAGTGAGGTGAGCTTGCAGGAAAGTGGCAGGTCACACACTGACGCTGAACACTGACATGAGTATATCAAACCTCACCATTTCTGTGTAAAGGTCTCAAGAATAAACATTTTATGATTATTTATTTACAAAATGATAAATTAAAATCATGTATTCTGTTTCATGGACTGTAATTTAGTGAAATAAAAATGCTTGAATCAAATTCTTTTATAGTGAGAGCCTGTGAAGGGCTCGGTCGAAGCCTGCCTGTTGTCTGTATCAGAATTTTCTGAGTGGATATTGATTTGTAAAAGAAATGTAATTAAACAGTGTATTTACATTTTTTCTGAGGCCTAAAGACAGTGGATACTATTGCGTCTCAATAGTGATAATGTGCTGTAGTCTTCATACAACAGGGTATATTAAGCACTGCCATGTCACAATGAGAACACTCAAGCTAAAAATAGAGAGCAGCAGAGCTGAATGAAACTGTGAGACAAATAGATTATACCTCTTTGATGGAAGTTTGAAAGGCTTGATATGAGAACATTAGAAGGTAAAGTTGCAAGTGATCTCATTTCTAAGAACAGTCGTAATCTATGGGTTGTGCAGAGTGGAACTGACGCTCGTCCTCTTCTGTCCTTACAACTACACTGACTCATGCTCAATCACAAAAACAACATTCAAAAGTGCTGAGCACATAATGCTTAGGATCACGCCCCTGAGTGGTATCTATGGTTCGGTCTGGTCATTCAAGCTGTTGCCAAGTCTCATTCTGGTATTTAGCGACATGGTATAAACTGCTGAATGGTGAAAGGGTTCAAATGTTAGGGGTCGATTTGTGTTAAACATGGGGGGTCACTTAAAACTTCTCGCTCCGCTTATAATTCCCTGGGGACCGTCTGTTCCTCCATCGTAGACATCAGCTATCAAGGGAAACAGCTGTGTGCATCATCTTATTTGAAAATAGGATAGCTAACATGTTGTCTGGAGCGCCACATGTTTAATTATAAACTCCTCACGAGTCCCACACTTTCAGTGTGACAGGACTGGGAGAGCTCTGTCATTAAAGAAGTGAACGTGATTAGCCATGATGATGCACCCACATATAACAATGCGTTCTTTCTGATCCCACCCCGTGCCAAAGTTATTACAAAATGTCTTTAGTACGTTTCCGATGCACTTTGCAAAGTGCACTGACCGACCACGCTGCTGACCGTGTAGGCTTGGAGCCCATCGGCAATGTTCTGTACCTGGATTAGACATTAGACCACTTTCTTACCATAACACCTGAAAGTGGGACTACAACAAGTCTCGTTATCTCCTTTTCTGTCTCCAGTGGATCAAATACAGCACAAAGAGACAGGGAAAGCTAGATAAAAATCAGCAAGTTTAGGCGTATTTCCAATGAACATGTGTTTCATGTTGGAATAAACCAGATTTATTTATGCAGCCATTAGTTTCATATTATTTCTGTTCATTAAATAAAATAGCAGACTCCAAACTTGCTTGTTGGGTAATCCATCACAGCAAACATTAAGTCTATCATTTTTTTTAATATAACGTATTGAGCACTTACACATACTGCTGGAAGCAGTAGAACTTACTCTTTACAGTGACAGCAGTATTTCAGATACATACTTCTCCCTGGAAACAGAAATCTGGATCTTGCCTCATAATTATGACATTTTTCAGTATCAAAATGAATCCAATGATTGTTGTCTATATCTCCATGGTTGCACTGCAAAATTGAACAGCTAGCTTTCTATGGTGCAGATTTACCATGAAGCAACTCAAGCATGTGTGTGTGTGTGTGTGTGTGTGTGTGTGTGTGTGTGTGTGTGTGTGTGTGTGTGTGTGTATGTTATATAGACAGTCTCTGTTGTCTATGTATTTAAAATATGTATAGGCCGAGAGTAATTGTTTTAAACAGAGACAATCTTGATTTAGATCCTTTAGACTTCCTGTTTTTTGTTGTTGTTTTTTCATTTTAATTAGCAAGACGCTTTCTAAGCAGAACATTTTACAATGTTAAAATATACTCTGGACAAACTCTGTAAGGCAAACATAAACTGATCTCGATTTATCTGCACTAAGGTCATTTTGGCCTGGCTGACCCATCAGCTGGTGTTTGACAGTTGGTTCCATCTCCATGTGGTAATGAGGTGATTGTTCTGAATGATAAACTGATTTACTTTTATATATTCATATGTTTCAGGCACTCCTGAGACCTATTGTACCACTGACATGCATATTAGTCAAATCCATCTTTAACTTTGTTTATTGTGCGTCTCTTTTTAGGAAATTAATTCTACTCAAAATACAAGTGTAGGTGGAGAAAGAGTCTGTAACCATAACTTTATACATACAATGATTTAAGATGTGCTGGATTATTTACATTATATTATCATATGTATATAAATGATATCAAAACGCATTTTTTTAAAGGTCAATCGGTATATCCCGACAGCACTAAAATACAGGAAGTGAAAACAAAGCAAAAGCAATGTCTCAAAGGGTTAAACACATAATCAGCAGAATGAAAGACACTTTGAATTATTGTTTTTTTAATATTCAATTTAAAACATTTAAACAGCAGCAGTCATACAAACAATAGTTTAATATAATTAGTAAAGTGAAGTAAACCTTAAAAACACAAATACAGTATCTATTGTGTATCATTTACATAAATAACTTTGCACTCACAAATGTACTTCTGCCAGAGTGTCATGTGGAGCAGTGCTGCAGAAAAGCAGTTTTATTAAATGAACCATGTGTTGATTTCAGAGAGCATGAATGTTTTAGAGAGTGTGTGTTCTTCACATTCAGTCACAACTTCCTATGAGCAGCTCGCCCCTAAAGGGGGTGTTAGAGCTCTTTCGTGGAGGAAAACAGTGATGCATTGCACCCAGCGGCACAGGAGCAACACGCTCTAACCAATTTTTTGAAGTTCAGGGATCAGTTCACTTCCAGTATTATTGCATTTTGTTCTGACACATTTTGTTTTTCAATCTATATTTCACAAGGTTATTAACAGCCAGCTCACATCACTAATCACAGACGCCAGGCGGCTCTTTGTCACTGAATGAAGGGAAAGAAATTACAGCCCGTTTCCCCTACCAGGTGGCCGCTCACTTTCAGGGGGAACTACAGCTTGTTTGATGTGTCTTTTGACCCTGTGAAATTGCAGGAGTTCATTTTTGCTGAAATGATGAATCTTTATGAGAAACATGATCTGGCAGGCTTCTGAAAATGTGCTTTGTGATGTTAAGTTGAAATGGATACCCCTGTCAGAGCCGCCACAGCAGAGGTAAAGACAGATGTTCTTTGTTGCAGATGGAATTATTGCAGCTGACTAACTTTTATGTATTGATGTCGGATGTCATGCTGTGGTAGAGTCCCTCTTTTGTAAACGGAAGGTTCAAGCTAATTCATAGCTTGTAAATAAATAACTGTTTTTTTATTATTGAAGTTGTACTCAGGTCCCTTTTGACATTACTAAAGTGAACTCTTTCCAAAAGGTTAAGCACGTAGTCTGTGGGTAGAAGGTATGCGAGGTGTGAGGTTGCTGGCCACAATGTGTCACCAGTGAATGTGTTCATCAAGATACCTGTACAGTATAGTGGCTCTTATGGACCAAGTCAATATGACAGCTTCTACTATTGTTGTGAGAATTCCTGCCAACCTCTTGTTCAGTGAGTGTCTTTGTGTTTACTATTCATTTCTTTTAGTGCTTCAATTGAGCAGGAACTTGAATTTGTTCTCTCTCTTCATGTTGGCGATTTAATCAGAAGTTATGGGTGTAACTGAACATAAGTTTTTCTTCTAATTGAGGTGGGATATAAAGTCCAAGTTCATTCACATTGATTTGTAGAGCAAAAGCTCATACAAAAACAAAAAGTGCTCTCCAATGAAAATTGAGATTTCTTTGATCATTGCTTCAGTCCACATACATATTAATTGTCAGTCTGAACATGTATTCACAAGTATATTTCAGATTACTGGTGAACAATTGGGCATATAGTTTTCATGTTTATCTTTTCTATTCTGCCCTTTGTTCAGATTTCATCTTGCGTTTGTGGTTAGGAAGGTAGGAGGTAAGAAATAATTGTAGTTGTGTTCCTATCTTGTTCTCCGCCTCTCGCATTCCAAGTTAATGGAAGTAATTATAGCTCATTTATTTTTTAAGGTCTGGACATTTAATTGTCAGGAAAAATGTGCCCATACTGTGCCCCTTTTGTTCTTTGCTCTTGAGCTATGTTCTTATGAGAAAGCCCCCATGACTCCAGACTCAGTGGATTTTTCTTTTTCCTTCGGGATTTGACAAAGTTTGTAAACGCCATTAAAACCCTCGTTGTAAACTGAAAAACATTCTTTGGGGAGTTCATAAATTAAACTAGTATTAGCTAATAATCCTCCAAATGTCAGACAGAAATGTGCAGTGATCTGGATTTGGAACAAGATCTTGAATTTGTAGATTTTGCTTTGACTTCTCTGGAGTTTAATTCTTTATTTGATTGACTTTTTCTTTGAACAGGTTGCATTGTAATAATATGTATACTCCTTATGTATGAGGAAATATGGTCTATTGCTGTTTGGTGCAGACCAATATTGTGGTCATAGTTTCTCATGAAAGCGACCGCGCTCATTAAACCTTCCTGTTACCATCCGACGTACAAACAGAGAAGCTTCATTGTCTCCTGAAGAGGAGACAGGTGAGAGGAGGGACTGGAGATACAGGAGTCAGGGACTTTTCAGTAAAATCTCCTTCATCGCAGCTGGAGAGAAAGGACCAATTCTTTGTTTTCTGTTGTTGATTCAACACGGCAATGGTATATTTGTTGTCCGTCCCTGTTTCCCAGACATGATGTTTACATAACACTCAAGCATTATGTGTATATTGTGTGTATATTTGTATGGCTGGCTCTATTCTGTTTGCTGGCAACATTTTTCCAGTCCATGAATTATAATGTTCCTTGTTTAGTACAGAAATGTTAGGCAGATGGTCAGGGTTGATGGACTTTATGGATGTGCAACATCTTGTGTCAGGTTTAGATTGGAGAACATTTGGACTTTTATAGGTTGTGAGTTCGGACCTCCTCATGTCTTGAATGGACATGAAATACTCCCGACTGAATCATCAGCATACAATCGTGTTACCATATATCTACGTCTTTTGATGCTCCGTTAACTGCTCCTCCCACTTTGCTCTACTGAGTTGCCAAAAAAAGAAGAAGAAAGGAAAACAAATTAAATACGTTGACAGTAAAGGTTTTGCAGATAAATTGAGTATAAACAATTTCCACATTTTTAGCTGCGTTCATTCAAAATCATTTGTATTTAGATTATTAAAAACTCTTCAAAAAGTGGTTTCTTTCAAAATATATTTTCTGTTACAATTTAATGTATTCATGAATACTATTTCTAACTATGAAGTTCATACATTTAAGATTTTGAGATCTTATTCCTGGAGCATTTAAATCCTAATTGTTAGATTCATTGATTGAGTAGCTGTTAAATGTGATATTCTCAAAGTCCGATTATTTTCCTGATTTGTGGACCTCCCCTCTATGAAGCGGCTTTGTTGTGTGTCCTGCCAACAACCTTGTTGCCAAATACTTTTTGTGCTAATGGTTCTAAAAGGCGAGTTTGACCCATGTAACACTTGCCAGAAAAAGCACGAGGAGGAGTCTGTCTTACCTGCGCTGGGTCAACCCTCAGCATAGCTTCCCACCGGAGCAGAGCCCGCCTTTCAGCCTCCAGCTGAAACCCAACACCTGTGACATCATACACATTGGCTGCTAGCTGGTCGGCTCTGCTCACCGAGCTGCAGGCTGTTAAGTGCTCCTCACTCCCAGGAGAGATCCACGGCTCTGACCTGCACTACCAGCCACAAGGAGCTGATCAATCACGCTGCAGCAGAGCTCTGAAGCCTCTACCTGTGGCTGACCTCAGCGAGCACTCCTCCCCCAGGCTCAGCGCTCCATCGGCTTGGAGGGAGATAGTTTTATGGGATTTGTAGGGAAATTGTTACATCTGAGGAACAACGCTAAAGTCTGCCAGCACCAATTCTCCTCAGGATACTCTTGTTTTCTCCATGGAGCTTGACACAGGTAAGCACTTGTCTTTCAGCAACTTGTGAAGTTTTCATGTTGAACGTGACCACTTGCTCATTTGTGTGCTGAGACTTTTCTTTCATCATAACTCTTTGATAGTGGATCTCAAGTATGTATTTAAGACATCTCTGAATATCATCCTATCACAGGTTTAATTGTAGGAATCATGGATTGCACTTAACAACAAAAGACCCTGATGATCCGCTACAGATGAGGGTCTGTGCACTTACACACATAAATAGCAAGCTAGGGAGACAAAGAAGAATGAACAAACAAGACAGAGTAGGCTGAAGACTTCCCTTCACTTGCACCACTGAAACTTTGAGTCCAGTGTGTTTCAGTGCAGAAACAAAGACTTTTACATTTCACCCAGCCTTTTCACCCAGCCTCCACTGTAAGAGTTCAAAAGCAGATTCTTATTAATGAAGCCTTGCGCTAATAGTTATGATATGAAGTATTTTTTCTAAACAGAGTTAAAGTACTACAAGTTAAACAAGTTTGTATAACTTGAACTGAATATAACAAAACCTTCACATTTCTGGCAGGTTAATACAGTCTGCCAGTGTTGTTTAACTGATCAACCATTTAGCCTGTAATATGTCAGAGAACAGTAAAACATATCCATCAGACTTCAGTCCAAGTGGACTTCATTAAAGTCTTGTTTTATCTGAACAAAGATCTTCAGATTACTGTGAAATAAAACACAACTGAAACCCTCACATGCTTGATAATGACTTAAAGCTAGGGTGGGTGATTTACTTATTTATTTGTGTTTATTTGTTGAAATACTTTTTACATCCCGACAGCAATCAATAAATCAAATGTTTTGACAAAAAAAGAAAAAAAACCTGGTATCTGTGGTTGTAATAAGTCCGTCCAATCATTTATTGGGGCCGAATGAAATTATTGGAGGGCCGACCTGCCTGTCTCCCTACCTGCCTGTCTCCCTACTTGCCTGTCTCCCTACCTGCCTATCTCCGTACTTGCCTGTCTCCTTACCTGCCTGTCTCCTTACCTACCTGTCTCCCTACCTGCCTATCTCCGTACTTGCCTGTCTCCTTACCTGCCTGTCTCCCTACCTGACTGTCTCCCTACCTGCCTGTCTCCCTACCTGCCTGTCTCCCTACCTACCTGACTGTCTCCCTCCCTACCTGACTGTCTCCCTCCCTATCTGACTGTCTCCCTACCTGCCTGTCTCCCAGCTCAACTGTTAGTGTAACTACTACAACTCATTGCACCATGTGTCCTTTCAAAATACTGGTCGCTGAATTTAAGGTTAAGGTTACTTTTATTTTCTCCCATGGGCTTTATTACACTACACTTTGTGTTGTAATGATCACATGGTTTGATGTTGTGATAAACATAGATAACCCTCTGAAGAACTACATGATGATGTTTTGTTTAAAGACTTGTGTAAAGTAAATCCTAACATTAAACAGAAATCCAGGTGTGCTGACTTGATTATGACTTCATGCATTTATCTAAGCTGTTGTTGTAATATTACCAAAGTAATGTGAAAGTAACATTTGGAGTATATGCATATTCTAATAGGGACACATTTAAAACACATTATCTTCTTACATTTTGAATTTCTATCCATAATAAACCCAGGAAAAGTGATTTCAGCAGAAAACTTTATAACATTAGTCTTAACCTGTGTTAAGACTCCAGCAGATATTGCTCAAATTGAGGCGACACTGAGATTTGAAAATGTTTCAACTTCAGCGGAAATTGCATTTAACCTGAGGATTAATGACTCAACTTCAAAATGAAACCACCCTTTGCACCCAGTCATAGGAGATATCGCCACAGTGTAATTAAATTCCACATCCTTGTAAAATAGATTCCACTAGACCTCCAGGGAGGTAGGTACTATTTATGTCAGTTAGTCAGTAAACCAGCAAGTTAACACATTAACACATATTTATGGCCCTGAATCAAATTACTTCTCCACATTGTTGCAGTCTAACAAAATACATGAATGACAACACTTCTACTGTGTGATGGGATACTAAGACTAGAGCCATTAGCTCCCTTCAGGACTCCTTCACCCTTCACAACCACTATATCTTGTTTGATTGATGACGGAATGAAGCTGTACTTGCCATTAGTGGTGCTGATGCATCTTTCCGATCCTATTGTTTTGGTTCAGTGTTGAATGCAATGCTTGTGTGATGAGCAGTCATTATGTAGTATGGGCATGGCCTCAGTGATAGTGTTTTAAGCGAAGAGAAAGCATGGGTGTGCAGCAGTGAAGGAGGCTGCACAGTAAACTCCCCTCTCTCACTAGCTTTATGTGGGCCAGTGTTAGTTGTTGGAAGAGGTCATCACCTCATGTTGCTTTCTATACTGATCACATGCTTTTGACACCAGTATTGAGAGCTTTCCAGAAGTACACCCCCCCTCCTCCTCCGTCACTCAGCCTCCCGTGCTCCTCCTGCTCTGCCGCTCGGCACCACATAATGGAATCTAAGAAAGGGCTTTGCTCAGCGCAGGTTAATTGCCTCTGAGATTCCTGCACTAATGGAGCTAATGCCGCCTTTGTGTAGTTTGCGCTCCAGATTTGAGCTTCTTCGCCAGGACATTGTGTGAGGTCGCATGTATTAATTGATTAGCATTGAGGCTCTGTGTGCTCTTGTCTTCCTAATGAATACTCCACTAGAAGCTCAGGGAGCTGTTGTGTTTTCTCAGACACAAGACCACTTCTAAAGACGTACACATGGAAAGCATATGCTTACACACACATTCTGGATGGAGATCCAGCTGAAGTTGCCATTAAAACTGGTCATTTGGTTGCCTTGTGAAATGACCCTTCAACTGTTCTCCTTCCCTCTGATGTAGGCATTCACAGTCCATTCCCCGTCCACAAGCTTCAGAAGCATAATAGATGGAATTTATTATCATTTTATTTTCTTGCTTCAATCATAACTGGGGTCTGTGTGGAACTTAATCCCTGTCACGTCTCGCTCTTTGTGGGCGTTGCAACATTTTGAACTGAATTAGTTTTTTGTTGTTGTTTTATTTACTCTGCCTTGTCCTTATATTCTCACAATGAACTCATGTTCATTTCTAGATAACGTTGTGAGTGATCTGTTAGCTACACAAAGCGATGTTTAGCTGTTCATAAATAGATAAATAGGAGATGTAAATATTCCTTTTATTTTATCAGCCTGAAGGAATCCTTTATGCCAAGGGTGTCAAACTCATTTTAGTTCAGGGGCCACATACAGCACAATTTGATCTCAAATGGGCCGGACCAGTAAAATCCGAGCATAATAACCTATAAATAATGAAAACTCCAAATGCTCCTTTCGTTTTAGTGCAAAAAAGTACACGTAAATTTTACAATTTACAATTTACAATTTACATTATGAACAACCTGAAATTTCTTAAGAAAAAAAAGTGCAATTTCAACAATATTATGCCTCAGTTTATCATTTACACATGTGCATTACAACTTACAGATCACAGTGCATCTACAAAGGCACAACACATTTCGTCACGGATATCTGGAACAGTATTTTACTTTATGGTCAAAACAACTAATTTTTACACTTTGCAAAGTCATCCCACGGGCCAGATTGGACCCTCTGGTGGACCGGTTTTGGCCCCCGGGCCCCATGTTTGACACCCCCTGTTCTATGCAGAGGCCAGTTCAGCTCCCTACAGTGTCTTCTCAGAGTCTACGGCTCATCACGGGGCCTCTCTGATTCAGCAGCTGCAAAGAGAACTCTTAAAGGGATTGTTCAGGGTTTTGTAAAGTCTATCTGATTCATAGTAGACTTCAGCCTCTTTCCAAGAGAGGAACACTTGCAAACTTGTCATTTTTAGCATTATGTCAGTCAACTCGGATTTTTATGCATATTTTTTTTTCAATAAAACACTAATTACTAGCTATTGCTTCTAGCAGTAGCCATGCACAGTTAATGTAGAAAGTAAGAATGAATAAAGATGTTGAAGCAATGCAAAATCTTTTTGTAATCCAGGGTTTTGCAAAATCATCTGGCAACGAGGTTGGACATTTGTGTCATCATTCATACATAAAGGGGGTATTTATCATCAGACGGAGCTGAAGGGCCTCCTCTCAGCCAGCCTGACAGTCTATAGATGCATTAGTATGCTGATGGCTGATGCAGAGGGAAATGATAAGTGACAGCAGGGTATGGACATATATTTACACTGGCAGGTATTGAATTTTAATTCTGTAAACCTGGATTTGTATATCAAATTGTGTTTCATGATTTAAAAATATAATTTGATGAAATATAATTTGTTTACAAAACTTGCTTTTAAAACTGAAATGAGCATTTCCATGGATGCCTAAATAACCATGCACCCAAGATGCTCAGTGAAGTGCCCTTTGGACAGACTCCACGATTATCTGTCCAGGACATCAGTGTGTGGAAATCCACAGAACTCCAAATGGATCATGACTGGGCTGTACAGTCTTTCTGTTCATTGCGTTGTATGCCTACTCCTGCTAAGTTTTGTTTATTTGTATTAAAGACCATCCAGGATATACATTCTGTGGTATGTGGCAATGATCTGTGTTTGTAAGTTTGTAAGATTGTCATAGAATTATGACATTAAGCTTAGAAAATAATATTTTGTATATACCTATAAAAATAAATATGAAATATGAAATATTTATATATATATATATATATATATATATATATATATATATATATATATATATATATATATATATATATATATATATATATATATATATATATATGAAACTAAAGACAAGATAAGATATTACTTTATTAATCACCAAAGGGAAATTAAGTTTTACAGCGGCACAAAATACAGAGAGGCAAGTAGATACAGGATAAGAATGAGCAATTATATACAGTACTGGCGTATTGTGGTGGTGATGCCTAGACGCTGGTGGTACGCCTTCCAACCAGATGGGTATGAGTTCAACACCAGAGCTGCTACCATTGTGCCCTGAGCAAGGTACTTAACCCTGAGTTACTCCAGAGAGAGTGTAGTTAGTTCATTGTAAGTCGCTCTGGATAAGAGAGTCTGCTAGAGCAGCGGTCCCCAACATTTTTTGCGCACGGACCGGTTTCATGTAATAAAATATCTTCACGGACCGGCCTTCAAAGTGTGTGTGTGTGTGTGTGTGTGTTTGTGGGGGGATAAATATGACGGAATAAAATGATACCGTTCGGGCGCCTGTAGCTTAAAGTGAACGGAAACAAAACTGTGGCATTAACCAATCAGATTTCGAGTTGGCGATGCCAGGGCCAGCTAGCAGGCGTACGATAACGTCAGCGCGTTTACGTCTTTTGATTGGATACGCACTATTGAGAGGCACAGCTATGCAGAGCTAGCAAACTGAACTTGAACGAGCTAATTTAGATTTCAACCCACAATGGCTGAAGGAGGAGAAGAGATCGATGTGGTCGCAGATATAATTACAACGCCATTTTCAAGACGAACTTTTCAAGAAAAGCTAGACATTGTGAGAAGAGAACAGCCAACCCCGACGCTACCGAGCCTATCACAGGGTTTGTCCGCCACTTTCAAATCACTAACTACGAGCGGTACCCCCGGCTCACAGCCTCCGAGAGGCACTGCACATTGTACTGCTGGGAATGCCTGCTATTTACAACTGATCGATTTTGGTGTTTGGAGCCATCCTGGGTTTGGAAACTTGAGTTGTCTAACCAAGGCAGCAACGAGACACCAAATCACGGCTGGGCACTTACAAGCAACGGTGCTTTTGAAAACTTTTGGGACAACCGAGTGGATCTACAGCTCAACGAACAAGTGCGCAGGGAAACGGAGCTCCAAAACGAAAGGGTGAACAAAAATAGGGAAATGCGGATTTATTGATTATAAAAGCTTCGGAAATATTAATATAACTCTGTTGTACTTGACTATGTTAAGGTGATGCAACGCCCGGTTATACTGCGTTTCTGTCTAAATGTATAGTTTCTAGAGCCATGGTGTCATAATGATGTTATTAAGAGGTGGAATAATTCAGGTAGGACTGTGTAGGACATCACTGAAGGCCTAGGTGGGAAATGCACGGCCCGCCACTGAGTATACTATTCTAGGAACCTACAGTCACTGACTTTTTGGATACTTGGGTGCAGAAATAAGTGTTAACAGACAGCATATCACTTTTAAATTAGGGCTGTCGAATTATCGCGTCACAGTTTAATCGTCACAGTCGGGAACCAAATATTTTTTGATGTATTTCCTTGAGAGCCATATATTTAATAAATTTGAATGCAACTTTATGCGTGGATTTTTTAAGAATAACACGTCTCCGAGTACTAATAGAGGTATCAGTGTTTCATTGAACAGGTGCTCTTTTATTAAATAAAGTAAACTCTTACGTTATTTATCTCATTTATGTGTACGTTTCAGTGTTTACTGTACGGGTGTCAAACTCAAGGCAATTATATCTGGCCCGCCGGTTTTGGTAATTAAATCAATGCATGACACAACCACGGGAAAATACATTTGAGGAAGTAACTAAATGTGTGAATGGAATGAAAGTTTTTGGAAAGCAAAGGGAAACACACCACAGATCTCTGGGACGAAAGTGGTGATGTGAGCTGGCCTTTTTGTGCGGCATAACAAAGCATCTTAAACCTCCAGCTTCAGGGTCGTGTGATCACAGACATGTGTGATGCAGTGAGAACGTTCCAAGCCAAGCTGCCTGTGGGAGACTCGGATGCAGCAAGGAAACTTTGGTCACTACGTGTTTCCAAACACTGACAAACCATCTCCACCGCTGTGTTCCTGACAGCATTCTGCTGATAAACTGAGCGCATTTGCCGACAGCTCAGAAATTTAAATTTAAATTTGAACTGCTCAGCAATCCGTTTGCAGTTGACTTAAATAGGTTCCATATATTTTTCACTTATCTAATATGTGTATCCTGTTCAATAAATGTGGACCGTGTTTCGCCCTCGACGTAGTCCCAGTTTTTAATATTGGCCCTCTCTGTGGTTGAGTTTGACCTCCCCGGTCTACTGCTTGCTTTGCGCAGTTTCTCCTCTGCTCAGTTTCGCGAAGGGCGGGGCTCTGCCCCCTACGCATGCACGTGTGAACACACCTTAACCTACAGCCAGAGAGAGAGCGGAGGAAAGGAGAGGGGAGAACTAAAAACAAATCCGCTGCTAAATGTTTTACTTTAAAATGACACAGTATAATTATTTATTACTTGTTAATCATGTTAAAAAATGTCAGCTCAAAATTGTCTGCGCGCCATATTGCGTTATCGAAAGAGCCATAGGTTCCCGACCCCTGAGCTAGAGAGACAAATATTATTTTCTATGGGGTTGGTGGAGACCAAACTAGATCTTAAAGGAGACACTTGTTTGAAACACAGCGTCGAATGAATGGTAATGTTGCTTTGTATCTGCTGAATCTGTTTGCTAACACCTTAGCCATCGACTGATTATGACAATATTTAATGCTGTGTTTACATCTTGTTCAGCCGTCACCAATTGGCCCATAAAAAGTGCTATTACATGCTGATGACCAGCTGTCTAACAAACTGCTGTTGTTCTTTAGATATGAAAAGTTGTTCTTTTTTGTCCAGACACATGCATGTGAAGCCATGTTGATATGTGTCCCTATCAAGAGCACTTTGACACATGGAGCAGGGGATAGAACCCCCAAGAACTCAATAGATGGTCAACCCACTCCATCACCTGAGCTACAACTGCTAATATTAACAGTTTTAATATTTTTTTGGACATTTTGCCTTTACTTGACATTTGAGACTAGATGAAGACACGAAAAATGCTCAAAGATCCCCAGCCAAAATCAAACCGGGGACATTGACATGATTAGCATTTTACAGTACTTGGCCATTGGCCTCAAGAGAATTCAACAAAAAATTACAAAAGAATAGTAGAAAAGCAGGTATACAATGATTTATTCACCCTGCGTTTATTAAAAATAGCACACCACAAGTAGCCACAGGATAAGCAGCAGCTTGTTGTGGATGATCCTGAACATGTTTCTTGTAGTTTTCACATGTTGTTGGAATGCACCTGGAACACAAGTCCAGCCCAGTCTTTACATCTTCACCGATTCCACATCAAGGCAAGATCGTACGCTGTAAATCCAGAGAACAGAGCATTACAACCACTCCCTTCTGCCTCAGCACACAGGCAATTTACAGAAAGCAGCGGTAGGGTTTTACTTTCCCCTGATGTTCCTCCTTTCTTAAATAAAATCCAGAACAGGAATCCCATCAACGTCACCATACATGCAGATGCACACAGCCGACACATTCAGTTTATCTGCCTTTCAGTATACTGCATGTTAAATCTACTTGAAAGCTACAAACTTTTTTTTGAGGAATACATTTTAAAGAAAGGAAAACACACACACACACACACACACACACACACACACTCACTCATGAAAGCTTGGAATGTTTCCACACAGTTACTGAAAACCCACCCAGCAACAATTACAGAAAGTCTCACAGAAAAGGTTGAGAGAAAGTTTGGGGTCAATTTCCAACATCTTTGACATGTCGTTAGGTGTGCTGTGACAGGAAGGCAGAGAGGAGACTAAGTGCTGGATTTCTACAGTGTTCCTGGATCAACTGCATTTCTCCATACCATTACTAATGTCTGCCAACATCACTGGAGAGACAGCTACAACAACATTTGAGCGCTCACTCTCACAAATCCCAGCACATCCATTCTACAGCTCAAACCTTTCAACTCATCAATCAGTCAGGGTGATTCAAGTTATATTCAGGCTGTGTTACTTTTTACTTTGCTGCACTGCAGTGTTTTAGTGTATATGTAATAGGACTTGTCCCAAACTAAAAAAGAAAAAGAAAATTGACACTTTATTTAATTTTAATTTAATCTTTTCAAAACTTAGTTGAACTACAACATCAAACACAATTGTTAGTTTAGGTAACTAGAATGGTTCAACTGTCATGGTACATTGCATTAACGATAATAACACCACCAACCTGGGACCATCATTACTGTGATCATCATTATTATCAGGGCATCATGAACACAGCAGAGCGCTCCTGTCTTCATTAGCAGTTTGATTTTGATAAGCCTTTCTACTGGTCATACAAAGAGAGAACAACCACGGCCAAACCAGAGAACCAGGCTCATCATGCATCTCGCTTTAGTTACTCTGGCCATGATTTGGTGTGATAACATTAGCTGGCCATCTTCTGAAATGAAACTATGGGTGCTGAGTGCTGAGAGAGAAAGCATGCATTGTACATGCCTGACAGAGAGGAAACTCCCTGCCTTTTGGCCACAATAATCTCAGCATGAACATTTGACACTGTCATTTTCCTTCTTTGCATCACTTATGAACATGATTTTTACTGCCTCATACTGTAGCACAAAATGACCATAACTGATAAGATTGCTGATCAGCCATTACTTTGGCAGGTGTAGACATTCCTTAGCTCCAGTCTCATGGCTCTGGTACTGTGCATGAGGCTTCCTGGGACAGATAAAGAGCCATTTGATGGAATAAATAATTTTAGGGGGAAGAAAATACATTGCTGCCTTTGAGTTCTGGTTGATTTCATGTTCACACTGATTTATTAAAAACACATCCAGAGTTTTATTTTTGGTGACTTCCATCCTGGGATGGTGACTGCACTGTGTTTATGTATGTTCTCTGGTGTCAGCTCAGCATGGTCTGAGTAGAATTGGAGACATAATGTATGATGACGGATTGGATAAAAACAGCACAACACAGCCAAAGACAACAGGTAAACCGAAATTCTTTCTTCACATTATAAACCTGTAGTCCAATCTATAACGAATGCTGCAAAAGTACTTAGCATCAAAGTGTCAATAGACAATTTTAAATATACTACACTGCTCCACTGCCTCTGCTTAATAGCTACATATGATAAAACCATTTAGGTTTTAAAGAACTTGGTGTGGTTCCTGCAGTTGTAACATGACAAGCACACAGCAAGATGGAATACCAACCACAAAATTTCTAACAACCGCCGCAACAGCAGAAACAGCAGAAACATGTTCACCCTCTCTCTCTCTCTCCGAACAACTACTGCTGACACCTGCTCCAGCAGCAGCATAGTAAAACCAAAGTCAACAACAGCTTCTATCTTCATGAGGTTGGGATGATGTGACTCCCCCACACTTATCTCCAAGAGATATATCTGCAGTGATGAGTTGGGGAGGGGAACACCTCCATCCTCAGAGGGGCTTTCATAGTGCTTAATGACATCTAACTAGTCTAGCTGCTAAATGCTTCACTATGTTCACAAGATGGTCTGTCTCTAACTATGTCTGACTACTGCTTGGTGATCTTGATTGCAGTGAGACTGAACCAGTAAAGTTCATGGTCCATAAAATCATAACACTATGTGAAAATATTGCACACCCTCCACCTAATCAGAATCTTGTGTTCTCCATGGCAGTTGTTACACTGTCCCATCCCTGACATATTAGGACACTTTACAAATGAATGACATTTTTGTACTTGTATTAAAATGACACAGCATAGACAAGTATTTGCCATGTGACCGGCTCTGTGACCCTGCTGCTGACCTTGGTTCAACATGGGTCTGACACTGCTCACCTTTCATATGAAAGCGTGATTTTGAGATTCTATAATCAATATATAATTACAATCATGTTATAGTGTTTACCATTCTGTGAAACTTAACCACAGTAAGTATGGATGACTCATGCGGTTGCCTCTGGGTGGGGGAGAATACTGAAGGCCTTTTAGGCTATTTTTTGTGAACACTGACAGTATCAAAAACATGGATATCAATACACAGATCAACTTAACAACCCTGAAAATGGAAAAACAACAACATTTGGGAAAGTTTCACTGAACTGTGTTGAAATGCAGATGTACAGGCTTCACAAGACTACACACCCTGAGCTTCACATAACCTCTATCCTTAACATCAATTCTCTTGTCTCTTTACAGGTGTCACTCTATGATTGTGTGAGATCGTAGCCAATCAGGAGCAGCGTCCGGACCAGAGGAGAGAGTACCAACAGCCAGACCATGGACCTTAGATTCAGACGGCTGTCGCCTCTCAGCAGGGGAGCTCTTCATCTTCTGCTGCTGGCCAGTCTGGTGCTGCCTTCTCACACAGAGAGTGAGTACTCACATTATCCTCACATCTCAGAGCTCTGCCCATATGTCAGCAGTTTTACAGACAGGTAAGATCCAAATCCATGTTTTACAGAGGTTTATGTTGAGCCACAATTACACATTTTATCTGAAATGTATGCAGAGCATTCCTGCGCTTCTCATTGGTTTGGATTGTTGATCAAATTGACAGAGAAAAGCTCCTCATCACACTGTTGTCTTATTGCATTGTCACCCAATCTTTGCATTTTACTGTCACACAAAGCACAAAACCCGACCCCGGATAAGTGGTAGACGATGGATGGATGAACAAAGCACAAAACATTGCACATTCACACTCACAGTATTGAAGTTGGTGTAAGCACATGAGTAAAGTGCTAAAGAATGTTACATATTGGAGTAAACACTCACATTTATTAGTGGGAGTTTAATTGACTTTACATTTTTCAACTAGGATAAGTACATCCTCCAGCAGTGTTGACACTCCTGACACAGTCCCTACTGTACAGTATTTTATCATGTAAATAAAAAAACAATGTATCAGCTATTTTAAGCACTGTGAGCACCAGATAAAGAGTCAAAGGGAAACCAGAATGTCTGGGTTTTGTTCCAGGAGTTAGAAAACCTCATTCAAAATGACATTAACATTCACAATAACACAAACAACATAAAATCCAGCCGCACAACATAATATTACTCAGGAGTATGTAATGAAGTTCACTCCATTTGTCTAGACAGGTATAGTACATTGCTGAAAAACAATATAATGTCAATGTTTATTAAATGTTAAAAAAGATTTGCGGCCTAACAAACACCATTCCTTACAAGACTGTTGTGGGTTAAATGTCACCAGTTGAAAGGCAAGATTCAGTATAACAATTGACAGAGAGCACAGCGTTAGACATTTTTTTAAAGAGCAACCTAACACCAGACTAAAAGCAGTGAAAGATTTCAGGTGTGTTTCACTTTTGATTACATCCGGCATCACTAATAGGTGTTGCCAGAAGTATATTTAGTTGGAACCCCAGTCCTCTAGCACACCTGTACATTTAAATGGGTCAATGTGTGTTAGCCGAACCTCCTTCAGACCAGACTTGGATGAGGCAACAGTCTTTGGTGAAATGCCATTACTACCATGAATGGAAATTAATTTAATGATACGACAGCTTTGACTGATTTACCGTAAAAAGAGGAAAAAAGAGGGAATAAGAGACAGATAATGAAAGACACATAGGGAGAAATAGAGCAGCACACATGGGCAACCCAGAGAAAGTGCTGACTTTCGTTGTGGAAAAAAATGGTTGGACAAAAATTACTTTGGATAGATGCAAAAGCAGACAATTACACAACTTTACAATATCACATATTTCACATTTTATACACAGTTTAACACAGGTGATAATTCATCTGGGCACATACCTGTTTGCTCAATTACCTCTTTTTTGTGTTAGCGGCTGGTTAAAAGGGTACGCCCCTTAGCCTGTCTGTGTATTCTAACCATTGATCCCCTTTTCCTCATCACATGACAATGATTAATAACTCTCAGAGCTTCACTCTTCCTCATCTGCTGGTGTTAGCATCCTTCCTGTTATGTTTCCAGGTGTCCTGTGTGTCATGATATTCCCTTCTGCTTCACTGATTGTGGAAAGTTACAGACAACCAATACACTAGATTGCTGCTGTATTACCTTGTCTAGCTTGGTTTGGGCTTATCCCTGCGTGCGCGTGCATGGTGCGGTTTCTATTTAGTTCTCCCCTCTCCTTTCTTCCGCTCTGTAAGTGTGTGCGCACGTGTTTGTGTATCAGCTGCGAAGCCCCGCCCTTCGCAAAACGGAGCGAAGGAGAGAATGTGAATGCGCAAAGTAGACAGTGCACACTGAAACGTGCACATAAATTAGACCAATAGCATAAGCGTTTAGTTTATTTAATAAAAGAGCACCTGTCAATGGGAAAAGTGAGTTGTGAATAAAAAATAAAAATAAAAAAAATGTTTAATTCCTGAGTTTAGTTATAGTTTGGCCTTTAGCCTGAGTTTAGTTGTAGTTTGTTCGCGATAAATGTAATAAACAAATAAAAATAAATATTACAAAAAAAATGTTTTGCTTTGCCATTCACATTCCCTCCTCTTCTTTACTTTGCGACACACACCTACAGTCAGAGACAGAGAGAAGGAAAGGAGAGGGGTGAACTAAAAGAAATTTCCGCCATATGGCCGCAGGTGGCTCAGAATTACACATTGAACCTTTAAGCTGCCAGGCATCACCTGTCAGGTCCTGTCAGCTGTATATAATGTTAAACACATTTCCTTTTCTGAATAGACTAAGAAGGAAATTCCATTTTCTTAATGTTGCTACTCAATCCTATTCCCAATTTGCAAATTTGATGTTGTGCTCATTATACATAGCTGACTTAGTTCAATAGGATTTTCATGGAAGAACCAAAGTAGCATCATTGTATTAGTCAGGGTCTGGTCAATGTATACAGATCATTGTTTAGTCTCCAAACCAGCGATGATCCCCCTTTCTGAGCTGCAGGTGTTGACCTTTTTTTCATGATTCTCCTCTTACAGTTACCGGATGCAAGGTATAGCTGTGTAGACTAACTACACAGTCACTGTGGCTACACATACTGACATACAGTAGGACCCACAACCAAACAATTTGTTTTTATTTATTCCAACATTTTAAGAAATAATATTTTTTTTAAACTCACAAACATTTCTTAAAGGGCCTACGAAATGATATTTTGTCAGTGTTATTGGCCTTGGTATATGATAGAGGTTGCATATCAGTTGTGAAATGTGCCATATATATATTTTTAATATTGATGTATTCGTAATAAATCACGATCATAACAGCATAAAAATGACTTCCGCTAACAACAATCGATCGCTGCGCCGAGAGCATCCACTTCGGCAATGTTCGGGTGATGACGTCACAAGTAGAATACAGCCGCCGCCAGTGTTCGTTGAAGTGCGTTGAAGCGTCCAGCAAAGACTGCTGTCAAATATTACGAGAAAGAATGGACAACAATCGATCGCCAAGGATAATTGTGAAGCAATGTGTTGTATGGGGATAAGGGGCCGTCTCCAAATCTAGGTTTCTGTGGCCAAAAGATGATAAAATGTTGCGTATGTGGACAAGACAAGTGCGTCGATGAAACCGATCATTTGTGGGCAGCACTTTGAGAGATCGTGTTTTGAAAAAACTATGCTCACCAAGGAAATGAGATTCAATTTTTTTTTTTAAATGAACACAGATGCTGTGCCTACAATACTGCCGAGACCCCAGCCAGCACGCTGATTCAAACACGTCCGCCGGTGCAGAGTCCTCCTAATCGGGTTCATAACAATTCAAGGAAACCAAGCTATCGACTCGATATAGGATAGCTTGCGATCTATTTACGATCGAGGATAATGTTACGTTTTATTATGATGTATTTACTATATATTGAGAAGTTCTATGAACTATAGTCAAATGTATATACCTGTCTGTGTTCTGTTGCTGCACAGGATCTCTGCCAAATCCAGGATCACTGTCACGTTCATCCGCCTGTTCACTCCTGTCTGTGTCTCCATCTTGTTTACTGTGTCTCGAGCTGCTCTGTTTCCACCACGTTAAACTCGCCCGCATGATCTAAATCCACGACACCGGCATCCTCTTCAATAAACTCCTCTTCTTGAAGGTGCAACGAGTCTATTGACGACTCACTGTCACTCGATTCTGTCGAAATATCCGAGCCAGAGTCCGACATCGGCACGTCTGCTGCTTCTGCCGCTTCTGCCGTGCTGTCTGTGTATTCAACTGGTGGACTGTATTCTACTTGTGACGTCAGAACACGGCGTCGGGTGTTTCCAGTAGCGACAATGTAAACATCGGTGGTCGACATACTAAATCATGATTTATTAAATACTGCGATCATTGTGTCATAAATAACACATCATTTTACATCACAAATAGCAATTATTAGCATCAGTAGAAATTCATGTTTATCATTTCGTAGGCCCTTTAAATAATACATTTGATCTCTGTTAACCTAATTATGCATAATCATGGTCAACTGAAAAAAATCTATTAAATATAATTCATCAAAAGGCAAGTAAACGCACACTTGGGAAGGAGATGCAAAAGAGCTTCTAAAAAAATACTTACTTATGCCCAATACCAACATCACTAATCATAAAACTCAGGCTAAAGGCCAATCTACAACTAAACTCAGGCTAAAGACCAAACTAGTTTGAAGACCTATGCTCTAATGTTTATATGTTAGTTGTAGTAGCATATTTATTGTATTTTTATTTATTATTTTGTATTGTGTATTGCATTTACTCCTGTGTAATGTCTGTCAGTTAGACAGCAGGGCAAGAATACCAAAATTCGACCAAACTGCTGAAACTCTGATCTCCGGTCAGAAAACTCTGCTGTTTTATAATCTTCACATGGAGCTGATCATCTGTGTTTACTGGAGCACTGATGTTAACCGGGGCTGTAGTCCGTGTAACGTTACGTCAGTCAGTGGCCTGAGAGACTTGAGCTCAGCAGAACCAGCTCCAGACCTGCAGTCACAGCGGCTGCTGGACCTGTGTAACGGCAGCAACAGGGAGTCTGCAGTTCTCCGGTGCTGTGGCTGAACTCCAGCTAACTGCTAACTGAAGCTACGCTGTTTCCCGGGGCTGCAGACAGATATACACTCAGAGAAACAGCCTCCTGGCAGCTGTGAGGACAAAGACAGGTGGTGCGAGGGGTTTTCTCCTTTCTGCCACTTTGAATGTAATCTAATAAATAAACTATAAAACAGACACGGAACATGGCTGTAATATTTACAAGAGTCAGGCAGCTGTACTTCTTCTCCTTTCTGTACTGAGGCAGACTGCAGCTACAGTAACTCACTATCACCTCTAGAGGAACAAGTGGTATTACAGACTGGACGGAGCGGAACTAAGTTAGCATGCTAATTTCACTAGATATCTCTGCAACACAATAAATAGACGTCTTTGACATAACTAATTGTTGTTAATTGTCAGAACAAAAAAATCAATTATTTATTTTGTACTTATTAGAGCTTTAAAGTTAAGTTTTGTTTAACCCTTTTAGATCACGTCCCCATATACATTAGATCACAATATATACCAACAAATAATAAATCATATTTTTATATCAAAATCCCCCCCAAAAAATATTCCTGTAAAACAAAATATGACATGTGCTTACGTAAGCATTCTTCCCCTTGGGAGCGTGAATGTGTTAATCAACTTTGATATCCTGGCTATAAGGTCCCTGTCAAACAAAGCCAACCTCAAAGAAAAAGCACCAACAAGACAGTTATCACCTCTCCCCCGCCTGAAGGATATGTATCTGAGCAACCAATTCTGCAACTTTGATTCGCTGCTCACTCACTTTTAATAAAACATAGATTGTTGGGCACTCAAGCAGCAAGAAAATACAACAAGATGGAGTGGTTTGTATTGCATAGTAACAACATGCAGTAGTCAGGATGCTACACAATAAAGTATAGTATAAAAATAAGCTACATTTGTTTTATTAAAAAGTAGAATAACCTGAACAATGTAAGACAAGAAGCAGATCAGGAAATGGATATGTCAATCCTTCACCAGCTGTATAAATTGGCAAATCTTTAATCTTGCATGTATGTAGTATGTAGCTGTTATTTGCTGATGAAGGATATCCTTGTCACGGTCTGGTTGCACTTTGGTTTCCTGTTTTATTTTGAAATGTTCACTCTGCCTTGTGTCATGCCTTGTACTTCCTGTCTGTGTGTTTTCCCTTCTTTTCTGATTGTTGATTTGTATCTCCTGTGTCCATTTACCTTGTGTCTTTGCCTTTCTCCCCCAGCTGTGTCTTGTTCCCTCGTTTGGTGTCTGTGTATATATCCCTGTCTGCCCCAGTGTGCCTTGTCGGATCGTTGTTCATGTTATGTGTTTGTTACCTGCCGTGTCTGCCCCATGTCTGGTTTGTGGTTTGTGGTTGGTTTTGTTACTTTCTATTTTCTATTTTTCAGCTTTGTTTTATTAAAGGCTCGCTTTTCGTTACTACCTTTGTCTGTTTTCTGCATTTGGGTCCTCCCCTGTCCTAAACCGTGACAATCCTATATGCCCCTGAGTGAAGTAACCTAACTCCCACATGTACCTTTAGCTCACAGAACATGTAATAAAATGCAGGAAGTAGAGGCTTGCACTATGTTTATGTATTGGCATCTGTCCTTCTGAAATTAACTGTCCGCCAATCATTTAAAGCACAATCACTGTATTATGCAATCTTTTTATTTTGCATAGCTTATTGTCCTGACAAACTAAATATGATTATGCTTTCACAAGTCCCTTTTTTCCATGTCTATGTATGTGTGTGTGTGTGTTTATCGTGTGTTGTAGTAAAAACAAATAGCAGGTGCACATGACTTGAGAACACTGTGCTGATTCATGTTGGGAGCAGTTCTCAGTATGTAGGCCAGGCATGATGCCTCTAAGCCTCCGAGGTGGAGGGAAATATTTCTGATCAACAGGTTCATTATCAGGACTAGTTGCTTCATAGCTGATAGCTGCAATGAGCACACTGTGTTATTTTCGTTTATAATTTAGCAGAGAGGAATTCATCAGAGGGGCTGTGTCAGCAATTACCTTTGTGTGCTCTCTGAACTCTGGAGAAAATGAGAATCATTAATTTCTCATCAATAGCTTTTCTGAGATTCTTTTAGAAAGCAAACCCTTTGAACTTGACCAAAAATGTTACCCTTTTTTCTCAAAATGATAGCTCAGAAAATTAGAAGACACAGACATTGGCCGCTGTGACTCAGGAGGTAGAGTGGTCATCCGGTGTTTGGAGGGTCGGTCGATCGATCCCCGGCCCCTGCAGTCAGCATGGTGAAGTGTCTTTGGGCAAGATACTGAACCCCAAATTGGCCCTGATGGCCAATGGTGTGTGAGTGTGTGTGAATGGTTATCCCTACTGACGAGCTGATGTGCACCTTGTATGATAGACACTGACGTGTATGAATGGCTTTGAATGGTTGATGGCTGACATGTGTTGTAAAGTGCTTTGAGTGATCACAAAGATTGGAAGAGTGCTCTATACACACATGCTGCTGTAAGCAGAGCTGTTTTTTTCTCCACTGATATTAGTATCTCCACATTTTGACTAAGGATGAAAGCCCATATCAACCATGTAATAAGAGTAAGAGTTGTAATCCCTATGATTTAAGATGTTCGTTAGCATAAAAAGTAATCCAGTGGTGGTTGTCTGTTAATTCATAGTGCTGATTTGCCAAAATGTAAAGAAATATATTTGAGCAAAGTTCATTCTTCACCTAGGAAATAGTACTGTCACAATGATCTTAACTCAAGGTCCACTTACTAACAGCTTGAGGAGCTTTCAACTGCATTTCTGTGAGAAGGGGTTTAAACTCGAGTTAAGAATATCTCATCAAACTAAGCAAAAAAAACCTCACTTACACGCATCATGGGAACCCATTGATGAGCCTGAAACCAGAGTTTTGCGTGTTACGAAGGTGGCTCTCTTTAACCTGGCTAGATTGCCATGGCAACCATGCAGTCCTCACCTGGTCCGGACCAGTTGGCTTAAAAACAATAGCACAATAAAACAAAAAATAAAAATAAAACAATAGCCGTTTCAAAATCCATGAAAAAGAGCCTATTTCCAGTCTACATTACCTACTGTACAAAGTTTTTTGACAGTAGTAAGCCTCAATGTGTTTCTTATATCACAGGAACACTGACACACACCTCTACCCATTTATACACTGTGTCATGCAGTAGTCATACAGGCAAATAACTCAAACATTGTCAAATTATATTAAACTTGTCTTTTGTCAAAACGTGTCCCCAAATACGTATAGTACTTCTGGTATGCCCATGGATGGAGTAGCCCAACCTAAAATAACAATATATTATCCAACACATGTAGTGACAAAAAAAGCAAGTGAGGCAAAAACCCTATTAATCCAAGGGTTAAAAAGCTTACGGCCTCCTTGTGCCTAAATGAGCTTTTTAGTTAGGATGATGTTATGATAGTTATGATAGCCAGTAGGCAGTTTCTTGTAGTTTTCATGGACGCAAAAGCTTTGTCATATTGTATGTGCCTGTGCACGGTTCACTGCATAGAGTTTTACAGTCATGTTATTTGTTGGTTCAGTTTAAAGAGGAAGTAATAGCACTGGATGTGATGCATTGGTTCTCACTGCTGTGCAAACACAGATATGTGAGCTAAATGAGATGAATGAATGATAAACTGTGATTTGAATTAAATTAATCACGCAGCATTCATCAAACACTGAACTGTTCTCCACAAGTACTTATGGAAATGACCTTTTTCAGTTTAAAAAGCAACAACAAAGGGACATTAAGTCTATGTGAGCTGGTTGCATGTTAAATGCCAGCTCTCCACAGAGAGGTTGTTCCCTGTCAGAGTGCTTTACAGTCGCCACCTCTCTGTAGCTCATTCTCACCTTATAATGCTCGAGAGAAGCATTTTTACTAGATCAAACACAGAGCACAGCTCACACTCTTTTGAGTTCATGCATGGTAGAAAAAGAAAACAAACTTAAAACATAACCCCTTTTCTGATACTTTAGAAACATTGGTCTATGTAATGACTGATAATATATAAACAGACAAGCTGAGCACAGTGGATGTAAATATTATTTCTAGCTGACAACAACCAAGAGCAAGGGTTTCAACAAACCTTTTTTCAAATGCTTGCTTTTATTCACTTTAAGTGCCTACCAAACCACATAGGCTACTGTAAAAGATACAAATGATAAGAAAATCCTGCAATTAAATCATACAATGGTTGTTTTTTAGCCAGAAGCACTCCGGTCGCACCCTACTTTAGCAGCTTATGCAATTGCTTGGCTTGATTGTACTCTAAAAACACATACCAAGCCCATACCAAGCCCCTTGAGGCACATTTGGGATTTGTGATAATGGGCTGTATGAATAAAATTGACTTGTCTTGGCTGCAATATGAATGATTCCAACAACAGCCACCATGCTGCTGCAGTCACGTATAGGCATTCTTCTGGTGGTTAGAATTCACCACCTCTTATGTCAGTCACTGGTCATGGTTCCAGATTAGTCCATTAAAATCTTAAATGTGTGCTGTGATTTAGCTGAGAGACATGTCAGTCAACATGTGTTCCATCAGAGCTTGTCCTCTTTTTTGACCTGTCTGATATACTGAGGGGAATAGTGTGGCGCCAGAGACTGACGTCACTGTTCCAATAGGCCGCACCAACATCATTCCTCTCTTATTTGGAAAAGTTTACAGTTTTTCAATCCTCTGTGCTCCTTTGGGTCAATGCCACTGAACACGTTGTAGACGACAGAAGGTAAAACAATGTGGACAGGCTAGTCTCTTTGATGTTAGCGTCTTCTGTATGTGACACTCCACGTGAGAGAAAACTGTCGCACAGTGCGCGCAGTTTCATTCATGACCCTCCACGTCAGTCGGGTTTCACCACTGTTGATATTGTGGAGTTTGATTAAGGTCAAAGGACTTACTACTATAAGTAAGACGGCCTTAGTATCCCTCTGCTCTGCTGAAATATTGCAGGGCAATATTTGGTATCACATCTTCTCAGCAAAATCTGTTCTTTTAAAGATGTTTAAGATGCTAGACCTATAAATATCTATATTAAAATACAATGAAACACATTCAGTCGCGTTTCAAAAAAGGTATACATGTATGCATACTTTTGGCGGGGGGTTAACGAAAGAAAACATAGAAAATGTAATCTGTAAATTAAAATGTTTTTTGTTACCTGTAAATAAATAAAAAAATCTAGAATTGCACAGCTGATTCAAATACTCAGTGTACGTGACTATGATAATTTTGAATGAGGGCTTCTCCATGAAGGTAATAAAATAAATTACAATCAAAGGGTGAATGCATTAGTTGATAGTATTTACTCCTCATGGGATTGACTGATGCATTTGCTGTCTTGTTTGCCATCTGTATCTGAAGTGAAATTCATTTAGTTGATTTCTGAGTTTTACCAATCACCATAACTAACAACAAGATGAAGTAAACACCTTCTGAGTTGAACTAAATACCTTTTTTTTATTTACTGCAGCTCCTGAGAGTCAATGGTATAATCTCAGGATACAAAATGTTTTATTCAAGCACTCACAATGTTCTCATCCAGCCAGGGCTCACTTGCTAGTGTGCTGTAACCTTCCTTTTCCCCTACGCAGCTTGTCTTTGGATTTGCAAGTCCCCATGGTTGCATACACATAATAATTTGCAAAATAGAATCAGTTTTTTTTTTTTTGCCTTCCTCCTTCCAGATTGTATGCAGCATGTGGGACTACTACCGCACTTGTGTGGGAGGCAATTTTGTGGATCATGAACAAGGAGCAGGAGAGAACAATGTATTATTTATAAGAACAAACACAAGTGGCAGCAGTGTCTCTGCATCCAGCTCTCCAAATGGAAGTTAAGATTACTGAATCTCTGCCGGGCAGAATGACTGTTTGTAGGTATTAGATTATGAAGGAAAACAGGAAGGTAAAATTGCCTGTTTTGAATACTCCACATGGCTCTATGGAATGCATTTCTTAATTATGCTAAATTCTGACTTCTCCTACCTACTGCTGTATGTTTATCACCAAGCATGCTTAGTGAGTGGAGATGTATATGTAAACCAAGCTGTTCTGAGGAAAGTCCACTGTAACTGAATATCACACAAACTAAAGGCTGCACCTTAAAGTAAAACCCCATAGAGACTTTCACATCGTTATGTATGATCAATCACTCAGTTTGAGTTGTTGTCATTGACTATTCTGCTGCTCCATTTAGCCCGACACTTAGGCTCAGTTGATTGTATTGGATTTGCCGTGTGTGTAGTGTCAGACTGCTATTGACAAGGGCTTAAATTGATTGGTCCATGAGAATGTAAAGGTCCATCTTGATTAAGATGAGCTGTTCTTGGCAGAGGTTTGACAAATGGATTATTGCATCATGAGGTGGAATTGATGAATGGTTTGTTTTTCTCTTTGGGAAAATGTATTTTTGAGTCTTTAAACACACAGTTCATTAGTTTGTTCATTGGAAAAAGATTACAAGATCCCTGTGATATAATCTCAGTAATTTATGGAATTTTCAAAAAGGGCTTTCGGCTTTTTTTGATGTGCAATAGTAGAATTTCAGACTTTCAATAAAAACTTAAAGGTTTTCGAAATGAAAAGCATTGTTTGAACATGAAGAAAGCACTTAAGAGCACGTGATGAAAATGCATGCAATGCAATGTGCAGTGTAAAGGAGGGGGGCAAAACATTAGAAAACAATGGACTACAGTTAAATACCACAACCCTCTATGGAATCAATAATAAACATAAAGCATCACCTTGTCAACAAAAACTAAGAATGTATACGCCTTGTAAAACTGGAATTCATGGCAGAGCAGCTGTATTGGATTGAATCAGATTGTACAGGTGTACCTAATAAAGTGGCTAGTGAGTGTAGGCCTACTTTACACACTTGATTATCTTATCTGCACTGCTTCCTCGCTAATGTCCTAGCACACCTTTTTTACAGGCACCTTTGAAGGAGCCCACTGAGTGGCTCATACATTCCTACAGGGAATCTAGTCTTGGAACTGGACAAAGATCCTGTGACTCAGCTATCCTTAAACTACACTGACTGACACAAATCTCTCAGATCTTTCTTTAAACTAGAGGTGGAGCAAACAATTCATTAGCTCGATGTATGAATGGGAAGTCCTGCATTAACCGCGTTCGGGACAATTGATGCACTGCATAAGGACACGTGTTCAACCACTCTCCAAGCAGATGATGCCTCCTCCTTTAACACATTTAGTTACTTTAACAACCAAGCAAGATCATTAGCTGTTTGCTGAACTCTGTCTTGGCTAGTATCATCATTTTCATCATTTTAAATATTATGCAGTCAATCATATTGTGAATGTTTCTGAGGAGTTGTCTGGTATGGACAAACCATTTGTTTTGGCCTAACAGAGTGACTGTTGGTTTGAATGAAAAGCCATTGACAATAGGGCTGACAACCAACTTTTGAGTTTATTGAAGAACAAATACAGAAAGTATTCCCACTGACAAAAACTAAAAGTCTGAAATGTCAAGGTGCCCCTGTAAATAGTTTTGGCACATCGTGTAGTTCAGCCACACAGAATGTCTGAGCTGGGAAAGCAGTGAGCTAGCCCTTCAGAGACGATTTATGTCTTACCTCTGTGCAGCCGAGTATCAGACTTCTGCCTACTCTGTCTGTTACACCATGGAAGCGAGAAGTTACCGTTGGTGCACTGCTGACAGGTTATGTTGACAGGCCCATCAGAGAGCAGCACTGGGGATTTGGCAGGATTTTCTGTACTATAGGGCAGGAGAGTTGTACTGGAAAACTCAAAGAGCAAACATTAGCTCTTTCCTCCATCCTCTGCAGTGTGTTCACTTCATAGACCAGGGGTGCCCACACTGTTTCGGCTTGTGAGATACTTTTAAAATGAGCAGGTCAAAATGATCTACCAGTATTAAAAAATGCTAAATATATGTATTTATATATGTACTGAATATACTTTAAATATACAATATATGTTGGCGTACCTTGCTATACTGCATCAACCCTGATGGCACAATACAATTCAATACATTTCTGGTCACTACCTTACTCTGATGACTTGCACTGAACAGAGTCAGCCAGGTTTGCAAAGTCCGGACAGTAACTGCAGGAAGCCAGCCTCAAATCAATTCAAATCAAATTTATTTATACAGCCCAATATCACAAATGACACATTTGTCTCAGTGTGCTTTACAGACTGTACAGGATACGACACCCTCTGTCCTTAGACCCTCGCACCACACAAGGAAAAATTCCCTAAAAGAAACCTTACAATTAAAGGGGGAGACATGTTCTAAATCTCAGGGAGAGACTAAGGAGCTCTCCACTCAGAAGAAGGCTAGTATGAGAACTGTGAAAAGCAATGCAGTGTTTCTACCTTGGGTGTCCAAAAGTAGGGAGCCAGATTGTTTATATGTCACTCTGACTGATAAGAGGTTGATTTGCATGGCTTCTCCCTCTCAACTCCACAGCCTAATGAGTCTCTGTGAGTAGAAGACACTTTGTGGGAAACTGTTGTCACTTGTCATTGTGAATTGCCTCTGAAACGCAGCTTTATTCTGCCTCACACAACATTTGACTGCCTGGCTGCATGTCTAGACACCATTAATTTATTGAGCCCAAATGAGAAACAGGCGTGTAAGACAAGTGTGCTGCAGTGGGTGACAGTAAGATGTGGAACAATAGGCTTTAAACTCATGAGTTGAGGAAGGGTTTTGTTGAAGAATAGTTGAGATCTACATATGTAGCCATCTATAATTTCTCCTCCAAGCCGAAAGGCCAGCCGGATGACAGCTGACTGCCTTCCAAATCCCAGTCCCTGGGAGTCTGCCTTACTCCTCTTGTTTACTGACAGTGACACAGCGTGTCTAGATTCTACTGTAAACACGCCCATTCATTCAATTGCAGGGTTTCACCATGAGATAGCGCTTCCTTCATAAAAACACATAAACCAGCTGAAGTACACTGAAGAGCCATTTGTTTAGGCCATGGTTTACATACTATGTTTCCCAGACATACAGTTGTTGATAGAACTTCAATATGTTTGCTGCCCCTCAGTTGTCAAATACTTTGAACAGCATAAACCCTGATTTTTAGTGGTGGAATGTAACTAAGTACATTTACTCAAGTACTGTACTCATAACACAGAAGCTTCAGTACCATTTGTTCTCTTGGATGCCATTGTAACTATTTGTATTCTCAAACTTTTAAAACAAAATACTTCAGACCTGTTTCATAGAGTGAAACAGACAAACATTACACTTTGAATGATGTCATTTTATTCTAATTGCATTTGAACTCAACTTGACAGAATTTATACTTTTCAAGTTATTGATCCCGTCCAAGCTTTCAGAATATGAACACCAGCAAGACTGACAGCTAATAAATCCAGACATTTAAACTCACCAGTCTAAAGCTGACTTTAAGTACATCAACTTTAAAATAATGAACGTATTACTGTGTGTCACAATCATATCAGTTTCTATTGTCCCAAAGCTAACATGGGTGTGAGTAATGCATAGTATTCTTCTTTTATTGGTGCAAATGTTCCTGCATATATCTGTAGATATGCTCTTTATAATGATACAGCACGATTTTATAACACGTTATTTCATGGACCCCCTGCCAGAGAGAATCACTGGACTATAGATACTTCATTTATTTATATTTTGTATCAATATATAGACTTAATATGTTATTATAGATTAAGCCATCCAGCAGTATATAAAGTAATTCAAATGAGCTCCAGCTTTGCCAGCTGCAACAATAAAGTGATGACACATCTAACTACAAATTAATCAATAATTATAATTCCCTAATATATATATTTTTCTGAAATGGGCCATTCTCCTTAATGAAAACGTTTATTTGGTGTATTTATATAGATAGGCATAGATGGCTGATGGCCCATCAAGAGCTTCAAAAAGCACACTGTACTGCTAATGAACAGACCAGTATATACCCAATCACAGCCTGCATGTTTTTTGTCGGAGCCACACTCACTCACATCCAAAATGATAAGATGATGATTTCATGCTTCAGCGCAATATTTTAAGTTCGGCATTAAAACGTGTTTTGAGATGCTATTGTTGCTATGGTTATTGACAGTGCTATCACTGAAACCACGTAACCTGCATGTTGTTTAAATCATGTGTTTATTTGGAGTATCCCGGTTATGAATGAATGAAAGAATGAACTTTATAGAGCACCTCCTATTCACCCAATGACGCACAAACTGCTTTATACTCCAGCAACACAAAAAACCTCATATCCACAAGGAGGAAGGGAGACTATAGTTATGAGGCTTATCCCGGTTTTCTCCATATTCAGGATATGATAGTAAATGTAGCAAAAAATAAATTGAGTTATTCATATCCCATATACATGATAAATAGTATAATCCTGGTTACTGATTATTACTGCATGCAGTAATAAGTAATACGTTTTTTTTAAGCATTCACTTTTTTTTTTTAAATACAATGTTAACATGTCAAATTAAACAAATAATACAGTAAACGGTGACCACAATTTCATTATTTTTGTCGCAGATGAGAATTTAAAATCGTTTTGTGAGTTCCATCCATCCATCCATCCATCGTCTACCGCTTATCCGGGATCGGGTCGCGGGGGCAGCAGCTCCAGTAAGGAACCCCAATCTTCCCTTCTCCGGGCCACATCCTCCAGCTCCGACTGGGGGATCCTGAGGCGTTCCCAGGACAGTGAGGAGATATAATCCCTCCACCGAGTCCTGGGTCTTCCCCGGGGTCTCCTCCCAGCTGGACGTGCCTGGAACACCTCCCTAGGGAGGCGCCCAGGTGGCATCCTTACTAGATGCCCGAACCACCTCAACTGGCTCCTTTCAACGTAAAGGAGCAGCGGCTCTACTCCGAGTCTCTCACGGATGGCTGAGCTTCTCACCCTATCTCTAAGGGAGACGCCAGCCACCCGTCTGAGAAAACCCATTTCGGCCGCTTGTACCCGTGATCTCGTTCTTTCGGTCATGACCCAGCCTTCATGACCATAGGTGAGGGTAGGAACGAAGATCTACCGGTATATTGAGAGCTTTGCCTTCTGGCTCAGCTCTCTTTTCGTCACAACGGTGCGGTAAAGTGACTGTAATACCGCCCCCGCTGCTCCGATTCTCCGGCCAATCTCTCGCTCCATTGTCCCCTCATTCGCGAACAAGACCCCGAGGTACTTGAACTCCTTCACTTGGGGTAATGGCTCATTCCCTACCCGGAGTATGCAATCCACCGGTTTCCTGCTGAGAGCCATGGCCTCAGATTTGGAGGTGCTGATCCTCATCCCAACCGCTGCACACTCGGCTGCGAACCGATCCAGTGACTGTTGAAGGTCACAGACCGATGATGCCATAAGGACCACATCATCTGCAAAGAGCAGCGATGAGATCCTCAGGTCACCGAACTGCAACCCCTCTCCTCCACGACTACGCCTCGATATCCTATCCATGAAAATCACGAACAGGATTGGTGATAAAGCGCAGCCCTGGCGGAGGCCAACATTCACGGGAAACGAGTCCGACTTACTGCCGAGTATACGGACACAACTCTCGCTTTGGGCGTACAGGGATTGGATGGCCCTCAAAAGTGACCCCCTCACCCCATACTCCCGCAGCACCTCCCACAGTATCACCCAGGGGACCCGGTCATAAGCCTTTTCCAGATCCACAAAACACATGTAGACCGGATGGGCGTACTCCCAGGTCCCCTCCAGGATCCTTGCAAGAGTAAAGAGTTGGTCTGTTGTTCCACGACCAGGACGGAATCCGCATTGTTCCTCTTCAATCAGAGGTTCGACTACCGGCCGAACCCTCCTTTCCAGTACCTTGGAGTAGACTTTACCAGGGAGGCTGAGAAGTGTGATACTCCTGTAGTTGGCACACACTCTCTGGTCCCCCTTTTTAAATAGGGGACCAACCACCCCGGTCTGCCAACCCCTAGGCACTGTCCCAGACTTCCACGCAATGTTGACGAGGCGTGTCAACCAAGACAGCCCCTCAACACCCAAAGCCTTCAGCATTTCTGGACGAATCTCATCAACCCCTGCGGCTTTGCCACTGAGGAGTTGTTTGACTACCTCAGTGACTTCCATCAGGGAAATTGACAATGATCCCCCATCAGCTTCCAGCTCTGCCTCAACCATAGAGGGCGTGTTAGTCGGATTCAGGAGTTCCTCAAAGTGCTCCTTCCACCGGCCGATAACCTTCTCAGTTGAAGTCAGCAGGGTCCCACCCTTGCTGTACACAGCTTGGATGGTTCCTCGCTTCCCCCTCCTGAGGTGCCGGATGGTTTTCCAGAAGCACCTTGGTGCCGACCGAAAGTCCTTCTCCATAGCTTCTCCGAACTTCTCCCACACCCGCTGCTTTGCCTCTGACACGGCTGAAGCTGCCGCCCTTCTAGTCCTTCGGTACCCTGCAACTGTTTCCGGAGTCCTCCCGGATAACATAACCCGGAAGGACTCCTTCTTCAGTCGGACGGCTTCCCTGACCACCGGGGTCCACCACGGTGTTCGAGGGTTACCGCCCCTTGAGGCACCTAAGACCTTGAGACCACAGCTCATCACCGCAGCTTCAGCAATAGAGGTTTTGAACATCACCCACTCAGGTTCAATGCCCCCAACCTCCACAGGGATAGCTGAAAAGCTCCGCCGGAGGTGTGAGTTAAAGATCCCCAGGACAGGGGCTTCCTCCAGACGTTCCCAGTTCACCCGCACTACCCGTTTGGGTTTACCAGGTCTGTCCAGAGTCTTCCCCCACCCCTTGATCCTTGACCAGATGGTGATCAGTCGACAGCTCCGCCCCTCTCTTCACCTGAGTGTCCAAAACATGCGGCCTCAGATCAGATGATACGATTACGAAATCGATCATTGACCTTAGGCCTAGGGTGCTCTGGTACCACGTAACCCTTATGAGCATCCTTATGTTCGAACATGGTGTTTGTTATGGCCATTCCATGACTAGCACAGAAGTCCAACAACAAACGACCGTTCGGGTTTAGATCAGGGAGGCCCTTCCTCCCAATCACGCCTCTCCAGGTGTCTCCATCGTTTCCCACGTGTGCGTTGAAGTCTCCCAGCAAGACTACGGAGTCCCCTACTGGAGCCCCCTGCAGGGCTCCATTCAGGGTCTCCAAGAAGGCCGAATACTCAGAACTGCGGTTTGGGGCATAGGCACAAACAACAGTCAGAGTTTTCCCCCCCATAACCCGAAGGCGTAGGGAGGCGACCCTCTCGTCCACCGGGATAAACTCCAACGTAGCGGCGGTTAGCCGGGGCTAGTGAGTATCCCCACCCCGGCCCGACACCTCACACCTTGGGCAACTCCGGAGAAGAATAGAGTCCAACCCCTATCCAGGAGTACGGTTCCAGAGCCAAGACTGTGCGTGGAGGTAAGCCCCACCAGATCCAACTGGTAGCGATCCACCTCCCGCACTAGTTCCGGCTCCTTCCCCCACAGAGAGGTGACGTTCCACGTCCCCAGAGCCAGCCTCTGCTGCCCGGGTCTGGTCCGTCGAGGTCCCTGACCATCACTGCCACCCGTGTGACAGCGCACCCGACCCCAGCGGTTTTTCCCATGAGTGGTGGGCCCACAGGACGGATGGATGGGAGGCACCACGTAGCTTCTTCGGGCTGTGCCCGACCGGGCTCCGTGGCAAACCCGGCCACCAGGCGCTCGCTGTCAGGCCCTCCCTCTGGGCCTGGCTCCAGACGGGGGCCCCGGGCTTCCTCCGGGCAGGGTCTCTCCTTTCCTTTCCCTTTCTTTCATGAAGTCGTTTTTGAACCATTCTTAGTCTGGCCCCTCACCTGAGACCAATTTGCCTTGGGAGACCCTACCAGGAGCACTAGGCTCCAGACAACACAGCTCTCAGGTTCATAGGGACACACAAACCTCTCCACCACGATAAGGTGATGGTTCCCAGAGAGGGTTTTGTGAGTTGTTAAATATATTTAAATAACGCTGTCTCTGACTGATTAGAAATATATTTGTGATTTGTCAAAAATATCAAAAATATGGGAAAAAATACGTTTCCTTTGAAAGATATTTGACAATTTATTTTTGTTGTTTTGGAAACCAGCATTTTCTAAAACTGAGAACTCCACGCTTGGATTGCAGCCAAATGGAGTAGTTACATTTCAAATCGTCTGGAGCATCGTAGTGTTTCTAGTCGACATCGCTGCTGTGTAACTTAAGGTTTTCATCATGGATGTATTGATGTTCTTCACCAGCACACACACACACCAAATGGATGAAGATATCAGTGGGTGATACAAGCCATGTTGTGCTGCTGGCAGGAAACATTGATGCAAACCATTGCAAAATGTCTTTCCCCTGAATGTATCCCTGTTGTGTTCAGTTAAAGGTTTTGAACTACTAACTATCTCGGATGTCACGTGTCTATATTCAAAGCTACAAACCTTATCATGAAAGCAAACATATCATCTAGCTGCGTTACATTTTGGGCAGCTACCTCCTTTTTGATTGATCTTCTCTATACATTAATATAATAATAAAATATAAATATATAAATAATTTTAATTTGACATGCCATCCCATCCCTCATTGGATTGTAAAACCTTCCTGTACTTTGCATTAGCATAATGAGTCAGCAGTGAAAGTGGACACCAAAAAGAGAAATGTTGATATGATTTACTAAATAACTTGACCATTTGAAGGTTTCTTTTTCAAATGAGCATTCCAGTCATGATTTGTGAATTATTAATTTCCATCACCTCATTTGTATCCATTTGTAGCAACAACTCTTATTTCAGCTGGTTTACTCTTATTTCTTTGATAAATTATAAAAAGAACACTTTAGATTTCAGTAGAATAACTATATCATTTCATAATCTAAAAGTATGCAGCTTTGGTTTACTTTAGAACTAACTGTATATACTTATTCTTGGGAAAACAGTCTCCCTTACAGATATAAATAAATAATTTTCTGCTTATGGAATTTTTCTTCAAGCCTGGATTGACAACACAAATTAGTAAAGGCCAGTTTTGTTTACATGTTTTTGGCTAGTCTATATAGCCTGGCAATACAATCTTTCCATCAACATCATAGAGCTCCATCCTCATATCTCCAGTTATTCTTTAAGTTATATCAATTTATACCGAAGACATATTAGCTATCCCGCTTATGAACAGCTTTACTTGCGAGGCAACTCCCAATGCCCCCAAACCCCGGCCACATCATTTAGAACTTGATGTAAGTAGAATGTATAACATATTTATATGTTTAAATGTCTCAAGAAGCCATTGTGAGGTTGTGATGAGTGTGAGGGATGGTCATAATCTTCTACCCAAAACAGTTATGTTCAATTATAACTGTGGGATTATGACGTCTTAAAGCCCACACAAAGCAACAAGAAGAGACCAACACTAAACAAGCATGGACCTCGACATGAAAGAGAGAAAAGGACAAATGTTTCTCCTTAAAGTGGTTCTGAAATACCTTGGCTTAGTACAGCCATTACATAAAGTGCTTTAGCACACATTTTGAAAAGATCGAAGGTCAATGTAGCTGTATCCTCTGTAAGTGTAATGAACTCATCCAGAAGGGTTAGGCATTAGCCGTCGGTCACGCAGCTAGCGGGAGCTCCATTAGATGTGTGGTGTTACAGATCTCTCTAATCTTCTCACCATCCAGGTAATCTCTACACCTCAAAACTTTTTTGCTGTATTTAGTTGGTATATTTGCGAGTCGTCAAAGCCGACAGTGTTTGAGTGTGTTTTGAGTCAGAACTGATATTGAACTGAATTTTTGAGGTCAAAACATTGTTCAGCAAGTCCTCCACCAGATTTAGTAAAGACAACTTTTCAACAAAGATGGAAGATGTGGAAAAGATACCGGATTCCAAGACTTTTTGAGTCTATGACCACAGGTGCTCTGACCTGCACTCTCTTTTATGAAGACTGATCTTCCGCTTAGTTTTAATTGCATCACGTTGTACTAAAAAAAATGCTACAATTCCTATTTTCATGTCATGATGAATTGATTTAATGAAAAGGTTTCACTGAGTTGATCAAAAGGACATATTTCTAAGGAAACACTCCCAAGAGAGCAGCAAGCACAGGGTCAGAGAAGACTACAAGTGAGAGACAACTCACAGCTGCCAGTGAAGTGAGGCGAGAGACCCAGCGTGTTTTACATTTAGAGTGTCAAGCCTCAGGATCAGCCAACAGTAGCCATGGGAAATAAATAGCTTAATAATGGTATGATCCACTCGCCACTTTTTTTCCACCCACCTCCTATGCCTCCTTGAAACCACTGATAAAACCCTCTGTACTGGCTTGACTCACATGCAAACTTATCTGTGCATGGCGCAATATTTCCCTGCTGTACATCCTGAGTATCCTCAGGACCCTACAGTAACCTGTTGCACTGCTTGTATGACTGGATTTCCATGGACATGTACCTGGGGATCAGCTCTTGGCTCTGACTGCACGAATGGGTTTTGAATCACATTGAACTTTAAAGAGCACACTTATCAGTTGCCAAAAGTTGCTGTAAAAATGTCTTGCCTTCCCTACGAAATGGTCTTCATGGCTCCATGCTGGGGAAATAGGACTTACCCCTTGTATGAACGTTCTGCAGATACATTTTGTGTTGGCAGTGAACAGTTTCCAGATACGTTCAATATTGAAAACATTCAGAAGAACTCCATCACACTCTCTCCCTTACTGCTGAAATTTGTATTTGATTACGTTTTGGTCTGTCCGACTTTCATCAGGTATGGGCAATAACACATCACTTCCATATACAAACACATAGGGTTTCTAAGGACAGAGGGTGCCGTATGCTATACAGTCTGTAAAGCCCACAAAGACAAATTTGTAATTTGCGTTATTAGGCTATATAAAGGACATCAATCATCCAATCAGGGGACTGCAGAGATCGGTTTGACAGATGTTCACCTTGAAATGACTGTTGTGATGCTGCCTATATACCTAATGATGGTCGGACAGACCAAAACGTTGAAATCAAATACTTATTTCAGTGTGAAGGTTTTCTTCTTACTGTTTTCATGATTGCCCCTTCAACCGACGAACCTGTCATAATCAGTTGTGCAGAGCTTTTTATCAAGATCATATAATAGCAATGTCTACTCTTTGTGTTGATAAAAATGTAGATCTGGTGTGTTGTATATGATTGTAAGTGTCATGATCAAGGGCACCTCAGTGGTGTTCAAGAGGGAGGGGAGAGTTGTTGAAAACAGCAACCTTTCAGCCAGAAGCCTCAGACCTCTCTAACTCAACATGTATGGATTTCAGTGTTTGAATCGCTCCATGAATCAAATTATGATGTAATTGTTAAGGAGCCATGCACCACAAACCACACAAGTAGAAGGCAGGCAAAAGCTTGTGAGAAGACTGATCTTTGTGTTCTGCTGCTTCTCAACAGCAGAGAAACAAGCTCTGTTGCATTGACAGAACAACACTAGCAGTATTAATAACACCACAGATGACTTGCTTGTTCCATCAGACCATTTATCTTTTGGAGCCGTAATTAGTGTCATCATTTAATTTGACTTACAAGAAATACAATTTATCATCAGTGTTATGAGTATTTCCAGGAATTAATATTGTAATACAATTGGACTAAGATTAATCAGTTTGACTTGAAATGATTAAATCCCCTGCAAACTTTGGTTGGTAAAGTTTAGTTTCAAACTGCCCTGCACCAAAGATCATGTAGCTAAAAGGATGTAATTTTTGGGCTTGTGCACAAAAAGGGTATATTGTATTGTATGTGTATTTTTGCAGCTTTGTCATCATTATCATACTGGAGTACTCACCAGGTACCATCATTAAAGTGATGTCTGGAAACATGAGCATGTCTGGTGGGCCAAGAAACAAAACCAGAAAGCCAATCTGACAGGATTCAAACAAACCCCCTTATTTGGAAGACAAAACTAAACAAATAGATTAATTAATACAGAAGCTGTCTGTTGTAAACATGCGTTGCAGTTTACAGACTAATGTACTTTCTTAAATTCTACCAATTATTCTTGCACTAGTTTGATGCTGAGGGATTCGTTGACGGATTAGGGACAACTGGTTTGCTCACTTTCAGTTTTAACTCTAAAGAAAGTGGTGTAGCGGTTTAGAGGTGGGGGAATTTACCCGAAAATACCTACAAACGACATACCCAAAGTAAATTAAAATTTGCTCTTCAACCATTTGCACCAGATGCATGTTCTCATTCAAAAGAAAAGTCAGAATTACTCCAAGTGTTTCTGGCACTGAGTAATAGTGGTCTGAATATACTGAATTTGAAGAAAATAAACTCTGTCTGAATTAAAAAGTTGCCTGAAGATGGGTATAGCTGGTAGTGGTGAGCTGGAAAACACAATAGGAACATAACATCAAGTATTACCAAGTTCAGGTTCAAATTTCAGAACAAAGGCACCAAAACACAATATATTAAGACAGGTTTTTCTAAGAGTAACACCAGGCATTTACAAGCTGAGTAAACAATCTGAGTAATTTGGAGATATTATATTTATTAATACAATATTATTTGTATTGCTCATAACTATTATATACCCATATTCCCTGTTAGTAGTAATGACACAGAGTAAGTGAAGTATAAACACACATTTTTGTATTTTGTTTGTATTTTTTTATAATAAATTGTAAAAAAAAAAAACAATGTTCAGGATTTCATTGGCTAAATCAGGGGTCGAACCTTTTTGGCTGGGAGAGCCATAAAAGCCAAATATTTTTTTATGCATTTCCTTGAGAGCCACATATTTAATAAATTTGAAACTTTATGCGTGCATTTTTAAGAATAACACATCTCCGAGTACTAATAGCGGTATCAGTGTTTCATTGAACAGGTGCTCTTTTATTAAATAAACTAAACGCTTACGTTATTTATCTAATTTATGTGCACGTTTCAGTGTTTACTGCACGGGTGTCAAACTCAAGGCAATTATGACCTATTTAACCTCTTATGTCTGTTGTTGTTGGTGTTGTTTTTGTTGTTGTCCTGCATTTTAGCGCCTTGAGATTGCTTTTAGCTTTGAAAGGCGCTTTACAAATACAATTTATTATTATTATTATTATTATTATTATTATTATTATTATTATTATTATTATTATTATTATTATTATTATTATTATTATCATGTCTGTCATAACTGGCCCGCCGGTTTTGGTAATTAAATCAATGCATGGCACAACCACGGGAAAAGACATTTGAGGAAGTATCTAAATGTGTGAATGAAATGAAAGTTTTTGGAAAGCAAAGGGAAACACACCACAGATCTCTGGGACGAAAGTGACGATGTGAGCTGGACTGTTTGTGCGACATAACGAAACATCTCACTGTTAAACCTGCAGCTTCAGGGCCGTGTGATCACAGACATGTATGATGCCGAGCTGCATGTGGGAGACTCGGATGCAGAAGGAAACTTTGGTCACTGCGCGTTTCAAAACACTGACAAACATCTCCACCGCTGTGTTCCCGACAGCATTCTGCTGAAGAAATGAGCGCATTTGCCGACTTTGCTGCTCACAAATTTAAATTGAACTGCTCAGCAATCCGTTTGCAGTTGACTTAAATATGTTCCATATATTTTTGCACTTTATCCAATATGTGTATCCTGTTCAATACATGTGGACCGTGTTTGGCCCTCGATGTAGTCCCAGTTTTTAATGTTGGTCCTCACTGTGATTGAGTTTGACCCCCCCGGTCTACTGCTTGCTTTGCGCAGTTTCTCCTCTGCTGTTTCGCGAAGGGCAGGGCTCCGCCCCCTACACAAAAACACACACACACACGTGTAAGTGTGTGCGCTGTGCAGTCAGAGACAGAGCGGAGGAAAGGAGAGGGGAGAACTAAAAACAAATCCGCTGCTAAATGTTTTACTTTAAAATGACACAGTATAATTGTTTATTACTTGTTAATCATGTTAAAAAATGTCAGCTCAAAATTGTCTGCAAGCCATATCACGTCATCGAAAGAGCCATAGGTTCCCGACCCCTGGGCTACACGATACTCCAGTCATCGGTAGACTCGGTTGCTATTGGCTCGGTCTGTAAACAAAAGAAGAGGGGCTGGCACTTCCTTATCAAATTGACACTCATTGGCTATTGAAGGCTGTAGATAACGCATGGAAGCTCCGATTGGCTAAAATTAGGTGTCACTCGAACACTTAGAGTCTGCTCTACATTTTGGATTCAGACGCTCAGCGCTGCAGACACGGCAAATAATGTTTTTACCGAGTATAAACGGAAAAACACACACATCGATCAGCTGATTTCAAAGATTGCAACAGCTGTTTATGGGCTTTTATCGATGTGATGATGTTGACGATCAATATTTGTTTTACTGGAATCGATGTATTGGACATTTGGCAATGACACAGAAGTGTTTTTCATTAGTATTACTGATTACAGGAGTATTATGAGGCTTCATAGGTGAGTTGGCTCAAAGTTCTGATTTTCATTTTGAGTTTGCGTGCTAGTTTGAGGAGCTGATTGTACCTGCTGTTGTGATTGTGATCTCAAAATCTAAATAGACGAGATTCTAAGCTTTCTAATGAGGTATGGCATGGGTACCACATCCAGCATGGTGGACTGTACACAACACATGAAAAATGTGGTTCCTCCCCCGAATAGGCCCAGTGCTTTAGTAGCTTAATGTTGTGTGTCATCCCCGCAACACTAGAGATTTACATGAGCTATGTAGCCTCTGGAGTTTCAAAACGTAGCTTCAACCAGTCAGTTTCAAGACTACTGGCATACATGGTGAGATGCTAAAGTGCTGTCTCTTGATGCAATGAAAGCCTTTGACGGACTAGAATGGTCCTTTCTGTGGTCTGTGCTGGAGAAAATGGGTTTTGGTAATGGCTTTATACATATGGTCAAGGTGCTGTTAACCTTATGCGCATGCAAATTGATGCAGGTATTACAGGTATTACAGTACTGTGTCTGACAGTCATCCAGAGTTCTTAGAAACATACTTACATGTAACTTTTGTTTACAACCTGACTGATTTTCTGTCATTTTCTTGACCCGTGAGACTTCTTTTTTTTAGTGATGTCACTATTTTACCAAATCTCAGTCATTAACTTGGTGAGTACAAGGTTAATAAAACTTATTTAAAAAATGAAGTCCAAAACTAATGGAATAAGAACCAAGTGTTGATCAACAGGAATGATCCTTTGAAGGTAAAGAAAATGAAGTTTTTATGCTGACATTTTAGTTTAACACCAAAGCACTTTGTTGTTAGCTTTGAGGTTTACAAACATGTAGAGTGACCATTTCTTCTACTTTTGTCTCTCGCCAACATTTTGGAAAAGCAATACTAAGTCCATGGACTACCTATTTAATCCCCTTTAAACTTATTTAATAATTATGTTTACATTGGCAAAAAGTCGCTTTCTCCAATTAGACTAGCACATTGATCAGTAAAATAGTGTATAATTAAGGCCAAGCTTTACAGTTTGCAGGAATGTGTATTGCGTCATCTGTGTGCTTGTTAGCCTGTGTGTGCGTCCCTGTGCGGTGGCTGGCAGAGCACCAGATAGAAAAAAATGTTGACCTGCTCGTCTAAACATTAGCAGCCTTTAATATATGCATGACTAATACATGAAGCACATGAACACTTATTTCCAACTTTAATCTTGGTGTATTATGTTTCCAGTTGACACCTTCAGTGAATGTGTGTGCTGCTTATTACCAAGGGAAGGATGCTGTTTTTACTGGATTTGCATTTGACTAGTTGTGGCTACAGGCAAGAGACAACTTTTTAAAGGGCATATTGTTATTGCAAGACCTACAGCAGATAAGCAGATGTAAAAAGCCTGTAGCCTGCCTGGAGCTGTTTCTCTGTCATGCCTCTATCTGATACTATCTTCTCTTCCCTCCCTCTTTTTCTTCCCTCGCCTTTGTCTCACTGTGTCTCTCCCTTAGGCATGCCCAGCTTCATCAAGTCCCCTGACGATCAGACGGGGATTTCGGGAGGAGTGGCATCGTTCGTATGTCAGGCAGTGGGTGAGCCCAAACCTCGCATCACCTGGATGAAGAAGGGGAAGAAAGTCAGCTCTCAGCGCTTTGAGGTGTGACCCGGGAGCAAGCCTCAAAGCTCCCTGTGATGTGTTTGAATGTGCAGCACTTCCATGTTCACCCTCACTGCTCATTAGCTCTCTGTGTTTAGTGCGTGGACAAAGACAGACAGAGCAGGATAGGTTGTGTTCATTTTATACTTGCAGTTACAATGTATTAACAAACCTTCTCAGGTGTGTTTAGCAGCGAGGCTGAGTTGTAGGCTGCGTCTGTATTTACTGATTACCACCATGCACAGAAACCTATACTGCAGCTTTTCTGCATTTAGGATCTGTTTAAAGTTCACTAAATGCAAATCAATTGCGTTACACTATTCTAATGACAATACCTGAGGCCCAGCATCACAGTGAGTAAATAGTTCAGTGTCTGCAGGTTATATAGTGGCACGATGAGAGAGCAGAACTGTGATAACCCACTGCTGCTGAGCCAGAGGCCACCACATGATGACAGTCAACGTTATGCAGTGTGTAAGAACCATGACACCTCTTACCTCAGACCAGGTATCATTGATATAATAAAATGTGATATATATTGACTCATGCGTTAAATTAATACATTTGCAAAATTAGCCACAGGACAAAATATAATTAAATCTTAAGCAAGTTTTACTTGAAAAGAGTTTCAGTCCTCTATAGTCTTAAGGCAGGGACTGTTGTGAAAAGGCCCAGGGATGAATGTGCAGATGGAACAGGGCTGCAACTAAATTGTTGATTAATTGATTTGTTTTTAAAGTGACCGATTGATCATTCAGTCTATATATGATTGTATAAATGATTGTCCATTTTAAGTTCAAGATGACACCTACATGTTTTTTTGGTCAAATCTCATGTTGTGTGAATATTTGGGTGAATTATTTAGAAAAATCAATAAAAATCAATAATCCCATAAAAATCATGAAAGATAATTTTGAAATAGAAAGAGTTTATGAAAATAAAGTTTTAAGAGTTGTTATAGAACACAAACTATGGTGAATACCACAAATAAATCATGTAGGCCATTACAATATTTCAAAAAACAAAAGACATCCTGAATCTAAATGACGTGTATTGTACCATTATTCTGTAGTTCCGTACATTACCTACTGGGTAGAGGTTTGGGAAAATACATTCAAAACAATGAGAAACAGAAGATAACTATAAGATGATTAGCAAATATAAAGCTGAGGTACGAACACTTGTGTGTGAATGAATGTTTGCTTTCGACTTTTTGAGAATATGTAATACCCATATATTTTATTTAGTTTCTTTCTTTCATTTTTAGTGAATACATTTTATAAGAGTTGTTCAAAATAATTAATGCAAAAGGGTTTTGGATCAGTAACAACTTGCTTTGGTTTGTCACTACTTCAAAAGTAATTACTTATTATTGGTAATTTTGTATTTTTATATGCGTATTTAAGTTGACCGAAATAAACGGAAAATAAACTAAACTTAAACTTTTTATCAAAATAATGGTTACTGTGAAATGTGACGTAAATTAATGTTCATGCTCGTCTCTCCGATGAGAAGAGTCTTCTCTCATTTACCAGAGGCACTAATGTCTTTGTGATATTCTAAACATACACTGTGTAGTCTATGTGGTTGAAAGCTCCAAAAAGAAAGTGGATGTAGGATTTGAGATTATTTTGTCACACATCAGGTGTATGACACATTGTATGCATGCAGCTCCATTAACAAACACAGCAACTGCTTGATAAGCAGGACTGTATGATCCTTCCTGCAGGACTCTGCAGAAGCAGGAAGGCTCATTAGCTGCCAGCCAACCCAAACGACTTCAAGTGAAGTGACTCAACATGATTCCTGCATAGACGGAGACACTTGGTTCATGTCGTTGTGAGTAATAGGAATTATCTTCCACCTTTCTGCTCAGCATTGCTCAGCATTACTCAAACTGACGGCTACCCTGTGTGTGGGGTGGACAGACCCTTTCACAATGCAGGGAGACGGTGTAGCTCTCCACCTCTCCTTTAACTACCCTGTTATTCTATCTTCTTCAGTAGAATCAAGATTTTTGATTGATGATTACAATAGAAAGATAATCCTGAATCAACGACATAAGAGACTTAAAGCAAACCATTTAAACCATCCTTGTCAATCAAAAAACACGACCTACCATCCCCTTGGAACACAAGATAACCTTTAAATACCCCAAAGTACATTTCTGATTTTAGCAACGTATTCTCATCCCTACTCGTCATATTTTGCCGATTGGGCACAATGCCCCTATGATGACGACAGGGGCAGCCTAATGGGGTTAATGTTGTAACACGTGACATAACGTCAAACATCAAGGTTTAGGTTTAGAACAAAGATCATAGTTTGGGTTAAAATAAGCGGCCGATGTAACGTCATGTGACTCAGTGACCTAACATCAAATTACATAACGTCGCCAGTTATCTATTTTTACTTTTAGAATTTAGACACAGACACACTAGTCTACAGAGTTAAGGTAAATCTTAGAACTCATTTCCAACTAGTATTAACATGTGATCCAGATAATGACATCTGATGATGGATCTTTGTTTTCAAACCAGGTTTTAATAAGCATTCTCAATATCTAAAAGTTGTGATTGAAATCTCAATATGCAAATTAGGTTGAACGGACACGCTGCTTCCTTGCTTAAGGGAAGTGATTCGGGGATGTAATGAGGGGACTGCCACAATGTGCACCAGACAGACATGGACGGACAGTACAAAGTACAGTTGTCAGACAGTTGGCAGTTGACAAAGTACAGTTGTCGATGCTCTCTCATCCCTTAAAAAGGTATTTATAATAAGAATAAATAAGAGACATCAATAACACACAATTCTACAATAATGAAAACTGTCCCCTGGATAATTTAAACACTATTTCCATGATGTCTTTAATCTATTTTGTTATCCTTCTCCTGTTTTGTGATTTTCCCTTTTCAATTTGCAACCTGCACCATGTTTCCATATCTCTTCTACTTGACTGTAGTGATTGTGCACTAGGCAGCTAAAGGATCTTTAGCTTCTTTAGCACAGGATGGTGTGCAAAAGCCTTTACGGGTATCTAAAATAACCGTTATCATTATTCTGTGCTTTGACAGAAACTGATGGCTTTCCTGTGTGTGAGGTAGGTTGACCTCCTACTAAGGCAGGAAGAGATTGCAGCTCTGCACCTCCTTCATTAGAGCAAGAATGTGATTCCTGTCAGTTGGCTTGTTGGGTCACACACATTGCGGTGGGGCGGAAGTGTAAGGCCCAGTGCCCTGACCTCCAAATCTTACCCCCCACTCCGAACATTTCTAAAGCTCCTCACATACCTATTGTCCACTCAAGCTCATCACTGTATACATCCTCCTGGTGTGATTCTATTGTAAAATGACCTCGAGTTTGCTTTCTTTCCAAGAGTACAAGTAGAGCTTTTGTCAGGAAAGGGATTGCTTAGCTTAACGTAAAGACTAGAAACAGCTAGCCTGGCTCTGTCCAAAGGGTTACCTACCAACACCTCTAACGGTCACTGGTTAACATGTTGTAACTCCCTTTTCTTAAATTAATAATGCAAATGGAAAATAAATATCCTAGGAACATAACCTGTGGCTCACTCTATATATCTAGATAAGAGTAGTACATTTCTTGAACAATTTAATGTTGTAATTTCCCATTTTCCCTGAACCATCGCAGGTTTAAGTTCACCAGCTCAACAGAATAGTTCATGGATTCAAGAGTTCAAAGGCTATATCTATCACAAGCAATATGTTCAGTGAAATGCAGTGTGCCATACTCATTAAGACTGCACCAATAGACTAGTGGGAAAAATAAGAACTAGATAAAAAATTTTTTAAATGTCTAGATAAAAAAGAGATCCTATTCTATTCCAGATCTATCTATCTTCATATGCTAACAAATTAATTGTTGGTTAACTTTGTTAAGATGGAGGGGATACTTTTAAAGGCAAGAGCCGTGGAAGATTCCTATTTATCATAGAACATGAATAATAAGCCCCAAGTAAACAGTTGACTTTTGAATGAAAGAAATGCTCAAGGAGTGATTGTATTGTGTTAGGTCAGGTCAGCAGACAGTCTTCACACCTTCCGTCGCCAACTGAAAACTCACCTGTTTCGACTGCACCTTGGTCAATGAAGAAAAAATTAATTAATAATAATAATTATGTTATTTGTATGTTGCACTTATAGTTGTTTGGCTTATTTCAAAGCTACATGTATAGTTCTGCACTTAAATGATTTCACCTATTTGAAGCTAATGTACTTGCGAGATTCCCGCTGTTTGGAGTCGTATCCTCATGATTGTTTGCACTTATTGTAAATCACTTTGGACAAAAGCGTCAGCTAAATGAACTGTAATGTAATGTAATGTAAAGTTACAAAAGCTAGTGAAACAGGAGCTAGCTGAGTTCAATTCATCGTAGCATTTACAGAAACTTTAAATGTGTTGTTAGATATATTTTCCAATGTTGATTGAGTCAGGCTAGTTGTTTTCCCCTGCTTTCAGTCTTTATGCTAAGCTAGGCTAACCACTGTTCATTTTTGTAAGTTAAACACCATTATGTCATATGGGCCTGCAACAGGGAGGAGAAAACAGACATGCACTTGGATGGAAATATCACAGGGGGTTTCTTTAATCCTGCTCTGCTTTCATTTTTCCAGGTGATTGAGTTTGATGACGGCTCGGGGTCAGTGCTGCGTATCCAGCCTTTGAGGACCCATCGTGATGAAGCCATCTATGAATGCACATCCACCAACAGTGTGGGAGAGATCAACACCAGCGCCAAGCTCACTGTCTTAGAGGGTAAGACCTGACTACCTATCTGCCTTTCTCCATGTCTCACTAATGTTCCACACATGTCATGTGTCCTAGCTGTTCCTACTCATGCCTCCGCTCAGGTTTTCCTCACTGACTCTGACAACTGAAGGGGTCTTCATGTTCATCTGACCCTGTGTTACCCTTAGAACTGCTCCTCATTTGTACACAATACATTAATCACTCTTATTGACTCAGCTTGTTTATCTGCAGTTTTAACCATTTAGGTCAACTCAATTCAGTTAGAGTGGAACAGAGTCATGGTACCTTAAAGGCACATGATTTAAAAACGGGTTTGGGTGAGTTCTAGTGAGAGCTGTAGCTTTTTCCAAGTACAGGAACCTGTTGACGGGCCCAGGAACCACAAGTATAGTCCCAATATTCGGAGCAGGAACAGTTAGTACTTGTAATTGTATTGACATAACAAACACATTTGATTAGTTTGCTTCCTGACTAGTCAGGTAAAGAGAAAGGTTGTGGGCAGACAACCTTGTGAAACTAGCGCGTGTGCATGGAAAAAGAAACACCACCAAATGCTATAGTTGAAATGATCCAAAACTAACGCAGAATTCAAAAGTTCCTTCCATTGGCGTTACTTTGGAGACAGGTGCTCCGCTGTTTTCAGTCTGATCTGCTAGCTCCGCATGTCTCCTCTGCATGGATTCCTCCAATGCAGTTGTGCCACAGTACATTCAAAATGTAACATGATGGCTCTATTTTCTGTTTCCTTTTGTGTTAAAACTGTATCTCAAAGGTTTTTAGAGTGGTTGGTCTATTTAATCTTCGGATTGCAGTTCTTCAGTTGCAGTGGCAGCGCAAGCAGGAATGCACAAAAGAGATGTTTGCTTTCTAGTTTAGTCCAGTTTAGTCCAGTTCCTGTAGCTCCATGGATCCTTGAACTGGAACTTGTTTTGCTCTAACAATAGATCCGGTCCCTATGTGTACAGACAACAAATTAAGGACTCCGCTACACGTATACCCACAGGCCTGTTTGAGGTTGATTTAAATCACATAGGACATGTCAATGTCGGAGTATTGCACTAAGTCATGGGACATGAATCATGTGATTAGTTAACTAGTGCAGGAGAGTCCTAGTGAGAAAAGAGATGTGCACCTTTCTAGAGATAGCTGCTGTTTGGGTACAGAGCCTAGTGATGACCAACCATATTCAACCCAATAATTATTATATCAAGGGGTACACGTAGCTTTGGTCTTGTTTTGTTTGATCATTATATAGTTCTGTCATTTTGATTTATTAGTACTATTGTAATGCTATTTGGAATGCATCATTTCAAAATGAAAGGAAACATTATTACCATATTCCATGTCCATACTCTGCTGTCTTGAGACAGGTAGCTCAATAAGAGACAGCATCACTGTCAGAAAAGGGGAATATTGTAGTTAGTACAGGTCTGCAGAAGCAGTTTTCTGAAAGACTGTAATTTCTTCCCTTGTGTCTCCTTATAGGTCTACCACATTAACATTTCCTAAATGTGCACACCTTTCACTAACACCGTTTCCACCGTCTAAACTGTTACTAAAAAACAAACCTTCATCCTCATGGTTACAGGTGAAACCAACATTTTGGTTGAAAATGGGAAACAAACTGAGGTCTCCTGTTGCAAAGTTGCATGCTTTGCAACATTGTTTGTCAGTGCTGGGTATAATGATGATGATGATGATTACATTACATTACAGTACATTTAGCTGACACTTTTGTCCAAAGCGACTTACAAAAAGTGCAACCAATCATGGGGATACAACTCAGCAAGAATATTGCATGTACATTATCTTCAAATTGGTACAATCCTTTAAGTGCAGAACAATAGCTTCACTAAGCCAAACAAAAGTGCAACATACAGAAACAATAGAATATGAATTCAACAATTAGATACCGATAAGCAAAACCAATGTAATGTAGTCTGAGTTGGGGAAACAACCGAGGTTCCGATTGTAAGGTATTGGATGGGAGAGTCCTTCCCCGGAAGGAAAAAGAGCTCAGTCTTCTCAAGGTTGAGTTGTAAGTGATGTGCAGCCATCCACCGAGAGATATCAGCCAGACAAACAGCGATCTGTGCCTCCACCTGGGTTTCAGATCTGGGAAAAGACAGAATCAGTTGAGTGTCATCTGCGTAGCTATGGTAGGAGAAGCCACGAGAGTGAATGACAGAGCCAATTGAGTTGGTGTACAGAAAAAAGAGGAGGGGACCCAGGACAGAGCCCTGAGGTACCCCGGTGGTGAGTTGACAAGGGTCTGACAGAGCCCCTATTCAAGGTACCCTGTAGGTGCGATCCTTTAGGTAGGATTCGAGCAGGGAGAGAGCACAGCCTGAGACTCCCAGTTCTTGGAGGGTGTAGAGGAGGATCTGGTGGTTCACTGTGTCAAACGCAGCAGAAAGGTCCAGAAGGATGACAACAGAGGAGAGGGAGGCTGATCTAGCATTGTGAAGTTCCTCAGTGACAGCGAGGAGGGCACTCTCAGTTGAGTGGCCCGCCTTGAAACCACATTGGTGCGGATCGAGAATGTTGTTCTGGTGAAGGTAAGACGAGAGTTGATTAAAGACTGGAAAGAAATGAAAGTAATAATATTAATAATAATAATAATAATAATAATAATAATAATAATAATAATAATAATAATAATAATTTTATTTATAGAGCGCTTTTAAAAAGGTACTCACAGATGCTTTACATGTTCATATAACATTAAAAATGACATTAAGGGACAGGACATCAACATTAAAAATACATAGAAGTAATTACACATTAAAAGCAGATCTGAAGAGGTGGGTTTTGATTTGGGATTTGAACATGGTAAGATCGGTACAGTCACGGATGTGTTTGGGGAGTGAGTTCCAGAGGGAGGGGGCGGCAATGGAGAAGGCTCTGTCACCCCAGGTCCGGCGCTTGGTCCTTTGTGGCAAGGACAGAAGGTTTGCGTCGGAGGAACGGAGGGTGCGAGTGGGAGTGTGGTGATGGAGCAGGTCGGTGAGGTAGGAGGGGGCCTGGTTGTGGAGGGCTTTGTGGGTGAGGAGGAGGATTTTAAAATGGATGCGTTGGGGGACTGGGAGCCAGTGGAGATTCTGCAGAAGAGAGACAGTTCTGTAGTTGTTCACTTCAGAGGGGTCGAGTGAGTGTTTATTTAAGAGAGCATTCCCTCTTGCCTCCTTATGATTGTTAGGAAAGCAAACAGTTGTTAAGGAAGTTTTGATGAGATGGGTGAGAAAAGGAAGGAGGTCAGGAGCAATAGACTGGAGAAGGTGAGAGGGGATAGGGTCCAGAGGGCAGGTAGTAGGGCTGGCAGAGGTAACGAGAGATAGAACTTCATTTGAAGAGAGGGGTGAGAAATAAATTAGAGTGGGGGGAAGTGATGTGGATGGTGAACAGTTGATGTTAGTCGGTAAGTCGGAAACATTTTACAAAGTAGTTGACAAAGTGGGACGGTAGGAGAGAAGAAGGAAGTGGGGTCTGGGGGGATAGAGGAGGGTGGAGAAGATAGAGAGGAGTTTTTTGGGGTTGGAAGAAAGCGCTTTTTGTTTTAGAAATAGAGAAAGAGGAGAGAAGAGTTTGAAAGGAAAATTATTGATGATGATGATGATGATGATGATGATGATGTTGATAAAAGGTTATGATCTGCCATAGCTATGGTTAATGTTTGGTTAGGCACACTTTTTGTTTAGGCTACTTTAATTTGACATGTACCTGCTTCCTGCTTTATCTTACCATAAGACTTATGTATTAATACAATACCAGATTTCCTCACAAGTAAAAAATATAAAGTGTGCGTGCGGGTCATAGTTCAGTTGGGATCATCTCTTTGTTCCCAGGGTCTGTGTGTCTCTTGATATAAATACAAATTGTAAGTATCTTCACATTTAAAATAGCATAAGAATGAAGGGAGATGGATTTAAAATCCAGTTTGAATAGTAAATATCCATTTGGCCACTGTAGAGATGTAAATGTCAAAAGTCAAGAAAACTGTCTTGCCTGCAGATTTGATGATGTATTAGGGAGTGAGGAGTGGACCGTCACTCAGGATGACATCAGGAGGGAAACATACATTAAACATTTGACCTATGGAAAAACATTGATGAGAACCTAAAACTGTTCGATCTCCTTGATGTAAGATATTGAGCTGGGGAACATGGGGACATATACTGTATGTTTGTATTCTAAAGTAGTATGAGTTCTTATAATACATTGTCTGTGCTCCTTGCTATACATTTCATTAAACAGTTCATTCAGTGTTTCGCCTCAGATTGTATCTCTTCCAAAGACACATTTCTGCAACACTGACTGCACTACAGCAGACATGGCTTTGAGCTAAGCTCCCTATTTGATGAAACAGAATGCGAGTATGTGGTTTGGCTGTTAGATGTCTGAGTCCCAAATAGAGCCCAGTATTGAGCAGGAATGTGTTGAAAGCGATTTTGGCTGGGAACCTCCTGTAGGTGTGTCTCTAGACAGCTCTGTTCTTTGCCAGCAGCAAGATGGAGCCCAGACACATTTACTTAATCGACACTCTAATTGATAGACAAACAACCCAACACAAAAAAGGGCTGTCTCTCTGGCAGCCTTTTCCAAATCACTCAGGAACCCATTATACTTATTCTGCCATGTAGATATTGTCAGCAGTAAATACAGCCTGAGGCTGCAGAGCCAAACAAACAGACCTTTTCTCTCTGAAACCACTCGGTCTTGTTAAAAGCGAGTGACGGGCCCGACTGATAATCACTGTTAACAGATTAATATTTAATGCACAAAGATATACAACACAGCTATACCCCATGTGTACATACCAACTGGCTAACTGGTTTGGGTTAGATCATCAATGAAGGTTTTCTGTAGTGACCTCGGACACAGGGAAGGTAGACTCAAATGCACGACACCAGAAACAGATGTAAAGTGTAAAATAAAATACTTTACTTGCAAACAGGTAGCATAAACTCAAAACACTCACAAGGAGGATATACAAAAAAATACTGCTGACACACTGGTTCAATACACTGAGACATAACAAGACAAACTGGCACAAGACAAGGGGAGACAGGACTATTTATACATGAGGTGAGTGGGCACAGGTGGAAACAATCGGGGCAGACGCTGACGATGGCGGGAAACCACACAAAGACAGGCAGTAAAGGGATCTGGGATGAGGGACAAGAGGTAGGTACAAAATAAAACAGGAATGACAGACAGTGACCGACAAGACATTTCACAGAAACCCAGGTAGGTAGCAATGCATTAAGGAGGGCGAGACAGGTTTTATTACAGATTTCCACTTATTAAATAGTAACAAAACGGGGAACTACTAGAGTGGAAGATGTGCGCTACAACCATTTGGTTATCAACATCAATGCTGCTAGTGAAACGTGTCCCTGTGTGCAGGATACAGCAGTATTACAGGCATCATACTGTAACAATGTGGCTGGAGTGGGCTAATAATTTCAATAGCTGAGTCAAATTAGCCTACATGAATTTACATAACCTACATTTATTTATAAATCCACGAGTGGCTTGCCAATGTTTCCTTACAGTCTACTATGTGAATTGCATATTTGTATATATATATTTATATACTGTATATATTTTTGCATATATAACCCTGGCAAGTTACCACAATTATTTACTCATACACATAGACCTACAGATCATTTTGCATTTTAAATTTAATATCGAACCATAACTGTCTGCAACTGAAAATGACAACACATCTTCATATTTTTTACTTTGTAGTAAACAGACAAGTCACACTGTTTCCCAGCAGCAATCATTCTTATTGCTCAAAGTCAGTATTGCAGGCTTCATAAGTATTGATCAGTCCTAACCAGGAGTGTATTATTCAAATTTGAACTTTCTGCAGGATTAGGAGTGATTCTGAGACGCTTTATAAATATGGGCCCCCGACAGGTCAAGGGTCACTGACCCGTGCATGCAATATTAAAATGACCTCCGCTCCCCTCTAGGAGTTGCTGGAAAGTACATACTGGAACCCTCTGTACTGAACTTGACAGTTTTCTTCTCTGACTGTCAGTAAGACTGTCCTTTTAACATCTAAAGGCTTGTGTGTAAATTACATTTTATTACATTTTATTACATTTATTTTAAAAGTTTTAATGGTAAATGGAAAGTGCTTTTACAACACAGCCACCCTACCACTGAATATGAGGAGGTTATGGGTGTGTCTCTTTGTTCAAGAGTAAAATAATTCCATTAGTCTTTATTTTGATGAAGAGTTTGTTTTGCATGATAGTTTAAAGGCTGTTTCAGGCTTTACCACCTACATATAAATTATTATTTTCGAGAAAGTACAATACAAATATATTTCAGTTGTCAAATTTCAGACGAGCCTACAAGAGATGTGCTGGTTGAATCTTTGTAAATGGTGCTCAATGTGCTCCACAGCGCTGTATTCCCATCTCAATCTTTTTCAATTGCAGATAGCAAAATCCTCCAACTAGTAAAAGCTGAAGAAGCTTCTTTTTAAAAAAAAACAAAAGTCCTTTGTGATGCGCCACTCAGGTTCTCTGTCTGCGAGTGTGTCAGCTGCAGAGATATTGTGAACTAAAGAGAGAATAAAAATTCAAAACGGCAAAAGCAATGACAGAGAGTGGGCAGAAATGTGAGATTGAGGGAGAGACAATGAGGATGAAGACGGCAGCAGAACTCTGGGTAATGAGAGTGCAGTATTAGTCATGAAGTGAACCGACAGAGAGCGCTTAAGGGGATGAAGGGAGGGAGATGGTGAAGACAGCAGGAGCTGTAGCCAGTACAATGCAGACAGAGATGAGAGATACTTCTCACACATGAGAGTAGTTTGCCTTTCTGCAGAAAACATCATATACTTTTCTCTTTTGGTTGGTTGTGACACTCAAGAGGAGCTAAGGCACATCACTCCAAGCAAGCCTCCTGGACTTGTTATGGCCCCGATTGGTACAGCCGGTTGCACTGATGGGCACTGAATTAACATCAGTGTCTTTTAAAGGGTTAGATTTCTTTCCCACTGTTTTCCTGTCCTCTGCTGCTCGCTTTGCGTCAGCAGTAACCAATCTCTGTGTGGTGACTTAAGTTTGTTTTTTTGTATATTTTCCTTTGGGATGCCCTGCCTAAGGGCACATTGGCAGTGAAGGTGGGCAGTGTAGATATAAGCACGCTAGAGCTTGCTATGTGCTCTGCCAGAATACATATTAGTGTGCATGATGGGGACAACACTGACAATAATAGTGCTTATACAAACTCTTTAGCCCTGTGAAGTCACAGCTTTTTAGAACAGTTTTTCCACATCATCTTTATGAATGAAGTATCCCTTCTGTAGACACATTTGAAAGGTTATATAATTATTATTAACACCATAACAAGGTCTCCTATGAATTATGTTTATGCAGTGTACCACTTATTTGCAACAAATGTTTTGAAATAATGGTAACACAGACCTAATTGTTTTAGGAATTAGGAAATATTTGGATATGTTAATTAGGAAATATTTGTAATTAACATATCAAACAAGCCTCAAAATGTTCTTACATTTATTTGATGAATATTTTACTCCACCTTAATATGAATGGGGGATGTTAACCTACCACCTAGTGCTCCGTCCCTAGAACCCTGGAACCATTCTGAGATTACTGGTTACATAAACACAAACACAACATACATCTACTGCCAGATTAGATTTTTGTCTTTTTTTGTAATTCTGGTCATTTTCAAAAAGAACGATCTGTCATAAAAAATAATTCAGGTACGAAGCACAGCAGAGTTGAAACATCAAATGGGGTTATCCTACATTTAAAGTGGTCTGGCAGTCTAACAATTAAATTATTTATTAAAAGCCTTTTATTTTTAAAAGGGTTATGGTACAAAATAAAGGTATTCTGTTCCCTGGTAAATGTACAGCCGAGCTCCAAAAAGTCTCAATATATTTCAGCCTGGTTTAGATCCTGCAGCACAAACACATATGTGGAGCTGGACTGTGATTACTGTGCACATTAACAGGTTCTGCGTTTGTCTGGCTTTGACTGATTATATATCAGATTTAAGATCAGGCTCCTGTTAAAGAGTGCTGAAACTTCCCTGCTCAGAGGGAATCAGCACCTACACTGGGAGGATCCTCTGAGTGTCTCAGTGCTGCAGTGTTGTCAAATAAAGCCATGAGCTGTAGTTATTTCTCCACTTCCAATCCCTAGCGCCAGGAAAATTACTCAAACAGGGTTCATGCTTTCAGAAAATTCTGGACTTCAGTGGGGACTGAACTGACTTTCTGGTTTTGCCACACATGGGTTACATAACTGATAACAGGTGGATGACTCAACAAATGAAACAAAAGCTGTCACAGATCTTTGTGTTTACAGACTGTAAAGTACTCGTGAACAACAGTCATCAAATGATCCAGCTGTCCCTCCCTTTGATAGTGTAATTAATCTCAGATTGTATTATTAATGAGTATGTGTTGTTATTGTTGTCAAGTATACCCAACACATATGTCAGGGAACTCGCATACACATGGAGAGGTGTGATACATCACAGCAAGGGTAGCCTACGCACTCATCTGCTGTTTGGATGTTACATTAAATTTATGCATTTTTAGATTACAGATTAGAGACTACATTTTGGTCGATCTTTTTCTCCCTCTTTCACATTTATCTTGAGAGTCTTTGGGGAGGTCCCAAACCCCATGTTGGGACCAACATACATTTAAATAAGAGGGAGAGAGAGATTTTTCAAAAAACACTTTATTTACATAATTTTCATTTGTACAATTGCTTTAAAATAAAGTGCTTAAACAAATAAAAATCTATATATTTAACCCTTGATTATCACAAATTCCTATTTGAATTTTTTCTTTGCTATGTTTTGAATAAAAAAATATTTTTTTTATCACTACTACTAAGGCACCACATGGGTTAAAAATGACCCGCATCAACCCACAAAGCCACCTCGTGTGAGTGCCTCCCTGCCACACCCCCGTAAATCTATTTATTCAATCAATCAATATTCCAATTATTTATCAACTATCCAATTCTCAATTACCACAAATCATCAACCGCCTTAATCCATGAACCAAAACAGTTCCTGCATCACCACATTAGGCCCACATACACAGGCCAAAAATGACACATGTATGCCAAAAAATGAAAAATATTGCATAGCTTGTGTATCAAAGAGTTAAAAGAAAATAATTTAAAAAAAACAATCCAGTAAAAACTTGTGCAAAGTGTAATTCATCATCACTGACAGAACAGATAATATTTTTAAAACACCAACTTTGTTTAAAAGTGTCTATATCTCCTATATGTTTATAAAACCTGAACTCGAGCCAGAGCCTTGCTCTAATGTTGCACAGCCACACTGCTTTCGCCTCCTGCCCTTCTCCGTTTTCCACTCTGTTCTTTCTGCTTATGTAAATCGCCATTTTGGCTTCTCCTGAGAGGAAGTTTAGGAGCTGCCACTTTTATTTCTTATCTTTTTTGTAGGCAGCTCCCATGATAAAAACACTCTCAGTAAAAACTACATTAAAAAGACTAAAGACCAATGTTAAAAGAGAGAAGAAACTTCTGAGTCTCTTACACTCAGTGAAAACATGGAAGACAGACTCATGTACATTACAAAACGGAGAATTGTTGAAAACAGCAGGATTAATAACAAAGATAAAAGCATTTGAGGCGATAGCACCATATAAAATCCTCCACTGTGGGCCCTGTCCGCTTTCTCCACCTAGTCTATTGCTCCACACATTGTAGGGTCTGCTGCACAGGCCTTTTCTGTTGATGCTTTTTACACAGTTCGCATAGAAAGTTGTTTTGTTCGCTCTGTGCAGTGACAGTTTTGCCGGGTTAGTGACCTTGAGCAGGGGGCTGGTCAGTTCTCCCAGCCCTGGGCTCAGGTAGACTTCTGGAAATGGTTCTGCTGGGTCTGGATCAGTCTTTCCCTGACTGTATTTGATGAGGAGGATCCTCTCCTCTCCAGAGAGTCTCTGGCTCCAGGGCTGCAGGATCCTCTGAGCCAGACCCAGCAGAGAGCCCAGGGTTGGTCCCACTGCATCCACCAGCTGTTGTAAGCATAGGGTCCTGGACCTGCACAGCGCCACCATCAGGCCAGGTGTAATGCTGCTGCTGATGCCCAGCATGGCTCTGTGAATTAGAGGCTCATTTAACAACCAGTGCAGAGAGTCAGACTTTGGGCACCTTTTATGATTAAAAAGGGCCCAAGACTTAAAAACACCCTGATAAAACGGAGGCAGCCCACTTACCTTTAAAACATTTTAATCAGATAAAAACAGAGCAGCATCCAGCCCCAGGTTACTCACGAAGTCTGAGAATACAACTGGCCACGTCTCTCCACACCAAATCAGCCGGACCGGTAAGATATTTCTGTAAAAACTGAAAAGTGACTGTTCAGCTGGCCAGGTGGACTAGGGCCTGTCTCCCCTCCTCTCTGGATAAAAACAGCACCCCTTGTGGCACCCAGTGTAGACCATCCTAAAAGATATCTACAATTTCTTTCTACGTCTACACAGGTCAGACGGTGCCACAGTTGGGATGCCACAAGGTTGTTTAAAACCAAAACCCTACCTTTAAAAGACATCTGAGGGAGCAGCAATCTCCTCAGTGATGTTCTCCCAGTTCTTCTGGACTATATTCTCTTTTCCTAAAAACACACCTAGATATTTTGTTCCATCTTTTCTCCAGGTGAGGCTCTGTGGAAGAACTGGGAGACCGCCACGCCACTCCCCAACAGCGAGGGCTTCACTTTCCTTCCAATTCACCCTTGCTGCCGATGCCGTGCTAAAATCTTTTACGATATTAGTTAAAATATCTGCTTCCTTCTGGCTTCCAATGACAACAATGATGCATAATCTGATAAAACAATGCTGCTACTAAAAACAGGTAAAACAGACCTTGTAGGTTGGAGCGTATTTTCCTGAGGAGAGGTTCAAGGGAGAGCACATAGAGCATTCCCGACAGAGCACAGACCTGCCGGACCCCTCTACACACTCTAAAATGAGCATACAGACTACCATTGAACTTCAGCACACTCAACTTTGCTGTACAACACCTTGATCTTAGCTATGAATCCAGGGCTGAACCCAAACTTCTCCATCACTTTCCAGAGGAAGTGATGTTCAACCCGGTCAAAAGCCTTTTCCTGATCTAGAGAAATCAGACCAGTATTAATGCCCAATGAGCTGGCGACCTCCAAAACATCCCGAATTAGGTAAACATTGTCTACCATGGACCTGCCGGGCACACAGTACGTCTGGTCCCGGTAAATGACCTGCTCCATAACCCCCCCAGCCTGGTGGCCACGGCCTTGAATAGAAGCTTGTAATCCACACACAGCAAAGACACAGGGCACCAATTACCAATGTCATGCAGGTTTCCCGTCTTAGGCAGAAGTGTTATCACTGCTCTGCGGCATGACATCAACATGGAACCAGAGGCCAGGCTTTCATTAAAAACATATAAAATATAATTAGCTAAAATGTCCCAGAAAGCTTTAAAAAACTCGACTGTGAGGCCGTCGCTGCCGCCTGCAGCTCCCGCACAGTCAACGGCCCCTTGAGCTGTGAGTTGGTCTCCTCGGAGACCTGAGGTAATCCACCACAGAACCGTCCGAGGAGTGTTTCATCTCCCTCATACTCACTGGAGTAGAGGGATGAATAAAAACTCACAGCTCACCTTCTTACCTGGCTTGGTTCCATTGTTTCCTGCTCTGTGTCTGAGAGAACTGAGTTCCGTTCTTTTTCTCCAGACTGAAGAAGCTAGAGGGAGCATCCATCTCGGTGGAGTTTTCAATCCGGGACCGGACCAGTGTGGACTCACTGATTGTTTCTAGTTCCACTATATCACCCTCCAGGTCTTTCATAGATCTGGTGATGTCTTGTGTGACATTGAGGGTGTGCAGTTGGCAAAGCATTTTTATTTCAGTCTTGACCATGGTCCCACCACTACCTAAGACTGCTAAAATCACCCTTCCTCTGTCTAAAAACACTCCAGAAATAAACAAGACCTCCAGTGAGACTAGAGTAAATGACTTGGAGAAGAGGAAGCCCACTCCTCCACTGAGAGAAGTGTTGTGGCTTAAAATGACTTACCCTTCCACTCTCTCTGCCAGTCTATCTCATCAAAACTGTCGCTGTGCGTTTCTTGTAAAAAAAAAGTACATCAACATGTTTCATTTTAGCGGTTTCATATATTTGTACTCTTTATTTAGGTGGGCAGAACTTGCCCCAAACTTGCCTGATTCAAAACGGGGTACTTCATACTGATCTGCATAGTATACTGATTCAACAGTATATAAACAAATGAAAATACTTTAACAAGCTGCAATCAATTTTTTCAATAGATCATATTACTACTTGTATGTGATAGGTGTTGCTCGTACTGGTAATGGTGCTACATGGTGTGTTGCAGCTGTTTTGCTTTTACAGCAGCAACTTTACTGTTTTTGTTCAGTCTCACTGCTCCACAGCATTGTTTCAGCAACTGTTGTCAGTTAAAAAGCTCTGATAATCCCACTGTACACAACCTAACAGCAGACAGACACAGTTAGAGACTCGCTGGTCCACATAGTAAGTCATACAGCAGATAAAGACACATACCTTTCACTCAGGAGTTGGTGGAGACCAAAACAGAGCTAAATGAGAGTGAATATTGGGTTCACATTCATCAGGTGGACACATACACCACTACAAATTAATGCTAATAGTACTCTGTCTACTGCATGTGTAAATAAGCTACTGTTTGCAACTTTATATGGTTTATAAGGTATGTTTATAAATTTAAACTTCCCTCAAGTGGCGAAAAGTCATTGCAGGTTTAACCGCTGTATAGTAACAGAAAACTATGCAATATGTGTGATGTCTGACACCAATTAACCATTGAAATGTCACTGCCAATTAAACTTCTAAGCGAGAAAGCAAAATGTCTTTCTTAAGATATAAAATATTTTAATGCCTTTTTGCAGCAGTTATATACAACGCAGAACCAAAGTCATACACTGCGTTTTCCTCTTTAAGAGAACTTAAAAGATCTGCGCCACCCACGGACCTCATCCAGCCCAGGCAGCACCCCACAGAGCAGTAAACTTAGGGGAAACACTGAAGTAAATAAAAAATCATTCATAACCTTGTGTACAGTTAAATGCAATAGGCCTAATTGTTTCAAAATCCCACAGCACACCGGGATTTGTCTCAGGGCACACCATTTGGGAACCACTGTCTTAGATGATGGATATGATGCATATTGAGTAATATTTTTGTTAAATTGATTGGTACTATACAGTGAGCAGGTATATTGGAAGCCCTTATTCTAAATGATGATTGTAATAACATTTCCATTTAATTCCACACATGTATATGTTATCATTCACAATTAGATCTACTGGACTTTTTAGTTTTGTTGTTTTGGATATAATCATGTTATTTTGTTATGATAATGAAAATAATATATTGAATTCCACCATGGGAACCAGAAGATCAACTAATATTTGGGGAGTTTGACTTTAAAACCATGACCAGAAGCAGCGAGAGTTTTCAAGACACTAATTAATGCAATTAACCAATCACCTGGTATTTATTAGCTGTTGTTTCCTTACATCTCTAAGTGCTCCTGATGATGTTCTCAAAGTAAAGGCCCTGTTACACAGTGCCATACAACTTAGACAGAGCCTATTGATAGCGTATCATGTACTTATACAAAACGTATCAGAGCGAATGGCCAACGTATTCGACAAATGCCCAACAGATGCATGACGCATTCCTAGCGTATTCCTTCGCTGTATGGCGGAAACGGTATGCCGGTGTATACGGAATATCGGCAATACGCTGGTGTACGTTGTTGAACACTGAGGCCGTGAAACGTTTTTGAACATGCTCAAAAAAAGTTATGCAAAAAAAAAAAAGATGGTGTGCATCTGTTGGGCATTCGTCGAATACGTTGGCCATTCGTTTTGTATAAGTACGTGATACGCTATCAATAGGCTCTGTATACGTTCATATACGTTGTATATGCTAATTTTCATATGCGCCAGCATACGTTTCTGCCATACGCCACTATGTGACAGGGCCTTAAAGAGCTTCAATAAATATGTCTCCTTTTGCACGTACGTCCTATTTTGGAGAAACTATACTCGAGCAATATCGGAATTGTAAGATTCAACATTTTTGGATGTTGACCCGAACTATAGACTAAAAGTCATGATATCCTGGCCTTTGCTGCTTTGAGTTTGCCCTAACCCTAAAACTGTGCAGCAGGTGCTAACTGCAACCTCGAAAATAGTCATTTAAAATGGTTAGACAACTGTATGTAATCTAGACATACAAAACAACTTGGTTTCACTGGCAAGCGACCATCGTAATGCTCATATGGAGATCTGCAAGTCTCTCTCTTGCTGCAGTGTTGAGTGACGGTCCAGCAATCAGGTAACTGGGTCGTCCTTCATTGAGCTGCAGCGTGACTAAGAAGTTCAAAATGGTGATGCAACTGTGTTGTCTGGCTGAGTACGATGAAAGCTCCAGCATGGCTGCAGTGACCTCCTCTGCTCTCAACTCTCTGATCTCTCCTCTCCTCTAATGTCCTTGTCTGACCAAAGCATCTGCAGCTGTATATTGAGTGCACATGCAGAGGGATCTCCATCTCATATGCTGCCTTCTGGATTTCAAGAAGGATGATGCTGATGGAAAACAACAATCAAGGAGTTTTCAAACTAAATCTGATAATACAATGTGTTTCCTTGTCTCAATTTGCCTCTATGCTGCTGTGATAAAAATCACAAAAAGTCAGAAGGAGAAACAGATGAACATTTGACATGTGCAGTCCATGGTGCGTCCTCACCACATCCATGCAGTGTGCACTAACAACATGAGACTGCTTAACATCCTTAGCGGTGGATCTTATCACCCATGCATAAAAACATTTTTTGACATAGCAGTTAACCATTAATGGGGAATCACTCATTAAGGCAAGTTAAAATGGTGTAAAATGAGAGAGGGACATTTTTGTGTAGGAATTAATCTGCAGTAGAGCAAAACAGTGTAAAAGGTCTCTGGTCTCTCAGGCTGTGTGGAGGTGGCACTCACTGTAACAACAGTACAACAATGACAGCACAGAGCTATGGAAGTGACCTGTGGCCCTTCAGTGCTGGGACTAAGAAGGAAGCCAGTAGAGTTAGGGCCCCTGACCTGACCCTGGCTAAGGGGCCCTTGGAGTGTTCTAGACATGTGTTGGCTTTACACAGTTGTTTCCAGAGGAGGACGTGACCTAACGGCCATAACTGCCACTTTCACTTCCAGTCAGACTCTCCTGTGCATGCTTTCACGCACTGCAACCTTTTGTCCCTAAGCATGTGCTGAGGCAAATGTTTCAGTGAGGTGACTCTGTGAGAAAAGGACAAACTCACTTGCTGCACAAAATAGCCAAGATGAAACGGTTTTATATATTAGCTTTATTTAAAAGGTTTAGTAACTGTAAATATGCCAGTTAGTTACCTATAGTTCCCAGAAAGATGTTAAATAGTCACAAATCTAAAATCGATTATTAAGATATCATATAAGCATTCAGGGCAATAATAAAAAAGTAATTTTAATATCAGTAAAGATAATATATTATCAGGTACTGTACATAAATATATATTAATATTAAAACATACTGTACAACAGAGCAAGCAACATAATTTATTTTTGATTTATGAGGTATTTTGTCAATATAAATTTCAGGGGCATCAGATAGGCTAAATAGGCTAAAGTGGTAGGCTAAATTTGCACAAGTCTTAAATATTACAATTGCATGGTTTGAACTTCCTGGAGGGACTGACCTACTATTACTTACTCTACTCAGTCCTCTGAAATGACAAAAAAGGTTATTTATCATTGCCTTCCAAAATTGTCACAGTTAGCCAATATAACAAAAAAGATTGATATAAATGTTTTTGAAACTGCCAGCTGGAGTTCTTGCTGAGCTTCAGTAGAGATGGTGGTTATTTATTTATAACCTTTATTTAACCAGGATATGGCCTCATTGAGATTAAAAATCTATTTTTCAAGAGTGTCCTGGCCAAGATAGGCAGCAGCACAGTTACAGACAAAAAACAACAATCACAACATTAATTAAAACATTTACAGACACAGCGGTCTGCTTCAATGTCTTTAAGAGTTGCTTTAAGTCTGTTCAGAGAGACCAGCTCTCTGAGTTTCAGCTCATTCTGCAGCTGGTTCCAGGCAGCCGGAGCAGTGTAACTAAAAGCCCTTTTCCCAAGTTCTATACGGACTTTTGGGACAGTTAAAAGAAACAAGTCCTCGGAGCGAAGCCGATATGGTCCACAAATATATAGTTATAGTGAAAACAGCACAACAACATTTTGTATTGGTAGGAGCCATGATGCTGACGGTGGTTTCCAGCATCACATAGTCCCTAAAAGCAGCTTTTAGGAGCTATAATATCCACACACCACTTTCTTTTGCTTTTAAAGGGAGAACAGTCAATTCACATGACCACATGACATATATACACTGCATATGTTAAGCATGTGAACAAATTGCCATTGCTTTTCTAATGGTCTACTCCCTGTGTTCTCATTTAAACAGATGTTCCACCAACTAACTTCCCTATTCAATGCAAGTTAAGTTTGAGGTTCTAACTGGGTTCCATTTATTAAAGCCTGTATATTAGGTGCGCAGGGTGCATGTGTTAATGTCTGTTTATGAGCTGGTCACGTTGTGTGATGTGTTTTTGTCAAAAATATCCTCCATCTTTAATCCCATCATCATATTACGTGACTTGTTCATGATTAGATTTCAGTAGTTACATGTAGTTAGCACTCTTATGTTGGCTCTCCCCTCTCTATGTGGAATACCTTTCAGACAGGCAGCAGACAGCGACAGACTTTTTTAGCTTTCCCTGCCTTGTGCTTTTGTTTTCCCACCTAAGGACAGGCTATTATGTTACAGAAGGGATTACATAAATGGTAAGCATAATACACCAGGGCCTCATGTTCACACACTGACAATATATTATGAAACTTTAGACAGTGCAGCCCTCAAATCCCTCTTGAAATCTGAGGTTCTCTCACGACCCAGGCCCTGTGTGTACATTCACCTCTGTAGGTGAATGTACACACAGGTCATTAAAGGGAGTTACCTCTGTGTTTCTCAATGTCATATAAGGGAGGAGACAATGATCAGCCCAGTGAGACACTAACCATGGAATACATATATCCATGCTCACGGGAATTCTCTTTATAAGCCTTAAACTGACAATTTTCTGATAGGACATTTTTTCCCAAAGATCAGAGTTCTTAATAGTCATCCTTCTTATCTGTGATAAAAAACAAAGTTCCCAGTCAGACCAGTAATTATTCTACCCTTTCTACACAGGTGTTACAAGATGATGACCTGATGACTCACTAACTACTTGCAAGGCTATGTGGCAACTAACCTACGCATCAGTTTTATGCTAGCTAGCTGGGTCCATACAGGCACTAGCCAGCCAAAATGGCCCTTTAAGCCAGCGGTCCCCAACCTTTTTTGCGCAACGGACCGGTTTCATGTAGGACAATATTTTCACGGACCGGCCTTCAAAGTGTGTGTGTGTGGGGGGGGATAAATATCACAAAATAAAATGATACGACCGGCATAAAAACAAATATAAAGTGCATAAAAAACTCACCATTACACTGAATTAGTGGGAGCCCTGAGCTTGTGTCTCTGCTTCCTCAGACTTCGATGTAATGATGTCACTTTGTTGCCCAAACTCTATTAATTTGTTGAGTACAATGTTATGGTATGTTTAGAAATGATTGCAATGAAGGTCAAATCTACAAAGATAACATTGGGAGATATAATGATGCGACAGAAGTGGTAATCAGAGAACACAACCTGACCCTAACTAATCAATCTCAAGCATTAGGTTGGGGTAGAAAATATGAATCTCTGACGACGTTGTAGAGAAACACATGACAGAGTCTTATGAGTTCCCTGGTACAACCTGTATCAAGACACCTTGACACAAAGGTCACCAGCTCTAATTAGTGAGGGTTCTGTAAGAAAGGAGACATGGAGAAGCCTGGCAGGGATATATCTGCTGTAAGCATACTAGATGCATAACTGCAAGACAGCGTGCAGCAGACTGCTTCTGGAGAGGCCAGGGAGGTGGAGGTGTAGGAGCAATGACATCAGTATTTAATGGCAGAGCTTGACAACACAGGTCCACCAGTGTTACAAAAGGAGAACAAGACACAATAGCCACAACCAACATAGTTAAGGTGTCACTCAGCAAGACTACCTCTTAGTATACTGTATATCTGTCTGTTATTATTTTTTTAGGATTTTTTAAGAGAGTAACCAATCAAGAGATTCCATATTTCAGTTCCCCCCAAAACTGAAAGATCTATGATGTACCCTGGGACACTGCCCCCAAAATACAAGGCAACCAAACATCACAGCACAAGATGCTTGTAGTCTTTTCATTGGAGCTGTAGTTGTTCCGATGCTCAAAGTAATAGTTGTTTGACTTTGTTAAAATCACAATTTTTTCAATTTCTTATAGCAACTGCTGATGCAGAGGCAAATAGTCATAAATACGGAAAGTAAACCTCAGGAACACACTTCACATCTTCAGGTGAAAAAATGCTGAATGGGAGACTGCAATGATTTACAGAGACTAGTGGAACAGGGGCGTCTTGGCTTTCGATAAGATGTCCCATTAGTGCGGAGAATCCTGGAGTTGGTTTCACAAAGATGGAATTTGACTATGGCTTAGGTCTAACTAAAAGTTAAGACTTCAGATTAATGTCTAATTCATCTGTTGCTCAAAGCTGTTGAGTTATTGACTATTTTAAGACATATTTGCCATGAATACAGGGAATTTAAGGACTTTCTTCGAAACATGGCTGGACAATTTAGGGAAGAATGGAACAGAACAAAAAACTTCTGATAGTATAAAATGTCAGCGCAGTGCAGATCTGCAGCAGAGTAAATGTGCTGTGCCTAATTTTGCAGGACTCAGTACTTTGGACTCATCAGTGAGGCTCAAGATAGTCTGTGGCGATGTCCTCACTGCTGTATGTTTACAACAGGTTACTGCGATCTCTAAGAATGCTTAGGTTTCTCATTACTCACTCCACAATATTGTTAGCATACCACAGATAATGAGCTGATTGTTACCATAGCTCCTCATTCAGAGGTAGCCTGGGGGTAGTGTGGCGTCACAACAAGTTGATGATGGACCCAAATGCAGCACACAGGAAACCAAGGATAAAATCGGTAATGACTTTTATTAGTAGTCAGGAGCAGGTTATAGCAGGGTAAACAGATCCACAGCGGGATGATAATAATCATACCGGACAAACCAACAGGAAGCAGGCAAAACATAAGTCGGGGCCAGGCAGAGGTTCGGAAAACAGGCAAGGCAGACAGGTCCAAAACAGGATTGGACAGGAAACAGGCAGGCAGGTCAGGGGCAGGTCAGGGGCAGGCAGGGTCGGTAACGAGAGCTCCGTTTATGGAAGAGCACTGGAAAGACTTGAATGGTACAGAGTACAATCTGGCAGTGAAGTAGAGGCCAGAGGATACTTAAATACTAACTAGGCCTAATTGTTTGCAGCAGGGAGAGTCAGGTGAGCTGCAGAGGGGGCGTGGCTATCAGGTGAGTGGCACACTAGTGGGTAAGCAAGACTTAAAGGAACAGAACTGTGACAGTGTGGCTTAAAATAAGTCTTTGTTTTTGTGAAAATAAAATTGATTAGATTCATCAAACTTACAGACCAGACCGAAATATCTTTCAGATTTCAAAACAGAAACATTATGTGTATCCAACTGATACCTTAACAATTGTTATTGTTTTACTAAAACATAGACAAACATTTTTGGTGACCCTTAAAGGTCCTCCATGGTCCAACCACACAGGTGTTTTCAACTATTTTGCATGTTTAGAGCTTTTGTTTAGAGGAGTGCGTGGGAGTATAAAAACAAATTGTTGCACCTGCCAGGGTGGGACAAATTACAGCTTTAGCTTTCTTATTGGTGCATGGATAATGTCCAGCACCTCTCGCAGAGTATTACATACTGTTATATTCTGTGTTATATTACAGAGAGCAGGCTCTACCGGTCTTATAAACCCTTTAAAAATGTAAACACTGTAAATGTAGACTCACAATTCAGACCACGTGGCACCCCTGTACGTCTCCATGCATGTAGATAGATAGTTGTGATTGGCTTGTCCGAATACAGGCCATGTAAAGTGACTTTAGGTTTACTTACAGGCGTTCTTGCCACTGTTCTAGCAACAACTTTGCATTTAGAAATCTCCAGACTTTGTTAGGTGGAGATTTTCCCAATTGTCTAGAATTGTGAGACTTCTGTAAATTAGGCAATTTGCAGGTGTAGCAGAGCTTTTTCTGTATCAGTTCATTCCAACAAATATGTGAAGAGACAGAGTGTATCCTTGAGAAACTATATGGAGGCTAGACATCAAATAAGTAGGCAAAATAAAACTTTTGGATCATCCTTTAAGGAAGAAGATGCTTTTTATAACTATAATTTTTAATTCACACACACACACCCTCACAAACATTTGACTTCCATTCCAACATTTCAGCCTTGCTGGGCAAAAACACTATGGCTGCCAAAGGGTGGGGAATTGTTTGTGGACCGACAGAGCGAGCTATAAAGCTGCTGGTCACAGCTAAAAAAGAGACGGACTATAAATGTCTCAAGTGTTCCCAAGTTTATAGTTTATCTATTAATGCTGTTCATAAAATATCTGAAATGGATGCCATCAACATCTTGTCAAGAAACTCTCTGCAAAGACAAATGGACAGATAATGAAACGTATAGCCCAGAAACACTACATGAAACACATTTTATTTGTTCTTTTTTATTTTTCTTGTCTGGCATCAGTTTTGATGCCATGGCTTTCATTACTTTCTAAAAACTAACTCATAAACTGTAATTAGGTACATGTTGCAAATATCTTGCCTTCTTTTCGACTAGAAGTAATCTTTTATACTCTGCAACCAACTGAAAAGGAATGAGATGACTCTATATATACAGTATATCTCAAAAGTGAGTACACCCTTTAGATTTTTGCAAATATTCTGTTATATCCTTTCAGGGGATAACATTATCCTACTGAAACTTTGATATAACTTAAAGTAGTCAGTGTGCTGCTTGAATAACAGTATAGATTTATTGTCCTTTGAAAATTACTCAGTACACAGCTGTTAATGTCTAAACAGCTGGCAACAAAAGTGAGTACACCCCATAGTGAACATGTCTAAATTGTGCCCAAAGTGTCAATATTTTGTGTGACCACCATTGTTATCTAGCACTGCTTTAACCCTCCTGGGCATGGAATTCACCAGAGCTGCACAGGTTGCTTCTGGAATCTTCTTCCATTCCTCCACGACGACATCACGGAGCGCACGGATGTTGGACACCTTGCACTCCTCCACCTTCCTCTTGAGGATGCCCCACATGTGCTCAATTGGGTTTAGGTCTGGAGACATACTTGGCCAGTCCATCACCTTAACCTTCAGCTTCTTCAGCAAGGCCGTTGTCATCTTGGAGGTGTGTTTAGGGTCATTATCATGTTGGAAAACTGCCCTACGGCCCAGTTTCCGAAGAGAGGGGATCATGCTCTGCTGCAGGATGTCACAGTATATATTGGAATTCATGTGTCCCTCAATGAAATGCAGCTCCCCAGTGCCGGCAGCACTCATGCAGCCCCAGACCATGATGCTGCCACCACCATGCTTGACTGTAGGCAAAACACATTTGTCTTGGTACTCCTCACCAGGGTGCCGCCACACACGCCGGACACCATCTGACCCAAACAGGTTTATTTTGGTCTCATCAGACCACAGGACATGGTTCCAGTAACTCATGTTCTTGGATTCATTGTCTTCAGCAAACTGTTTGCGGGCTTTCTTATGCATCGGTTTCAGAAGGGGCTTCTGTCTGGGGCGACCGCCATACAAACCGATTTGATGCAGTGTGCGGCGTATGGTCTGGGCACTGACAGGCTGACATCCTACTTCTGCAACCTCTGCAGCAATGCTGGAAGCACTCGCACGTCTATTTTTGGAAACCAACCTCTGGATATGACGCTGAGCACGTGGACTCAACTTCTTTGGTCGACCCTGGCGAGGCCTGTTCCGAGTGGAACCTGTCCTGGAAAACCGCTGTATGATCTTAGCCACTGTGCTGCAACTCATTTTCATGGTGTTGGCAATCTTCTTATAGCCAAGGCCATCTTTGTGAAGCGCAATAATCCTTTTTTTCAGCCGCTCAGAGAGTTCCTTGCCATGAGGTGCCATGTTGTCCAGCATTCAGAGAGAATTGTGCCCAAAACACCAAATTTAACAGCCCTGCTTATCATTTACACCTGAATCCTTGTAACGCTAACGAGTCACATGACACCAGGGCGGGAAAACAACATCATTGGGCACAATTAGGACATGTTCACTATGGGGTGTACTCACTTTTGTTGCCAGCTGTTTAGACATTAACAGCTGTGTACTGAGTAATTTTCAAAGGACAATAAATCTATACTGTTATTCAAGCAGCACACTGACTACTTTAAGTTATATCAAAGTTTCAGTAGGATAATGTTATCCCCTGAAAGGATATAACAGAATATTTGCAAAAATCTAAAGGGTGTACTCACTTTTGAGATATACTGTATAGTTCACTTGATCTTAATGAGGTCTTGAAAAGTCAAGTTTTCAAACCAAATAACAAATATCAAAAAATTAAATACAAATACAAAAGTATTCCTTTAGATCAGAAACATTTTTAACCTATTCTTTGTAAAACTCGTGGGATAAAAATAGTCTAAGCAATTAAAGTAAGTAAATAGTTGAACTTGACGGTTCACTCTTGACCTTAGCAATTAGAAAAAGAATACTCATCAAAAGCTCCACTTGCTTGGCGCTTCTGAAGCATTAGCATTAGCTCAGTTTAGTTTTTGGGTGATGGAGTGGACTGGGGCAAGGAATAACCAGGCATGCTTCACTGTTATTAAATTAGATGAACTCCTGCCACCCCTGCACCCAACCTCACTGCACATGCCATGCAAGTGGATGTTGCACATAATTATTCTCATCCGTCACCCATACAGGCTCCACAGAGCCTGGTTTCCCTCAGACACTCTTACTGAGCTGCAAACATAGCATTCCTGTCTCTCTAGCACACACTGTAAATGTGACGGCAACACTGGGAGAAACCAGCAGTTTGTGTTGTGCTGAATACTACAATTTGAACACCCATTGTCAGTATGGTACCATCATGTTACTTCAATGCCGAGTCAAACAAGCCAAACCCCCAATGTCACATGACAGACGGAAATATCTTAACTCCCCCAAGTCTCTTATAGTAGTTTACATTATGGCACTCCATGACGTATGGTAGTACTTGTAGTGATCTCCAGATTATTATTTAAAAATGTTTGCTTGTACTGTATGTTTGTTAATTCAATGTAGACACTGAAATGTTACAGTAAGCACTGACATATATTGAAGTGGCAGTTTAAACTGATTTTCTGAAAGAAGTTGAAGTGGCAGCTACAAGGAAAGTTGTTGATGTCTCAGAATAAGTGTAAGTGCTGAGTAAAGTTGAAATGTCAGTTGCAGGGAAAGTTCTGAAAGCAGCTGAGGATTTAGTAGAGATTTGTGTAGAAAAGAACTTGAACTATGAGTTGATGTGTATGTCCTAAAAGAATGTCAGTTCACCTGACATCTTTCAGTTATTAGAATTGTTTGTCATTTAAACTGTAAGCAGTTAAGTTCAAGTACAAACACTAAAAGCAGCTGAATTATCTGTTGAAGTAAACGTATTGAAAGGGCTTAAGGTTTCAGTTAATGTTTGTCAACATATAGCATTTGAGTGCCAGTTGAAACAGGCACTAAAAGCAGCTCCCAAAAGAGCAATATGCAAAAACATTTTTGAAAGTGTGTCACCACCTTTAGCATGTTGTGGATTATTTCAGGATTTTGATGGATTAGAGGTGACTGACCCTCTAGTATGCAGCTGTTCCCCAAGCAGCATGAGATTCCCTCCTGTGACTCTTCTAATAAAAACCTGGAAGGTTTTGAATCAGCTACCCCATTTTACAGCTGTGTTATTTTCTTTCGGTCAATTTTTAGGTTAGCCATTATTTTTTTTTTAAACTAGAGGAAGTAGTTTTGACGGAACATTTGGAGACACTAAGGAACAATAGCATGTTTGAAAAATTAAAGAGTGGTTTTCAAAAACTCCACAGAACGTAAACAGCTCTCCTTGGTGTGACAAATGACTTATGACAAATGTCTGCAAACTCTGGACTCTGTCCTAGTGCAACATTATTTTTGTCTCCATCCAGGATTATAAATCATCAACAGCTAGCGTCACTGTGGATCTATTCTGGGACCAATTATATTCTAACTGTACATATCTTTTTGCAACACATCATCTAATTTCACTGTTATGATGATGATACACAGTTATACATCTCATTTAAACCACATGAACGGAACAATCTAACCCTACTGCATTCATGTTCATCAAATGTCAAGGTTGCAGCTAACTTCCTACATTTCAATAGCAATAAAACAGAGGTTTTAATCTTTAATCCAGAACATCATAAACTACAGATACAGTCCTTTTCACTTAATGCCAATGTTAAATCTTTGACAAAGATACTTGAGGAAAGATTTGATAAGTACTTATCTATTGAGCAGCATACCATAAATGTCACCAAAGCAGTTTTTTTTTTATCAATTACAAAACACCTCCAAGATAAGACAATTGCCCAATTTGAATTGCACAGAATAAATCAAAGATACTTTTACTGTACATCATCATGCCTTGACTACTGTAACTCTATTTTTTACCAGTTTAGACACCGACTCTGTGTCACAATTGCAATTTATCCAGAACTCAGCGGCAAGATTATATAGGCTGTCATATAACTCCTACTTTAGCCTCACTGTACTGACTGCTAATTAAATTTAGGATACATTTTAAAACTTTATTAATAACCTATGATCTGGCTCCAGATTACATTAAACATTATTGTTTAACTCCCTACATCCCATCCCAAAGATTATCGGATCAAAGCCTTTCAGCTGTTCTACACTGAAAACAAAGTCTGACCGTGTGTTTTCGGTTACGGCCTCTCGGCTCTGGAACAGCCCCCCCCCCCTCAGTGTGAGATCAGCAGTCTCTACTGCAGCTTTAAAGTGCTTCTTAAAAACGTACTTTTACAAGATGGCCTACACTTAACAATGTTTTATTTTTACAAATGTATATTGTGCTTGTTTTAGTATCATTGTTATTATATGTTTTGAATCCAAGAGTTTGTTGTTTTATTGGTATTATTTATGTACGGACTCAGTGCTGCTTGATATATGTGCTTTCATGTCTTAGGGGGGGCTTACGTGGGGTTCAGATTTATATTCATTGTTCTGTTAATCTTTTTATCTGGAAAGCACTTGGTGTGTAAGCTTGAAAAGTGCTTTTAAAAAAACTGAGTTTCCCCCAGGGTTCTGCAAGCCTGGCAGCCTGCCGGGCCTGAGCATCTTTTTTAAATGTTTTTTTAAGATGTTTATTAAACTAAATAATAACACTGCGCAGGGATGCTGGGCCTAACAGCTTTTCTGGGGGAAACCCTGTCATTATTATTTGATCTTGAGGGTGTCAACTGTACATTGGTCTCTATGGAGTGATATGTCACCAGCCATATATCTCATTACCATTCACTAACAACTTGGTTGACACTTCTAGCCTATAATGCATCTCAATCTTATGGCTGCATGGGGAGCTTGTTTTACCCCTGGGCTCTGGGCCTGGGGGCTTTCCGTTACTACTTTGTCTGATGAGTCTGAGACGCCATCCTTTATTGAAACCCCTCCTACCATATTTATCTGTAAGATGGAAGACTTTATCAACCAACAGTGTTCCAGTGTGTTCCGGAAATCCTTCAACACTTCAGCAGTCTTAACACGTTCTTCCAAACTTGAAGACAATTGTGGTTTAAATGGCTAAATGCCAAGCTGCTTTAGCCCTGGCCAGGAGGATGTAATGCGACAAACCCAGAGTCAGATTTGGACTTTTGGACCCAGTCAAGCTATGAGTGTCACACAACGGGTCAGTGATGTTCTTTACGGATCCAGAGGATGCTTGTTGGTATGCGGGGCACAATTTTAGACCTAAAGACTGAAAATGAGGACTTTTAATGCCGTACCCCCAAATAATGAGGACTTTAAACTTCGGACTTTAAGAGTGTGACTGAACATGAGAGCTCTAACTGGAGCCTCATGCAGGTGACCATACAGCTCTTTCCAAATGTTATTGTTTAAATTGGTTGAATTGCACATTATTCTCGATTGGTATTCATCACAAGTGTTATGGCCTATTATGTTCAAGGGCTTGAGTTTAAGTTTACTGATGTAATTCTGCTACTGAAACGATTTATATAGTTGTTGGCGTTGCATTTAGCGGATAACAGTTTTACAATTGCTACTTTTTTTACCTGAATTCCTTATTGTGTGTTATTGGATAAGAACATAAATATTCACTCTGAGAGGGATGGGAAGTGGCCAAATTGATGAGTGATAGATAACAAAGACAGATACACTTAGGGAGAGATTACATTTAAATAGTTTGTCTCTAAAAGTACTTATTTACGTTTTTGTACATAAGCAAGACTTATCCCCTTAAATTATTTAATAATTTAAACACCAAAATATTTGGTTTTGGGTTATAAAGGATGGTATGGATTTGGATCTGATTAAGAAATAGTTTCTCGGTAGTTGGAGAATTTGGACATCTGGGAAGGTGTGGTGAGGAGAAGATGAATGTTATTGTTTTTTCGTTGTTTCATTTTGGGGTAGGGAGGTAAGGGGGTGGGATGCTACAATACTTTGCACGAGAATGATCTGTTCTTATGGCTGCATTGACAGATAAAGTAAGAGCTGACATAGGAGCGGAACGAAATCGAACTTTTTGTACAAGAAATGTGAATGGAATTAACAAACCAGTGAAAAAGGGGGCAAGGTATTGTCCGATTGGAAAGAGCTGCAGGCTGATGTGATCTTCTTTAAAGATACACATTTGAAGAATCAAACACATTGTAAAATTACAGCCAAATGGATAAGTCAAGTCTGCTATTCCAAGTTTTTGGTAAAGGCTCTGGGGTTGGCTATAATAATTTGCAAATACGTTCCATTCTTACACCAGGGTATGATCGCAGATAAAGACGGGATATATATCTGGTTACAGGTGAGATACAGTACACACTGTGCTGAACATCTTTGGGCCAAACTTGGATTATCGCAAATTCTTTGCAAACATCGGTAGCTTGATCACGAATATCTCCGATGGTAAATGTTATTTAGTCCTGGATACTTATTTAGACAGATCATCTGCTCTTTATACAAAAACTAGATGAAGAAAACACTCCAACCATCCAGATGAGCCTCTGAGATATATAATGTAGGGTGAATTGCTTGTAGCAGATTTAATTTTTAATTAAGAATTATTTATATAATTTGACAAAATACAAACACTCCATTTAGACAATCGAAACTGAAAGTTTACTTTAAATAAAAGGCTTTAACATACAATGACTTAATACCGGGGCACACTTTCTAATAAAGAAAGACAATTAATAGTAAAATGAATTAATACAGTCTCGAAATCTGAAATGGTCAAAGAGTTCACTCGGTGTACTACTAGGTCGTCCTCAGACGGGCCCTCCATCGGTGCTTCCAGTCATCCCGATCCTCCATGTATCTGGCTAGCTTGCCAGTATTCTCTGCTATCGCATCTTTCCTGAGTACGTCCACGTATGTTATTGCGGGACGCCCTTGTGATCGGTGCCCGTGTGTTGGCTCCCACTGCACAAGTTTGCTGGCTGGCAGCTCTTGGTGTCTCTGGCAGTGACCTGCCAGCCTCATTCTCCTGACCGCTGTTTTCTCGCCCACCCTTAGCGCCCCCCCAAAGAAGTGCGTGTTGGTGACATGCTCATCCTTGTTGATGCCACAGTACCAGTACCACACGCACCATTCTCGTGTAGCACCCATCTAGGGATTTCTACAGGGTGGGCTTCAGGGTCCAGCATTCACTGCCATACAGGAAAACAGACTCCACTGTTGCATGGAAGAATCTGAGTTTCATTTGTCTGGGGAGGTTAGAGTTTCACACACAGGTCATGCCATTCAGGGCCCTCCATGCAAGCGCCTTCCTCACTTTAAGGTCTGGCTCTGACGAGTTGACCCACGAGCCCAGGTATTTGAAATCATTGACTTCCTTTAGAGCAGTGCCTCCTGTTGTTTTTAGAGGTGGATGGTCCGGGGATATGTTATATGTTATGAACTCAGTTTTCTTGGCATTTAGCTGAAGGCCAACCTTGACACACTCTGTCTCCACTCTGCCCAGGAGTTCCTGTGCTTGCTCTACGCGGTCAGAGAGCAGACTGATGTCATCCGCATAGTCCAGGTCCGTTAGGACTAGAGCGGGGTGTCGTCTCAACCTCCTAGGTTTTATTGTGAGGCCGAGTTCTAGCTCCCGTCCACTGATGGCCTTCCTGAACGCATAGTCTAGGACTATGATGAAGAGGAAGGAGGCAAGGGTGTCACCTTGCAACACCCCAGCCAGGATGTCAAACTCATCACTGTTGCTATCTGGGGTTACCACCTTTCCTCTTGTACCCTTATACATGGTCCCTATGGCCCGGAGTAAATTGGAAGGGACACCGTAGGCCTTGAGTATCTTCATCATCACGCCTCTGTGTATCGAGTCAAATGCATTTTGAAATCGATGAAGCACAGTACCGCTGTCAGGTTGTTCTTCTTAACCTCCTCGATAATTCTCCTCAAGGCCAAGATCTGGGTCACAGTGGTCCTCTTCTCTCGGAAACCGTTTTGGTTCTCTCTCAGGTGGGGGTCGATGGCACTCCGTATCCAGTTCAGTATCATGCGGTTGTACATTTTTGCAATGACACAAGTCAGACTTATGCCACGGTAGTTGTCTGGCTTCGAGAGATCTCCGGACTTAGGCACTGGGATGATGTTAGAGAGAGACCACATTTTCCCTGCTTCAGTGTGGATTTCACTTTGTGGTGTACAGAGGTGTAAATACTTCAACCACACAAAAACACATAATCGGGTTGTTTATAAATGAAGTATTTATTGACTACTAAAGATATACAGACTACTGACTAAGCATATAAAGTATAACCTAAGTAAAGGAGGTATTTGGCAAAGTCCTGAAATCGACCAGTGGAATGAATTACACTCCACATCAGAATGTTGGGAGACCCTACTTCTAACTATAATATAATTATATCTAATAGATATAATCTAACTATAATCAATATCTGATGGAGCACTAAACCCAGAGTACAGAAACGCAAAGTTTGAACCACTCGATCGAAGGCCAGGTGGCAGCGGTGCAGAGTGTGGCAGAGGCTATGGAGAAGTTGGACCTGGCGTACTGAAGCGTTCCAGCGGTCCTTAACACCTACGATGCAGCTCGTCTTGAGCTGAAACTCTCTCTCTGAGATGCTGTTTTATGCGGCTATCGGCATTTCTTAAACTCCCAAAAATGTTCAGAGCACGAAAAATGGAGAGCACTGTTTTCTTCAGTTCCTGGTCAAAGAGCGGTAGGTTCATATAGTCCAGTGTCACTGAATACTGACCAAGTCCTGAGCAAGAAGACTCAGTCCTCATATGGCTAAATTGATACAACCTGTTCATCCCAAACAGACATCCTAAACGTTTCATAATGTCAGACGCCTTCTCTATATTATGTACTTCCCACTAAAGAGGAAATGTTTAACTTGAGTTTAGATCCAAGGCCTTTGATTGTGTGGAATGGTCCTATCTATATGTGGGGCTAGTAAAATTTGAATTTGGAGCAGGATTTATCGCATGGGTTAAGTTACTATACACCAGGGGTGGGGAACCTCCGGCCTCCATTTGATCCAGCCCTCGAGGTAATTCGTAAAACGCACGCAAAATCCACTAGCAAAAAAAAGCTAGACGGCAATATTTTTAATGGGGGACTGATTGTGTTTCCTGGCCAAGGTCAGGGTCCTTGAACACAACGCGATCAACCACTTGGTACTTATTTTTTATTCTATTTAATTATTGTTTACTGCCTTTTTATTTCATATGTTCTTTTGCTGTGACAAAACCCAGCAGGTGTTTTATTGCGCCTGTACATGGACATTTTTGAAAAAAAAAAAAAAAAAAAAAAAAATTATATTTTTGGAAAGCTTAGAATCTCGTCTATTTTAATATGGCGATGAAAATCACAATCAGCTCCTCAAACTAGCAAGTACACTCAAAATCAAAATCATAACTTTGAGCCCACTTACCCATAAAGCCTCATGAATATCCTCTTTTCAGCAATATTTTGAAAAAGACGCATCTAAGGCATTGCCAGAGGTCCACACGTTTGTTTCCGGTAAAAAGATAACCACTGTGAACATCGTCACATCGATAAAAGTCCATGTACAGGTGTTGCAATCTGTGAAATGAGCTGATCGATTTTTACATTGTGTGATCATAAACAGTCATAACGAATATCTCGTGCGCTCATCACGGTTCAGACACATCCTGGTTTTAGCGCGGGCTCTCAGCATTAGATTGACACTTAATTTGAGCCAATCGGAGCTTCGATGGGTTTTTTACAACCTTCATGAGCCAATGAGTGTTAACTTGATAAGAAAGTGCCCACCCTCTTCTTTTGTTACAGACAAAGCTCAGCGTCCTGGTGGCGCGCGCATCATATAGCAAATGAGAGCCTCTTTCGTTAGATGCGTCACTTCCCTTGGTTTGTTTTTTCAAAATAAAATTTATTTCCAAAATAATGTTTATTATTTATTGTACAGAAAAAAATACAAAAAAACATAAGTAAATATTAGAAAATAATGTCTTTATACTTTATACTACTAACAGGGAATATGGGTATATAATAGTTAAATAAAAATAAAAATAATATTTATTAATAAATATTATAATATGTACATGTACATGTATTGCACAGTTGGTGTACGCCTGGTGTTACTCTTAGACAAACCTGTCTAATAAATTAAGTTTTTATCCCTTTTTATCTGAAATTTGGTGGTGAACTTGATAACACTTGGTTCTATGTTTCTATTGTGTATTTCAGCTCGGGACTACCAGCTATACCCATCTTCAGGTATCTTTTTCAACAAAGAAATTCTGGCAGAGTGTATTTTCTTCAAATTCAGTATATTCAGACCACTATTACTCAGTGCCAGAATTATGCCAGTGATTATTCACTGTTTTGCAAGAAGATTAAGAGAACTTATCTTTTGAATGAGCCAAAAATCATGCAGCTGGTGCAAATGGTTGAAGAGTAGCTTTCAATTTACATTGGGTATGTCGTTTGTAGGTATTTTCGGATAAATTCACCCACCTTCTAAGATTTTTTGCAGAGGTTATGAATTCAATAATTAGTATGGCCCTCGAAGGATGTTGTAAAAAAAATGGTCCCTTGATAGGAAAAAGGTTCCCCACCCCTGCTATACACCGACCCTCATTTTAGCATCCTTGTTAATCGGATAGTTTCAGTAAACTTTAACCTGTACAGGAACTCTAGGCAGGGATGTGCTCTTAGTCCCTTACTTTTTGCACTTGCAGTGGAGCCTCTTGCCGAAACAATGCACGGAGATTCATGGTTACATTACTGAATATTCTTCAAACTAAATATCTCTATATACGGACAATATTTGATAAACATAACAAGGCCACAGAATTATGTTCCTATTTTACTGGAGACAATAGAATTATTTAATTTTTCCTCAAGATATAAGGTAAACTAGACCAACATATATATTACAACCTTATTATTCATAGTACTATTTAAATCTGGATACAAGTAACAAAATCATTTAAGTAATCCTTAGCACTGCCGATATCGGCAAATCTGTCATTTAATCCTTCAACTATTGATGAAGGCTTTAATCAATGAAAGGAATTACAACTGTATAGCGTTGGGGATTTACACATTCAGGGTACGTTTGCATCTTTTCAGCAGCATCAGGAGAGATCTTTTCACTCACCATTGACTTTTTCTTAACTCAGAAGGGCAGTATATATTTAAAAACCTTTGCAGACATGGACAGTGGATGCGCTCCAGATTCTGTTAAATATGGCATACGACAGATACAGTTGATGGGAATAACATGTTACTGGGACGTCCTGGTGGTCTAGGTGTTAATAAGGTGCTGACCATATATTACAACTTCCCCTGGCCGCACCAATCTCCATCGCTCTCCCGATTACTCAAAAAATTGCTTCAAGGACCCTCAGGCTACTCTGATGCAAAAAGTAAAATTTGACCTTCAGAATCAAATGCGGAAGTAGTGTGCCAGACAGATAAGGGAGGAATGGATGAGTCAACGAAGTGTGTGACTTTGACACATACCACCATCACTCTCTAACCTAAAAGGTTTTTGTGTCGGTTGTAAAAGGGATTTGTAACAAATTTGAAAGATAAACAATATTTTCTTGCTGATCGGTGCGTCAAATGAGAAAACACTGATGTGGGTTGTTGTCAATTAAAACCTTAGCCACCGTTTTTCCAGTCCTACTTCATGGCCTTTGCTGACCAATTTCTAATTCTATTGGTCAGCATGACTATGCCTTAAGTGACTCATTTTTGTAGCAATTAATTGAGCTGGTTGGGGAAAAGATATATGCTGATGTACCTGCCTAATCTACCAAACAAGTCATATGAACATACCATTTAATCTTCTGTCAAGATTGTAATTATCTTCTGTGGTTGTGCAGCAGGCAGTGGGACTGTGCGCACAGGCCTGCTGTCCTGAGCCTCTCTGAGTTTGAATACAAAAAGATATCCTGTTCTATCTGTCAAAAGCACCATCAGAATAATAGATAGAAGCTCCATCGGGCACATAATGCTCTCTAAAGAGGAAAAATCCTCCTTCATGTAATAGCAGCATTGCCAATTACAGCACTAAAACCCCGACTGAACATATTCAGATTGGAGGTTTACCTCACATATTCATGCCTTTAGCAAACCCAATCTCACACCAATGCACAAACACACACACACACACACACACACACACACACACACACACACACACACACACACACACACACACACACACACAGGTATTTCTCAAGGGAAACAAACTACCTGTGAGTGAGCAATGGTCTGCAGAGGAGAAGGCTGCCTTGGAGAGTGGTTCAAACTTTTTATCACCAGAAAGTGTCAACACTGTTGAAAACGGTGAACTCTTATGCGTGCATTAATTTCACTATCTGAAGCTTACTTTTAGATCTAATGCATGCTTACTTCAGTCCTCAGACCCAAATAGGCACAGATCAAAATGTTGTAGGGATTGCTTCTCCTTTCCCAATCAAGTGTATGTTCTTGTAAAAGGGTATATTTAGTAGAGGGTCAATGCTGCTGTAGTGGCTTCTGCAGCAAAGAGATTTCAGACTCAACTATCTGCCATCTTTCTCCGCGGTTTATCTCCCCACAACAGGCCCCAACACTAAGCTTCCAGCTCACAAGCTCATACTGGTGAATATACCCTACAGTACACAGAAGCACAGGGAGGTACAATGACAGACACACACACGCACAGACAAATACACACCCATGCAAGAAATATAACGCATGGGTGTTGCAGGCTGATAAAGAAGCAATTATAGCCATCAGATTTCAGTCTTGTGTAAAAATAGCTGTTTATTTACTTATTGGCCCTCCCCGTCTGCCGAGATATCTGCCTTACACAATGGTGACATTGAGAATTACTTTATTTATCTACAGAGGATTTGAAACACGCTCTTGTCTGTATTTAGTAATGCTGACTTTTGGAGACTTTCTTTAACTTTCTTGTCGTGCTGTGAAGGCCATCTGCCAGGATGTAACCTGCAGTGGCATCACAAGACTAAATGACTAATGACCCCCATGGGAAACAATGCCATTTCAGCAGACAAGGCTGAGTTATACTCTGGTGGTTACAATAGATTTCTACAGTGTAGGAAGAGATTTAAAGCTCAGTGGATGATTTAACCCCTGGATATTTATAGCACACATGTAATAGATATTATAGTTTCTTTGAGTGCGACAATTGCACAGAGGAGAATAAAAAAAAAACTAAGGCTGGATTGCCAAATATAGAAACTGGGTCACAGGTTCACTTTCTATAGTTTTTGGTAATGTAACAATAAACATTAAACCTTTCAGGGAATTTTCACCTCTAAACTACAATGTCAACTAAGGTTGGTCTTGTCTTCTAGAGGGGGCACCTTGTCAAAGACTTAATCATTTTATCATTGTGCTCACATACCTCATATTCATAAATCCAGTTAGGATATGATTGGAGTGCTGGTTGGTGTTACAGTATCTGGGAATAATTATGAAGCACCCATTTCTGCAATTTCTTGGAAATAATGTTCTCACTTTAATATGTTATCCTTTAGATTTCTGCATCGACCATTACATCAAAGCAAATCTATAACAGGGACTGAAGAGGGTTGGAGCTGTACAAGGGACTTTTTTTATATGGTCCAGGCCTCTAGATATTTTATAACACATTATTCCATCATTATATCATGATTGCCTCAGGTTATTGCAAGTAATGACATATTCTGAATGAGGGTTGTTCCTACTCCTTTTTAGAATGCACCTTTATGAAAATTGTGTATTGTGTATTAAATAATAAACCTTGAAAATAGACATAGTAATGAATGCCATTCATTCTGAAAATACGATCCCTTAGTTTTCCAAAAATCAGCATGTTCTGAACAGATTCATAGCAGTAACTCATATTTACAAACATTTAGTTGTGAATAACAATTACCCGTTTTGATTTAGAAAAAATCTTGGATTTAAAAACATAATCTACATTGTAAAACATATTTGCTGTGACCAGAAATTGCTTAAGTCATACTTAGGGTTAGGGTTAAGTCTTCCAAACTCACTAAATTTAATTGATTCATTTGTCATGAGTCTGGTGGTCATTGTATGTTTTAATTATGTTGAGTTACGTGGATTAAATATGAAGTTGTACCAAAGATCAAGGTAAAACAATAAAACCCAAAATAATGACGATTGTATTTTTTTCCACTCAGCATCTCGGACCTATATTTGGATATGTTAACTGGATAATAACATCTGATCACAGGCTGTTGCGTTTACACTAGGTATTAATTCACACAATTAAAAATGCAAACATTTGATTGGTAATAATGCAGATGTGCTGATGTGATAAGTAAATATATATATAACAATAAACTATTGTTACTATTTAATCTTGATGAAAACAAGTGAAGGTCAGTCATCGCGCAGGGCTGTGCGCTGATACCAGGGGAGAACAAACAACAATAAACATTTAACTGTCCGTTAAATATTTATTGTTGCTTGTACTTCCTGTTTTATTTTGCAAGAACCCTTATACTCGCTTTTGAAACCCGGTGGTAAAACATATTTATCAACCAATATGCGCTTGTTTAGTTTGTGACAAAGTTTTTACTTTCTACTGTAAGTCCATACACAGAATGAAAAAAAGCATCTCCTGTGGGTTTCAGATTTGTTATGTTGAGGTTGTCCTTGTGTGTTTGTAAACGCAGCTCCCAGACTGCCCTAAGGCCTGTAACTCCAACCTGCCTGTATGAAGACTTATTGCTTACAACTCTAACGCCACCCTGCCCTGACCCCCCTCCTGTCACCATCAGAACTGATCCAATTTCCCTCTGCGCTCAAAGCACAACAATGAGCTCACTGTGCACAAGTCTATTGGCTCTCATCAGCTAAATCACTTTACAACATGTGACTTTTAGCCAATTACAGCCAGCATAGGACGGGAACCTGTACTAGAAAGTTAGAGGCAAGTGCTATAAATATGTTAGCCTCTATATATGCTGAGAGGTCATTTTATAATTATTAACACTTTCTAATTTCCCTACCTTCTCTGTATAGGTTTATTACAATAATCTGTGGCTTTCTAAGGGGTTAATAGATCATTTACTAATGCTATACAGATCAGTTTTATGCTGTTTATAAGAACAATATTTTTGAGATTCGTGATGACCAGAGCAAAGCCACATATGTACGTATATAGGTATAAGCACAATACATGCATATCTAATCCCCGCAGCTCATAGTTATATTACTCACTAAGTCCACAGCAAGTGGAAAATGTCTCATTAACTAGAAAGAGTGCACACTGCTTAGGCAAATATCACCGTGGCCTGGTTTGTGTAGAATGGTGAAGCACAATAATAAAGCACCATAAATATGCAGCAAAAGGCAGATTATGTGTCTGTGTAAATTGAATATCAAGTCCTCTCACCATGCATTCCTGGAGTAATGATTAGGAACCTACATCACTACCATATGTTAATTCATAAAATAATCTTCTCTGTAGCACACAAACTTTGTTAGCTTGTTAGCGTCAGCCACCTAGCGGCAGGGATGGACGTTGGATGATCCTTGTTTTTACTTTTGATTGATAAATGGATTTTCCTTTACTTTTATTATTGCTGTAGACATGTTTACTTCTTATTTTTTCCATGTATGTTTTTTTGTATGTGGAATGTTTTCTTAAAGGGAAATTCAGACATTTGTCAACCTGCATTTTATTGTCTTATTTTTTTTTATGATGGCTATCGGTCATGATGATAATAGTCTCCACACTGCAGATTTAGGACAGGGGATCCGGTAAGGGGTCAGTCCTGGCAAGCAGTGCAAACTAGAAAGTAAAAACTAAATTGTGTACCATAGTAATCCCCATAGCTGTTGGTAATGAACATCATAGCATATCTTTGGTGTATAGGAGCTAAGTTTGCTGGGTTTGAGATTTTTGGAAAGCTGCAGGAAGATTGGAAAAAACTGCCCAGGTGAGAGCAGTGTTCCATGTATGGACCTGTTTTCCCGAGTGATAAAACACTGCAAGTGTTTAATACCACAACCAGGAAACTAAGATGGATAGATAGAATTTTGGTAAAGATACAACAAGGAAGCAATTTAAATTGATTGGTTATGTTCACAAGAGTTTAGCAATCTTTATTTGTTTTACCTCAATATTTATTTCACAATCTGCTAAATTGGCTTGCAACTTGAAAAAGTTACCTGCCAGAATTAGTTTATAACCCCATTAGGCAGATTGGAGGATATTAATATCAATGCCCAGATGTTTTTCTGTTCTGGAGAAATCTAATTCCTTTTTGAAGAAAGTATTGAGTTTAGAGTGAGTTCCAAAGCAGGCAGTTCTATAATGTTGTTTTTTATGCGGAGGCTTGGGTTACAGTCTCTCAGAGAGCTGATGCAAAGATGAGAAGTGGACAGTGATGTCAGTTTATCAGCATGTAAACACTCTTTGACTAACAGCCAATTCGATGCCAAACAAATCACAACTCTCCTTGTGTTTCAGCATCCTGGCTCACAAGCTTAATCACAGTGGATTTAGTTGTAGAATCTCATTTAAAAAGCATGTTTAATTCCTCCCATTTCAAGTGTTTTGCTTAGAACAGCTACATTTTTTCTTTTCAATTACTTTGCTTATAGAGGTCATGCATGAATATCAGGAGTCATGGTTGGGGTACAAAATCTTATATGCATATCCAGCTTTGCTCTATTGTCATGGAGCATGTCAAAGATTCACTTCTCTGTAGTTATTAGTTGGGACCATGTCATCTGAGACAAGATAAAGGTTATAGGGTTTCAGGATGATACTTTCAGTCGTATTAATCTGTTCAAACAAATGCTAAGCCACTTCTGATTCCCAGACTGCATCGTATCTGCAAAGTGGCATGAGTTATTCTGAGCCAGTGTGGAATGATACTTTTAATAAAATGGAAGCGTGAGTCAGGTGAGTGACGGATGTCAAAAACTCTCAACAAAGGTTGTGGGTGGATAAGGTGAGAGAAGCTCTCTAGGGATCCCCACTTGTCCCTGCTTAGTTGTGTCTCTTAGTTGGTGGAGTCTATTTTCATCAAAAGATGCATTCTTAAAAAGCCACTGAATCTTTAAAAGGCTTGTGCTGGCTTGTGCTGGCTTGTGCTGGCTTGTGCTGGCTGGGGTCTCGGCAGTATTGTAGGCACAGCATCTGCGTTCAGTTTTAAATTATTTTTGAATCTCATATCCTTGGCGAGCATAGTTTGTTCGAAACACGATCTCTCAAAGTGCTGCCCACAAATCATCGGTTTCATCGACGTACTTGTCTTGTCCATATTTTATCGTTTCACAATTATCCTTGGCGATCATGTCCATTCTTTCTTGTAATAATTGACAGCAGTCTTTGCTGGACGCTTCAACGCAGACGAACACTGGCGGCGGCTGTATTCTACTTGTGTCATCGCCCGAACATTGCCGGGTCAGGTGCTTGTTTTACTCAGGGTAACCTGTAAAGTCTGTAAAGTGAAGCCAATTCAGAAGTGCCTTGAACTTACATGATCTCTAATATACATTTGTGGGCAACCCAGTGTTTGCAAGAAGAAGTGTAGTTGATAGAAGTCTATGAGAAAATGACCCTACTCCTCGCTTGACTTGTACCTCAGTAAACCCTAATCGTTAGTACATCGCTAATACTGTACAGCATGATGTTCATTTTGTAAATGATGATCCCATTTAGAGTAAAATAGAAGATAAAGCAGGACATATATTGGAAACACAATGAAGAACCAATAGCCTTACAAGTTCTTAAACGTTCAGGTTATGGTATTTCCCTGGGTATGGGTTAAGTTCCTGCAGTGGAAAGGATTATCAAGCATTTCTCCTAAATCATCCCTTTGGGAGATAATATTACCTTCAAGATGTTAAATGAATGCAGCTCCTGGCATCTATATTGTCGAGACCTGGACAATGGCAGATAAAGGAATAAACACCAACACTGCACTTAAAGTAACTTATTTTCTAAATTAAGTAGCTTGTTTTACAATACATAAAATAAATTCCATTTCGAGATGAGTGTGGAAGTCAGTAAGGTCAGTTGTCTGAGTGAATAGTGAAACATTTATTATAAAGGAACTAAACAAAGTGCATGGATGGTCTCTTTTAAGGTGACGCCCACCATTTACATGAACCTGCAAGAGACAAGCAGGCCCGAGGACCAGCACAATATGCAAGTAGCCTTATACTGACATCACAGGAAAAGATTGTTAAGTGTATTATTATTATTATTATTTTTATTTTTCCTTTTCTCTTTCCCTTTCTTCCCTCGTCCAAACCCCTCCCCCCACTTCCCCTACTATTGTAAAGCGGCTTTGAGGTCTCGAAAAGCGCTATATAAATTACATTTATTGAAAATGTTCTTTGCTCTCGTATCACGTGCACGCAACTGTTTTTATGTGTGACTTTTGAGACTCATTAAACGCCAGAAGAGGCTATTTTTCCACCAGCTTCCAGGCAACCTCGCTGTCACCTCTTCTTTGTTACCAGGAGTTTCTTTTTTTATCTGTCACCACAGATTCTTCCCTCCTCTCCCCGCAGCCCATTCTAAGCTCTTTATTAGAGGCTGCCAGTGTGGCATAGGGAGCTTGTCACACTGCATACTGAAATGTACCACTCTACAAGGAGAAAGTAACAGTTATCATCAAATATATTATATATTATATATATATATATATATATATATATATATATAAATAAATAAGCACACTGAAAATATAAAGTCAAATTGAAAAAACTGAAATTGTAGAGCTTAAATGAAAATGACCAAGATGGAAAAGCTCAATATGGAAAAGAATAAGGGTAGATCTGTAATGACATAGATCATTTGTAGGGTCTGGACATCATGTTAGACATTATTAATAAGAAAGCTGTTGCTGGGTGTGTTGTTGCTTAACCAATATGGATGGCACTGGTCATTTATCACTCTGGGCTGGTTATGGAGCTCTTTGTCCCCCTGGTATCTACAAGATGCCTCTATGCCCAACAACCTTCAGCCCCACACACTACCATTCAGATTACGCCTCCTCAATTAAATAATGAATGTGAAGAGTATATATCTATAGTTTTTCTTACCGGGCTTTTCCATGTAATCTATTATGACCCTTTTGATTATATTGGAAATTCTCAGTCATTAGACATCAATTTTAGTTTCATTTTCACTGTGTTCAAGCTTTGAATGTGAGCGTTTGCTTCCGCAATTTAACTATCAATTGCCAGTGAATAAAAAAAAATTCAGAATGAGAAATTGGTTGTATGGTTGTAGCAGAGACTAATTGATGTCCTTGCAGCCATATAACCATTACCATCATTTCTAATGATTGCAGTCTTTCTAGTAAAGAGTCAGGAATGCGAGTCTCGAGTGTCGATCATAAAATCCCTCAGTTGTCATTATGTCACATCTGGCAGCAGCCTGCTGTTGTGCAGAGCTACTGAGGATCACAGCTCCTCAACACTGACAGTAAGATTCATTTTTTAAATCACCATGCTGAAACAAAAATATACAGGTATGAATTGAGTTTGGTTCGCAGTCACAGAAGTGTCCCAAACACGTGCTGTAACAGTTGCACGAGGCTGAAGTGGCAGTTTGTGCAAGTGTTTGCAAGGTGCCCATCTCTCCTTGTAGCAGTTGCATTTTAGGAAGGATTGTTCAAATACTAGGGAGAGACATGTAAACAGAGGTTGATTATGTAAAATTCTGTATTCTCTAAAGACCATAAACATAGCAAAGGAGCCACAAGGAATAATAATAATAATAATAATAATAATAATAATAATAATAATAATAATAATAATAATAATAATAATAATAATAATAATAATAATAAATTGTATTTATAAAGCGCCTTTCAAAGCTAAAAGCAATCTCAAGGGCTTTGAGACGAGCTTTTGAAGGCTCCCGCTTGGAATCCCGATGAGGAGAGCGTTGCAGTAGTCCAACCTTGAGGAGACAAAGGCGTGGACGAGTTGTTCAGCATCTGACAGGGAGAGTGAGGGGTGGAGTTTTGCAATGTTCCTGAGGTGGTAGAAGGAGGTCTTGCACAGATGTTTGATGTGGGTGTCAAAGGTCAGATGAGGGTCAAATCTTACACCTAGGTTAGAATGTGTGGTGGGAAAAAGCCATGTTGAATGAACAATAAGCAGTACCTGTTCGTACTGTTAGCACAGACAACCTCCACAGGATTCTTTTTGATGCTAAAAAAAAGTGTGAATCTGATGATTATGTGATGAGCTGGGTGAAGCTCTGACTGTTGCTGTGTCCGTCCTCAGCAACATGGACACAGGTGTGGAATGGGATTTTCCGACCATGATTTTATTATGTTTCATACATAAATTGGCAGGACTAGAATTTGACCGCACTAAGCGTTTCAGATTATGTATACATGGTTGGGGTCTTTCTCTTTCAGAAAACATACAACTCAGGGTGAAATTGCATTGCTCTCGCTCACACAGATCCATGATGAGAAATTCCATAGAAGGATTAGTCATGCAGTGGCCCAGCAATATTTACATTAGAGCTAGATTTCACTATGTTAGAATTTCACAAGCTCAAGGTTGTGGGATGAGCAGAGACATCTCACACCACAGGGTCTTGGCTGAAGAACACATGATGATTGACTGAAGGCTTAACTGACATCATCCACTTATCACAGCTTTCACAGTGCCAATGTTTCTTTGCCTCTGTGTTTGTCACAGAAGACCAGATCCCTCATGGTTTCCCCACCATAGACATGGGGCCCCAGCTGAAGGTGGTGGAGAGAACACGTACTGCTACGATGCTGTGTGCAGCCAGCGGCAACCCTGACCCAGAGATCTACTGGTTCAAAGACTTCCTACCAGTGGACATCAGCAGCAGCAACGGGCGCATCAAACAGCTGCGTTCAGGTAAAGCAAACATCTTGTTCACACACAAGTCTCTGTTCAGCAACCGGTGCACTTAGCTGCTGACCTATATGTATGCATCTCTTGGAAAAAGGCAAACAAAGCAGAGAACATTTAGAAAATCACGGCCATATGAAACCCTCAGCTGAATGATCATGTTTGTATGCTTTACAGTTCAGGTTGAGAGGTATCAATGCACAACAAATAAATTGTATCAGTTACATCAAAAATAACAATGATTAGATGAGTGGTGAAAGTTCTAAAGGTTGATCTTGCTTTTAATTGTCAGACCGTAAAAAACACATGATAAGCTTATGATGGAAATAAATGGCTAGACTTTGAGCAGGATATCAAAGATTGCAGTAATTGCTTGAGCACCACCTGTGTGGGAACAGTGGCGTGCCAACAGTGCTTAACACTTAACAGACAGTGATGAATGTTAAAGCTGAGGCAGCCATGTGAAGCAGCTTTGTGAGGAGGTGGCCAGGATCCAGAGGAGCAGATAGGGCATCTTTCTTCTCAAAACCAGCCCCAGCAGCTTGCAGAAGAACAACCAAGCTCCATACACCCCGTCAGCTGCCCTTTCTCTCACTTTCTGTGAGAAAATAGAAATGTTTACTTCTTGCCAAAATATGCAAGCACCTACACAACATAGGAACTGCTGTCCAGGGCCAAACTTTCTTTGCCAGCCCTTGCACTGGGAGTAAGAAGCACATCTGCCATCATTGAGGGCCCAGGGCCCCTCCTGTGGCTGCTCTCATCTCAAGACAGGCAGAGAGGAAAGGTTAAGAGACAGGCTCCAGGATATCAATGGCTTTGAAGTCCACTCTGAGGATTTCCCCAAGTCACAGCCTGAGCCTTAGGTAAGGACAAACATGCCATGTATTATTAACCAAATACAATGGCAATTTGTTTCAATTTGTTTCATAGGCACTGTCGCCACATGCAGTCCCACAGTAGCCAAGCACAGATGGCTGACTTTCTTTAATAAAAATTCTGAGTTATCCTGTGCCCCACAAGGAAAGGGAAATATATAGCCGTGTGCAAAGTCAGTACTCCACAATTATTCCATTTATTTGTTTCAATAGAATTCATTATATAAAGGAGTGTTAGATTGCCATTTATTCTGAATCGTTCAAAAAAGGATGTTTACCTCAGTAAGTGATTATCTTCTTTTTGATAGGAATTATTTAGCTGATCATTTATGTCACATTATGCTAATTTGATGTTATTAGGTCTCAGAAAGTGTGGTGATGAATTCTGAAGTGAGAGTTGCACTCTCATGGCTTTGAGAGGGGGACCATTTCTGTCTGTTGGCTATACCATGTTAGTGGGATTAGCCCCTGGATGTGTGTCTCATAGTGAGTGTCATCAGTATGGTAAACATAAATGAGAAACCAGAGCTGGAGGAGTGTCTGATGTTATTTAGATTTGTTGTTTGGGAGTGATGAAAAGGATGGAAACTGTGTGTGTCTCTGAATATTTAAGCAGTCAAACACGCTAAACCATTTGCAACAGTATCACCTAAATGTGTCTATCACAGATCTTGACATCTGTTTTACTGCTCTTTCACGAAAGCGTCCCCTGCTGTATAAAATCAATGGAGGTTTGCTTTAACAGCCAATCACATTCCCATGGTAAATGGACTGCATTTATATTTTGCCTCTTATTCACCCATTCACACACACTCACATAGATGGCAGCAGGCTACCATGCAATGTTCAGTGTCTTGCTCGAGGACACTTCGACATGTAGAGAGAAGGAGCCTGTGAACCGCCAACCATGTGATTAGTGGTGACAACCTTCTCTACCTGCAGAGCCCCTCCATGTGACGCTGATCCCTAGTTCTGCTTGGAAAAGGCAAAATGGACAAATGCTGGATGCATCTGTTGCATTTCACACCACGCACCAGTTCGTCAGTCTGATACTTTGATGTTGCTCTGATGTTCCAAATTGAATATGAGGACGGCCAATCCATTACACTAGTACAGAAAGAAAAAAAACAATCCAGACATTGTGAAAATATAATAAATCATATTATTTTTCTCAATGAAACCCCAAAACCTGTCATGATCTGGATTCTTCCAGTTGTGAGAACGCTGAGGAGGGAAGTCATGGCAGGTCTCAGTATTGCCCAGCCTGGCCCTCTGAAAGCTGCTGATGCCTCCTTCATCAGACCCCAGGGGCCACACAGCTTCCAGGGCCCCCCTTCTGCTATCTCTCACCACCTATCTGACAGTTCTTTGTCTTCTTATCACCTGAAGAGTGGCTTGGTTTATTATTCAGATCGGTGGCATCTGCATAGTAACCATCCATCTCTCTACTGTTTTCTGCATATGATCGGATATGCTCAAATGGTGCCACTTACTAAAGGTCCTCTACACCAGGGATATGCTAGGTTAAAGGAGCACTACTCCTGTGTCAATAGCATGAATAGTACTAGGGCTGAACGATTAAGCATTATAAAATTTAAATTTGAGAGTGCTTGTCAAATCCCAAGAGATTTTAATTATATATATTATAATTATATGTAATTAATAGTGTCTTAACAAGCTGTAGGAGGTGAAAGGTTTAATTGATGACCCAGAATTTTCTGCAACTATAATGGCAACTGCTGCCAGCAAGTAACTCAACTGTAGCTGATTCAAGTTAATTCTGTGAGAAAGCCAAAAGTAGACTTTTTTAGTGCAAAAACACCAAAGTTCTGGGACTTTCTTTCATCAAATGATCTGGATAATCGACATCAATAGAGTTGTTCTGGAAGTATTAATTATTTCAACTTTGTTTTTGAGAAATGAAATGATTTGCAATGTGCGCACAATAGGATGCAATGCACATTTGAGTTGTAGTTACCTTCTTCCCCAGACTTTTTATCTACACCAGATGGTACCTTGGGCTTTTTATCAAACAAAACAGATGCTGCAGTTGTTCATCTTTTGAACAGATGATTTAACCAGAAGAGTTTCTTGCCCATCTAAGATGGAATCCAAGGGGGAACCGAAATAGCTCAACCGACTTCACAACAGACAAGTCACCACTGGGTAGTTCGGGAGTTGTAAAGTTGTAAAGCTTCATTTCAAACTTCATTGGTAAATTCTTCTATAGAAAACAAGTCAGTTTTACAATTCATTAGACACAGAATAACTCTTTACTTATAGTTTCTAATTACACATGGAAACAAGATTAGTGTGTGCATGGTACCGTACCATTGTAACTCTAACTAAACTGCTTTATGCTTAATTCATAGAAAATAGTAGAGATTAAAACTGCCATTGGAATATTGGTTGCAATTACATATTTACCTGAAATCGTTCAGCCCTAAATAGTGCACAGGGAACATGCTTGCAGAAGATTAGATGTTCCAAATTATATGACAACTGTAAAAATACATTTATATTATGCAAATTTTGGAGCGTGATAGTACAATGATCCACCGTTGAGGCAGCAGCATCACAGTGTATTCCAGGACACGAGTGCAGGTTTCTTTGAATTGTGTTACGCAAAAAATCACCATGTGAAGCCCAAATGACAGACTGGCAGATGTAGCTAGGGGAATGAATTCATACATTATTGAAACAATGTTATGCTTATCAAGAGCTTGTGAGGAATATAACACACATTTGTATAGAAGACAATGGTTTTCACCAAGAATACATGTTGCACAGTTGTCATTTAAGGAATTGATTTTGAATTTCTCACTCTAGGCTAACACTTTGACTTATTAAACATTAAATAATACCTTACATATTTATGGGCAAGTTTTTCCTTAAACAGGGTGAGAATAGCATCTCTGCTGTATTTCCTCTCTTTGCTCTCCTGCCATTCTTGTTTTTCTGTTTCACTTTTTTTCTTCTCTTTATGCTAATGATTATCTCTAATCTTGTTTGCATTCAAATTACCTCACCAGGTGGTACACCAATCAGAGGTAAGAATGTTGGGTACAGAAAACGTTTACTCATCCTCCTCTCCTCATCACTGCCCCCTCTCCTCCATCGCATTCACCTCCTGTCACTTAAGTATGTCCCATTTCCAGCTCTCTGTCCACTTTCTCTGCCTCCACCATATTCTTCAGAAGCGTGTCTGGTCTTGAAAGAGATGAAAACAATAGACAGGTACACACTTGGTAGTGACAATGTTACTTCGACAACTTAAGAACTGATTTACAAGCAGCTATGGGCTAACAAAGTGTTAGCACTATGCTTACAAATAACATTTACAAATCAAGTCCGACAATCAAAGTACAACATTTAGATAAAAAAATATGTCTGTTGGGAAATGATTACATTAATAAACCAGGGAACATAAATGATGTCTACTAGCAAGCCAACCTTAGTTTGGTTGTGTTCACGCCTTCTGTAAAGTGTTTGGTACAGTTTGTTCAATCTATCAAACTCAGCCATCCAAATCAGAAAGGTTGTCTCTGGCTCACCTCTACAGTACATGGTGGTCTTGGGTAGTATATCCAACATTACGTATCATAAACATACAGTATCCCTATAGGTCTACAAACACTACAAAGCTACACTGAGAGGAGAGTAGGCTTGTACCTTCACAGTGTGAAAGCAGCACTGACAGCACAGTGTGAAGCCCATGTTGCATAACAACCCACATTGTAAACAGCTTTAAAAGACACTGCTGCTATATTGTGACATGCCCTTCGTGCATACTATCAGGACACAACTTTAGAATGTGAAGAAAGCATCTTATGTGAGATTTGCATACATAGTGAGGTCATACAGACATAGCTGTTATTAAACCTTTTCAGATGGTATTAGTCGAGTGTTTAGGTCCGGACCAGACTTTGATTGACAGCTTTCAATCATCCTGAACAAACCGAATCAAATGGGCGAACTTCACCAATCAGGTTAGGTGTGAAAGGTGTAACGTCCCCCTTGAATAATTAGTAGTCTACAAAGTGCTTGTCATTAAGGTGTAAAGGTTTAACCTCTCTGTCTGCACGCTGTCTGCACGCTGCAGAGAGGGAACTCATGCTCCATTATTGAAGGCTCAACGTCCCAAGGGCAGAGGAAGTTTTGTAAGCCTCTAACATTTTGTTTAGGGCTTCATCTGTAAGAGGTCACACCTTCTCTGGCACCACTGATTTACCTTTGTCATGCCAAGAGGTCAGAGCAGACTTCCAATCAGCATCCGTTTGCAATTCTCATAAGAGAATTAAATAAATTCTCCTGAAAGGCGATGCAGAGGTGCTGAATGTGCAATGACAATCATCACAAAGTGGACTGTTTGAAATATGTAAATAGAGAAAGATATGCAGCTGCCGCTGCACAGGCTGCTTCACACTTCAAAACTCAACAGGGTGAGGATTGGACTGACTCCTAATGGGAGACTGTTAAGATACACAGCTCTTTTATTATCAGTTTGACATGATGTTATGTGATATGTAGGAGGAATGCTTACTTACATAGTGTGTATGTGAGAGAGAATACTTTGAGGACATGCTTCGCAGATGAAGGTTGTTCCTTCTCCATCTCTGGGCTCACTGTCTGCTCCAGATCCATCAGGGACGTGGCTACACCGACATTACTTCAACCTGTGATTGTTCTTTTCTTTTTCTTTCTTAAATTAGTTCTGAACATTGTGTTACAAACCCATCCCATGTTGCATTTCAGGATTGTATTCTGAAATATGTACATTTCTAACCTTTCATTTTTCACATTTCTTATTGTCCACTGCAAACTGCATGATGTTTGTCACAGTCACAGCCATTATCTATGATTGCAAAAAAACATAAAGTGTTTTCTATGTCCAATCTAACCTCTCTACTTAACTCTAATTAACTGAATATCAAATGTTCTATAAATGCTATGAAATTGTATAAAATTAATGGATTTAAATCATGGTGTCAGGTAAGTTTTATTTTTTATTTTCTTAAAAATAAATATATTTAGTATATATATTTAGGACGTGGCTACACCGACATTACTTCAACCTGTGATTGTTCTTTTCTTTTTATTTCTTAAATTAGTTCTGAACATTGTGTTACAAACCCATCCCATGTTGCATTTCAGGATTGTATTCTCTGCCTTGAGACCACAGTGGACGTTGGGGTTAGGGGATAAAGGGTATTCTAATTGAAACACAAAAATATAGCATAATTTATGGCTCTTTAATTACATCAACATTGCATCTTATGTTTGAGACAAGTATTGCATGTTTCTCTCTGCATGATCTCCTTGTCACATTGCAAAAGCATCTGAAATCTGAAGCATCCAAAGACACTTTGCTGAAAGCTTTTGAGACAAAGTCTGCTCCACAAGGTTTCTCTTGTGTTCAACCACTGCCTTCTTTCACTTTTAATTGACATTTAAAATGAAAAACCACAGACTGTCGCTATGGAATAACATTATATCAACACATTTACAGTATGTAGTCTTTGAAGTGAAAGACTTCTCTGATTCAGGGGGTAATATCACAATGTCACATACAGCATACAGACTGTTTCATACAGTAAATATAAAATGTTAGGATTTATTTGAAACATCTGAGCCAATGAGCATTTAGATAATTTCCTATCCTGCATTAAAGGATAAAGTTGGGGTTATTTTTATTGTCAACAACAAAAAATGACCTCAAACCAATAATGTGTCAGTGTGCTAGTGTGTGTTTAAGTAATTGTCCATTTCCCTGCCCGCTCTGTGGCTCTCAGCCCCAAGCTCATTGGCTCTAAGAATGGCTCATAAATGTCAGATAAAGTGTCATCCAAAAAAGATAAATAATGTCCAGACTAACATTCTACAGCCATGCTAGAGTCTCTGTAAAACTATTGTCAACTGTAGATTATTACACATTCACTAGAGTAGAGTAAGAATTATACCAGCCTTATCCTTTAAGCTTCAGCAGTCGGTGGAGCGCAGCGGCTTCACCTGGCTCTGAACTGCAGCCTTGTTGCTCTGATTTTCAATTACTGTGTTAGGGAGACACTATTACAAGACATAAGTGAGTTGGACAGAAGTTGTGGATCATATAGTGTATTTTAATAATAAACAAAAATAATGTTATAGGTGTGGAATGAAAACATCACAGCATCACATTTGGGTTTATTAAGGCAGGGATATGGACGGCTAAGGACTAGTGTGCTTGTGTGTGTGCGCGTATGAATCAGATTACTCCACCACCATTCTTGTGTGTGTGTGTTGTTTGAATGTGTGTGGTGCAGACCTCAACTGTGACTTCCTCCCCAGGAGCTCTTCAGATCGAGAACAGCGAGGAGTCGGACCAGGGAAAGTACGAGTGCGTGGCAGTGAACAGCGCCGGGACTCGCTACTCTGCTCCGGCTAACCTTTATGTCCGAGGTAAGATCCCTCTTGACCCCGACCAACCCCTCCCCGCTGCCATTCCAAGATCCGCCTCCAATAGTAAGATCCTCTCTCGTCACTTCCTCCGCCTGATACTCTGCCTCCTGACTGCTCACTGGAAAGCTGGCTCCCTGGATTCAACTGCAGTGAAAGTCAAGCCTGTTGATACCTGTCCACTCACACTGTCATTTCCTGCTCTCTCTATCTCCCTTTCTGTCTTATCTTTGTCTCCTGGGAGGTGATTTATGTATTTTGCTCCAATGCCCTGTTAGTTTGCTTGACCTGTCTAACCTCACGGTGAGGGTGGGGGGGGGGGTGTTTTGACTCGCCAGGGGTGAAAGAGAGGTTGGCTGCGGTTCTGCGTCTTTGTTTTAGGGAGGTGGAGGCTTACATGTTGAGTCTTGCAACAAAGAGAAGCTGACACCATTCAACATTGTGTGTCCTCTATCAGAGAAGACAGGCAGGAAACTCCCCCAGAAGTGGGCTCCAGTGGAACAGGGTGAAAGCAAGCCTCTGGGCTTCTCATAATCAGGTCTTGTCAACAAACAACTCAATTAGCCTCAACCAATATCAGGTTCATAAAGGCAATTTTCAAATCATAGGGGTGATTCATTACTGCGTTATTCATTGTTCATTTGACTTTTTTTATTGATAATGCTCTTTGATGCAGTTTCCCTTAAACACAATGTCAATGTCATTTTGGCCCAGTGTCATTATAACCCCTTAGCCCTAAAGCATATGAAATATCATACTTAGATTGTAAAAGAGGCGTTTTATCCTTCATTGCCTACACAGATCCACACATCCACACACACACACACACACACACACACACACACACACACACACACACACACACACACACACACACACACACACACACACACACACACACACACACACACACACACTCTCACACACACACACACACACACACACACACATACATACATACAGTAGTACATAAAGCTTCAGCGGCTGTAACCTACGACACAGCTCAGACAGTTTCTTACTCAGACTAGTGCTTGCAACTACATTTAGTTGAACAAATTGTGTAGCCAAACGAGACACAATCTGTAGTATTTAGGAGCTCATAGCAAACTCTCTGGTGTAACGTTAATGCGTAAACTAGGCAGTGATAGGGGAATATGTCATAATAAATAGGATTGCTGTGAATGATTTGCAGCTACACTATATATCTGACGTACCTAACAACCTTTTATCAATAAAAACAACATTTCAAAATAGAAAATGTTCATCTTCATAACGTTGTCTTCATACGATATGCTAGGTCCGGATTGACTTGTGTGTGCATTAGTGTGTGTGTGTGTGTGTGTGTGTGTGTGTGTGTGTGTGTGTGTGTGTGTGTGTGTGTGTGTGAGCAGATGTACAGATGCATCAGTTTCCAAGAATCTGTCCAAAAAAAGAAATACTTAATTTTGAAGATATTTTGTTCGCTGTGTCCACATAGCTATTTTGTTAAAGAAAAGTATTGCAGTTGTTTAAAATAAAATGTTGTATATATTTCATATTTTTTCACAAGAATCATCCTCCACTAAACCATACAGAGCCGTAGCCAACAACTGGATTTGTAAATGATTTGGTATTTGTGCTTCTCTTTTCAAGGTTGCTGTATGTGTTGCTTTAACCTTTAACCCCTCCAGGTGTGCTGGTAGCTTATGTCTGCATTTTCATCTCACAGTTTGGCATCTGAGCAAACACTGCAACATGCCATATGTTACCAAAGTGTGTGTGGCTTCTTTTTCATTATCTATATTTCTCATCATATTCTTCTTCAGCTTTTCAAGTCTTTATCTTTCTTTGCATTTGGTCCAGATCCCTGTTCCACTCACCTGTCAGTCATATACACAGACTGTATATGTTTCTGTTCATCTCTCAAATGCTTATCCTTCTATCGAGACATGACTGCAATGGTTTTTCATTGTATAATGTGCTTTGCTTTGTTTATAACTCTTCTATTGGACATGTGAGAAAGTATTTTAAGTTTGCTCTGTTGTTTGTGAGAGGATGTGTTTGTGGATGTGGACTTTTCCAATCTTTGCGATTACTTAAAGCGCTTTACAACATATGTCAGCATTCACCCATTCACACACATTCATACAGAGTCAGAGTCAGTCAACTCTGTATCCTGAGCCACAGCTGCAGCTCATGAGGTAGTGGGGTCAGGTCAGAGGGTTGGTGGTTCCATGCCCAGCCCCTGTAGTGAATATGTCAATGTGTCCTTGGCAAGATACTGAACCCCAGCTACTGGTGGCCTGGCCATTGATGTGCGAATGTTTATCACTGCCGAAGAGTATGGTACTCTGCCTCTGAATGAATGTGTGTTGTAAAGCGCTTTGAGTGAGTAAAGCTCTATATAAATGCAGTCCATTTTCCATTTTCCATTTACTTAGAACAGAGAGTGTCTTGGTCAACTTAATCGTTAAGAGAGAAAAATGTTGATATCGCTTTTAAACACTGATAGAAGTCTCCAACACTTTAACACAAAAGGCTCCATTATAACGTTTTAGTACAGTATGTAGTACTTTGTGTTTTTACATTTAGAGAAAATTACATTAAAAGGAAAACACCTTTAAAACTAAATGTTATTTAAACAAAGAGTGACTAAGACTGAATTAATGATGGGGGGGGTAGAAACAAGGCATTGATAAATCATGCTATGATATGCCAGAAGAAACATCACAAACTGCAAACATGTAAGTAATACTTAAGTATGCCATCAACCAATATACAGCGAGCACAGTCTCAGTGGGCTCCTTGAATGCAGTATTATGGTAAAATAAGTACTAATTTCCAAGGTGAGTGTTTGAGCAATCAAGGGCTATCTTTATGCGCTCATTGATTTCAAGGCTCAGTGCCTGAGCTCGCTCAGAGTCAATGGGCAGAATAAATGTGGGCAGTAACACACTGTCTGCTTTGTGTGCTTAATGAAGTGTGGTTGTCAGCAAGACTCAACCTCCTTAATGCACAGGCTCTGGTGCTTAAACACTGCAGCAAAGTTAAGGACAGGGAGGGCAACGTGTAATTGTGTCCGTGTCTGCTTCTGTATGTCCATATGTGTGGGTGCTGACTGCAATAGTTCTGTTTTTATAGTCAGTTAGATTAGTAATGATGATCTTACTGGGTGTCTCCTTCATGGCCCTTTGCTTTGCATGTGTGTGATCTGCATTTTCACTGCATTGTTACGTGCCATACAGTGTGTGTGTGTGTGTGTGTGTGTGTGTGTGTGTGTGTGTGTGTGTGTGTGTGTGTGTGTGTGTGTGTGTGTGTGTGTGTGTGTGTGTGTGTTTGTTTGCTCGTCACCTCACTGCACAGGCTACATTCTCTACTGTGATTTTCTCGTTAATGGATAAGCAGATATTTGCCTGTTTTACTCTCTCTGTTTCTCCTTGTCTTCTTCCTCCTACTCCTTATTTTTCCCCTCTTGTTGTTTATTTTTTATTTTTCACTTTATCTTAAATCCCTCCATCATCATTGCACCCCGTCATCAAAAAATACAATCCAAATCTCACCACTCAGATCAACGGGAAGGTTGGTTTTTTCACTCTTTACCCTCCTAAAGCCAAGGCCTGGCAGACTGGAGCCGTGCTGCGCCAGCATCTTGCTAGGCGCCTCAGGCCCGTCCCGGCCTCTCTCTCAGGACCCTAACCCTGCAGTGCACCCCCCTCCCACCCCCACGCTAGAGTATATGCTGCCTTGCACCACATCACATGTTGCTCCATGCAGCTTGTTCATCTGAAATGTTGTGAAATGGGCATGTCTTAAATGGCAACAATGTGCCTTTGCACAAACAAATTACATTTCCCCACCAGGAAAGAATTATACAGAGGACGTGACACTGCAGCCAAACTGTGGTAGATAGTAACTGTGTGAGGAGCAATTTCTTCTTTTTCTTTTTTTTTTTAAGTGACCAAACTCCAAACATTGCAAAGTGAGAGAAGTAATTTCAGTTGCCGAGGGTTCCTCTTCATCTTCTACACCTTTATTAATACAGACTACAGCAAGATTACAATGAATGATTTTAGGAGTCAGAACTTGTCATGTTAAACTCAAAGGACAGGACAATTAATGTTTAATTTTCAGTTGGGACAACAGTGTTAATGCTGATCTATACATCTAAGGAACCAAAAGTTCACACCGGCCTATAAAGAATATAACCTTAACTTTACCTTCAGACAGAATAATTTGGCAGCAACAGATAATATATTTCTAAAATCTTTATTAAATCTCAGTGATCTTCCTGTTCTCACTGGAATAACCACAGATGCTGACCAGCTGGTATTGCTCAGCTACTGATTCCTCACATCCCTGAAAACTTTGGAGCAAATGTTGACATGTTCTCCACAAATTCCAAATCTTAACAGTTAATTTCTCTCCAGAGAAAATATCTAAAAAAAAAAAACATAATTTTGGAGAAACAGTTACAGTGTCATTTTTCAGTGTGGGTCATGTCATTCTCATCACCGCTTGGTGATGCAAAATACATGCAGGGATATTTGAATACTCCAGGTTGACATAAGCCAGCTCCCAAATTACCCCAGATAAAAGGTTGAGTCGTGTGCGACACAAATCTCTGCTTGTCTGAATGCCAGGCAGAGATCCGTGCCTCCACCTGGGTTTCAGACAGGGGAATAGACAGAATCTGTTGAGTGTTCGAGGAGGCTGGAGAAGATAGAGAAGAGTTTATTGGATTGGAGAATTTTAGACTGGAGTGCCTTTTGCTTCAGAAATAGAGGAAGAGAAAGAGGAGAGAAGAGTTTGAAAGGCAAGATTGTTGTCAGGATGTTTTGATTTCAACCATTTTATTTCAGCTGCCCGTAGGATGGTTCTGTCAGCATACATCCAATCATGGAGCTGGAGGGGACTGGCGAACTTGTCGCAAAGTGAGAGGACAGAGAGAGTCCAGAGAGGAGGACAGAGTAGAGAGGAGACTGTCTGTGGCAGAGTTGGCATGAGGGAGAAGGAGTCAGATGAAGGGAGGGCCGAGAGGACAGCTGAGGCAAGAGAGGAGGGAGAGAGGGAGGGAAGGTTACGGCGGAATGGTACAGTGTTAGGGGAGTTAGGTTTCTTAGATTGGGAGAGGGGGAGAGAGTAGGATATGAAAAAGTGATCAGAGATGTGAAGTGGGGTTGCAGAAAGGTTTGAGGTAGAGCAGTTTCTGGTGAATATGAGGTTGAGGTGGTTGCCAGCTTTGTGAGTTGGTGGGGACGGAAACAGGGAGAGATCAAAAGAAGATAGGAGAAATAATTAGTCTGTTGACTTCTCTGACTGTATGTTGAAGTCACCGAGAAGTACGAATGGAGGGCCATTTTCAGGGATGTTAGATAGGAGGACGTCCAATTCCTCAAAAAAACTCCCCTAAAGGACCTGGAGGACGGTATAGAACAATTAGTTACAGCGGAGGCATGGAATTCGAAAGACGAGGGATTATAAATTAGGCAGTTCAGCATCCTGTTTTCACCATTACATGTAATGTCTTGTACCCATTTGTTAGGTCTGGTTACTCTTTAACAGAACATTGACAAAAGTCTTGTTATGTGCTGTTGTCACAAACCTCATACCTTTCCTGGTGAAGGAACATAATTCTTACATAATTTATGCCCACAACATAATTTGAGTTTGTGCTCACTTCACAAAATGTTGCGACTCAAAAATGTTGTCAGTGCTATGATGTCCTCTCTAGCATGCTGATTATGTTGTTATTGTCTTGGCTAACACAAAGGCATGGCTTGTCCCAGTTCTCATCTGCTGTCTGACCATCAGCCTCTGAGCTCACTGCTTTTCCCATGCTCTCCTCTTATCTGTGTCTCAGAGAAAGCTAGACTCTCTAAGAGAACAAAATAGCCTCAAATATGTATTTTTCAAAGACTCTTACTGCTTGATCATTAATAGCAGAATGTTGAGGAGCTCAAAATTTGAGGAGGAGTGAAATACTATTGGAGAGCATTGCGGCCCTAGCTGCTCTAGTTGTAGTGCAGCTTGTCGGTCATCTTATGTTTTACAGTAACTGCTTTTCTTGTATCTTCATGGTTTTGACAATGGCAATGTCTGAAGTCAGAGAATACATAGCGAGATGCTGCATGAGTACAAGAGATCGTATAAGTAATTTCAACTTCCACTATTAAAAAGTGCTCAAGTTTTCATCAAGCCATTTTAGCCATTTTTTGTAACACTAGGTAAAGTGGCTTTGAATTCGAAAGCTGCAATAAGGACAATGAAAGGATAATGGTAGAGGACATGTAAAGAAAAGTAAATGGTTTCTAATATAGTTTTCAAAAGGCATAATTTTGCAATGCAATGTATTTTGTAGCCTGTGTTAAGTCTCACCTGAAAAGACAAATGTAATCATGTATAATCCAATCAAACCACAATTTATTAAAGAATACCACTAGCCACTAGGCCGTCACCACCCTTGATTAGATCACACAGATTAGATCTGTTATTTTGGACACAGTAAGCATGGGGAAAAATTTAATTGGAGGAGTATAACCATATACAAAATCAGCTTTAAACAATAAACATTTGCTATCTAAGACATGACTTGTGTCTTCAAGAGCTGAAGGTGTAACATTTCCACTAACCGACTAGAGATGAATCAAAATTCAGATACTCTGGTGAGTATCACATGCAGGCTGAATGGGTAAGTTTATGTAAACTAGCATTGTTTAACTAAATTATTTCTTAACACGTCCTAATTTCACTTAATTCAGAGTCAGTACATCTCTTGTGTCTTTTTACCTGATAAGAAAAAAAAAAGAATATAAGAATTGTTGCTCAGTGCAGAAATGTTGCAAACTGCTTCGACACAATGAAGACTTTCTCACCCCTGTCCAGGGTTACAGGTTGAATTCCTGGTGCATTACAGAGCTTTGAATCTAAGTCTCCATCGGCTAAATGCTGTATGTGGATGGTGTAGTTATCATCACATCTAGTCATTTACATTTTGATTGATGCTTTGGCCAGCATGTAGTGGATGTTATGTTCTGCAGTAAAATCTGCAAGGATTTTATTCACACTTCTGCTTCCCAAATTAAGTTGCTAATCAAAGGACATTTCATGCTTCTTGTCGCCACAAGCTCCTTGCTCTTCATTGTCACCTTTCTGTCAATCAGGAAGTCTGAAAAAACTTTGAATTGCTTTATTTTTGTCAACATGATACTAATTACTTTTCATGAAACCGAGGAACATTGTAAAGCACAATGGATACGATGGTATGATGATGGTAAACTAGCCATTATAATTAAGGGTTTAGGTTTACTTTTAGATGAAATTGTGTAGATTATTTATGTCAGGTGAATATCTCATTTAAATTTCAACAGTTCAACAGGAAGTTAGCTCCTCCGTGGCAACTTGCACTGCCTACAGTGAAGTTGCATCATCTTGCTCCATTTGTCTCCTTCACTGACTTTGAATGCATTCATGTTGCCTAAATGTTTACTGTGTCTCTTTCAAATTATTAATTAAAAGAGGTAAAAAGAAATTTGGTCCAACAGTATTTTAGAAAATGGACAACTATCGTACAAATCTATAAAGAAAAAATATGTTGCCATTAGAGAAAGTTATAAATTCCAGCTTGTTATTACAAAAACTAAAATGTGTTGGTATTATGGCTATCATATTAGTCAAAGAGGAACTCCATCAATGTTTGTTTAGGTCTGCTGTTGTGATCGTTGTCTGTTTGCCCCTGTGCAACAATCATCCAATCAGAGCTTTACAGGCAGGACTAAGAATTGGTCTTCCTGCATTGCTAGCTAACTACCCAGCTACATTGCAGACAAATGGCCACAGAAAAATTGTCACGAGAAAAAGTGACTGAATGAGATCAGTGCAGCAGCTGGTTGTAGAAATAGCAGAAATTATCTTAAATTGTGATATATCTTATTATGTATTGAAAAACATCAAGTTAACTGCTCCTTGCAACAAGTCAACTGAGAATGTTGGCAGAACAGAATGGATACACAGAACTGTTCTGTGTTTGAGGTGCACTGTCCTTGTGGCTTCAATGTTTGAGATTTTACCAAATCTATCAAAAACAGGTACTGTTCAAGGTACTTGAAGAAAGTATTATTAAATATATCTTTCTGTTTTACATCCACACAGATTTTGTGGAATTTCAACCTAGAGAGGAACCAAGAGGAAAAATGTGAATTGTTACTATGGAATTAAAGGAAAATGAAACAGTGAACATTAGACTTGAAGTTGAGATGTTATTAGTCCAGTTGAAGAAAAAAGCTGCTTCTACTTGAGATGCCATTTACAGTATTTATCAATTTAATATGCTTAATCCCTGTCTATGAATCCTGCAGTACGCATGCCGCTGCCTCTCCACCTGTGATGCTGCATGACTTCCTTGACAATGTATATAGATATTTACTTACCCACCCCTTTTATTTTCTCCTTTAACTCCAGCTTTCTCTTTATTAGGACTTGGCCTCCCAAATCTTCTTCACTTGTCCATCCTACCCTCCCTCTCCTTCTCTCGTCTCTTTTCTCTGGCATGCCAATAAAGATATGAGTTTGTCTGCATTCTAACTATCAGCTGCTCCTAATGTGCATCTGTTACTCCTGAATGTCATCATGACGACTGAGAGACAAATTCAGTCTCACCCTGTGTCATCCATCAGGCCATTGTCCAGACCAACAGAAGCAATAATAACAATAATAATCACTTTTAACTTCTGACTCAATTAACTATTGACATTTTGACTATCTTCCATGTCCTCGGATAACTTCATGGTTTCTAACATACTAATATAAGAACATGGTGATTCCCTCAGTGCTGGCCAGCACATTGATCCAGCATCAGAATGTAAAGCTGTAATAATCCTCAACAAGCAAGCATCTCAGTGTTATCTGACTTGAACTAGCAAATTCAAATTATTAAATTATCTATATAAGAAATTGCACTGCAGTTGATAATCAGCATAGGTCTCAATGCCTTGGGATCCCCAGGAGGAGCTGGAGGACAGATACGCAGCAGAAAAAGAATGGATGGATAAGTTGCACCGATATGTATGAAAAATACATATGTATGATTATATATACTGTACATACCCCTCTGAGAGTCGCCACCTGAGCGTGGGAGAGGGTTTTTACAGATATTAATGACCCTGGGTTTTTGTATTGCTCCTTTGGGTGTGGGAGGGGGTCCTGCCCCAAGTGAAGGAGTTGAATATCAGGGAGTGAGGGCACCACAGCTGGCTGCACAGGTCCACCTCAGGCTAAGATTTAATACACATGAACAGATTCAAGCTTAATCCAGGTTTACATGTTCAAGTGTGAAATAACAGACAGTGTTTTGATTGTAGGATTAGTTGTAAACATTAATATTAGTACATATCACCACAGAGGGATTTATGCTGAATAAGACTTGTGGAATGTTGCACAATGATAGTCATTCTTAATTACTTATATTATATATATAATTATATCTTATTTAAGATACATTGAGCATATTACAGCCTAAATAACCTCCCATAGCTCATTACTGCTAGGTTGTCCTTACATTTCTCCTTTATTCCTGAGAGGATTATGGAAAAGCTACGATAGACAAAATTCATATTGCACTTGTGTAAAACTGAAATGTTTGCTAAAGATGAACTAGTTTCATTCTAATCTTCAGATTCAGTACATTTGAAAAACAGTGCTGATGTAACTGCTGGCCAGCTGAGGCTGACTCGTCCTATTTTATTGTCCTACCTATTGTCACTTTGATGTGTTCAAGGATATCATCAGGTAATTTCAATGTTACGATGTCTATCAGTAAGATCTCTGATGTATTACTGGCTGTAGTGTTTCCACTTACCAACACACACATTCTCAGAGCTTTGTCACTCCTTTGTTACCATCAAATGTTAAGGATTTCTATTTGCATCCTTCCCTGGTACATCAACATTACAATTAAAAGTTTGTTTATAGGTGTCAAAGCCAAACTTGCTTTGAAATGATTATAAGCAAAGGTGGCTGGGAAGATTAGAGGCCATCTGTGTGTGTTGGAAGATCAATGGGGATATGAAACGTCAAGGCCTGGTTTTTGCTGTGCACCTGATAAAAATGTAGATCTTGTCCCATATACTACCATTTAATGATCCGATTCTCCCGACAAATGTTAGGGTTAAACCCACCCTGAACTCTCTTAACATAAAACAATTCAATGTTTTTTTTAAAGGCACCGAGCAGTTCATCCACTGACATGAACAAGTCTTAATATGTTGTAATACCTGTTGGATAACCATTTGTATCAGTCATGTAGCATGTCAAATAAGGTAAATGAAAATTCATCACGTAATGACATTAATGACATAATAAATAGAAACTCTATTATATAAGCTGTGACTGTGTGAAGTCATATGCTAACTAATTACAGCAGAGAATAAACAAAAACGTCTAATAAAGAGGTGACCATTTGTCTTCCATATTGAGTTTTTAAAGTCAGAATTCTCAGCATGAAGTAACATTGTGTCATTGCATTGATCAATAATGGTATTGAAATAAACATCTTTGCTATTGGGGTTCTGCAGCATCAAACATGGGACCACACATTTCCCCTGAGCCCCCACCTAACTGGCCTAGCAGTTCCCAGAGGGGAACTGCCACTCCTTCTCCTCTTCCTCGTCCATCTTGTCCTCCTTTCCCAGCTCTTTGCCTCCTCTCCTCCTTCTCTTCCACACCATGTTCTCCAGCGCTTCAGCCTCCACAGAAATGTTGTCTGCCAGCCATCTGGTTACAGAGCCTGCTGCTTCCCATGCCAGCAGACAATGTTTTTGTGAGCAGTGCCCAAAAAACTTTATCTCCTCCACAACAGTAAGATTTAAGCCACGCATGCACTCCAAAAGTCACTGAATTATGTCAGTTATAGTTCAGCCGAACACGCTGTACATACTACAAATTCTTCTTCCCAGTTCTCAAATCTAGCATCATCACTTCTGCATCTGATTTTTCCTGAGCTCCAGGGTGATAGCATTTGTAACCTTGCTCTTCCCACTCTGTGGTTAAACCAAGACCAAACCTTTAGAAAAGCCTCTAATCCACAGTGTAAAGCTCCTCACACCCATATTCCAGCCCGCAGCTTAAATTACACTTTGTGAGTCAGATTTTCATGACTCTGTGCTCGGCTAAGTCAAGAGAGCAAGGACTTCACTTATGCAACACAGCCAAGTGCATATTTAATGCTCACACAGGACTGTTGCACTAAACCAGATGCAGTGAAATAAAATCCCAGCACTTAGGGGAGATTTCTATGGAAGAGAGCTGACAATAGGGAAGAATCCTTCAGTATTGTCTCCAGTACACCCGGTGCCTTAGCATCAGGATGTGATGGAAGTGCTCCAGACAAGCAGCACAGTAGACAGCAGGTGCATTCTAATCCCTCCGGCCCAGCAGGAAACCCCAGATACATCAGAGAAATCCAGCTACACGCTTTAGGCACGGGCTCTCAATTTTCCCCATTTTCAAGTGAACATTGTGCACCCTAATTTACATGTAGCTGTAGAAGAGTTGGAAGAATACCAGGTAGCGCCATATAAATATCATGGGGCTCTGAGAGGGTAATCCAAACTAATCCGTTAGTTCCAGACTGTAAAGAGTTCCTGCACCAGGGAGTTCACTGGTCAAACCAAGATGTATAACACCAGGGTTAAAGGTTATATAAAAAATCTAATGGCAAAAGTGTTATATATACGTTATATTATATCTATATCTGAATTACCAGAGTTGAGTTGATATATAAATCATAAATGTATCAAACCTTTCTAACCTTTCGAGTTTTGATACTTTTTGTATAATATAGTGTTTCTGTGACACGTTATAATACATGTACGCTAGTGCTGCCCTCCCCATAATAATTCAAAGCATTACCAGTCATCATGTTTAGATTGACATTAATAAAGATATCACTTACTTTTAAGATGTAGGCTAATGTGTATCCTCATTTTGTTAAATTCCTCCAATCCAAGTAGCACTGAATTAGAATGGTACAGCTCAGGATTGTGGGCCCCCCCGGCCCTGACAAAATGCTGGTGAAGATGAACGTTATAATTGCGGAGGTCATCTGTGATCTTTAATGTTTTTCGAATCTGCCATGTCCGTAATTTGTCAAGCAAAAATTCTGCTGCAATTGACACAGAGGACATGTGATGATTATAGTCCAGTGTGAATCGGAATCTCAGTGATTTTGGGTCGTATTAATTTTTTTCCCTGGCTTTAGTCTGCCTTTCTCCTGATCAAGAATATAATATTGTAAAATACAATATAGAATAGAACATAACGGAATAGAATTACAAATGAAGGTTTTGACACCATTTTGGGTGCAAATTTAGGAGGCTCTTTTCATTACACAGCATGGAGACCCATTCACACGCTCACCAGAGCATCTTTGTAAATATTATATAAAACATACTTAAATAGGTCTATAATATTTATAATATTAAATATACATATTATATAGTTGTTTTATTATAACTGGATGAGAGGTTTGACATCATATCTGGGGGATAATGTCAGTACATTTGAATAAAATACAGACGCTGCTTATCCCATGCGAACCCACCGCATGAAACCCAGAAGTGGGGGGTCGTTTCTAAATCACCTTGTAATACTAGTCACGTGCGATATGGCTTTAGAAAATATTTATGTCATTCTTTAATATAACATGTAAGCCACAGGACGAAATCAAAAACCAACCCAACTCAGTTTTAATGAAGAGTTTAAGGTAGCTGAAAAACATCCACTCTCCATGAAATAGTCTAAAAAGCATGATGACACAGTAAAAGTGTTATTCAGTTGACACACACAGGTGCACAGTGCAAACCAGGCCTGTCATACATGACGTCAGTGATCCAGGGCTTCCCCCCTCCTCTGTGTCCTCTTACACTCCCTCTCTTTACCCCTGCAGTTCGTCGTGTGCCTCCCCGTTTCTCCATCCCCCCCACCAATCACGAGGTGATGCCCGGCGGCAGCGTCAACCTGACCTGCGTTGCGGTTGGTGCTCCCATGCCTTATGTGAAGTGGATTAGCGGCGAGGTGGAGCTGACCCGGGAGGAGGAGATGCCTATTGGCCGCAACGTCCTGGAGCTCACCAACATCCAGCAGTCTGCCAACTACACCTGTGTTGCTATATCCTCCCTGGGCATGATCGAGACCACGGCCCAGATCACTGTCAAAGGTCAGCAACCTCTGAAGGTGGAAGAAGAAAACTAATTGAATAAATGTCTGAAGGAGTAGGAGTTTTAAAGAGGCAGGTCTCAAAAATATTCACCATCCTCTAGTATCAAGTTGAATTTTGGAAGTTAATTCTTGACCATGAATAAAATGATCTTAACTTAAATGTCCTCACACTCGCCGCAAATCACTGTCCGATGCATTTGAAAGTAAATCTGTAGTGTAATCCCAAGCATGACACCGATTTTATTTTTTACTTGTAAAGGTGTGAGTAACCCTGCAGGAGGATGGACCCAGTGGCATCACTCCTCAGTGGGGGGCTTGATTAGGCTTGGCTTATGTTGGCTCACCAGCAGTTTCTCAGGAGGGACAGGGTGAAGGTAATCTGGTGCCTGGGTGCTGTTTTAGGATTCTGCTCCCCTTGTGACGTTTGTCATGTGGAAAGTCTTTAAAGTCACTCAGGAATTTAATAACAACATATACTAACAGAGCACAAACTAGTTCAACAAGCACTGAAATATGGCCTCAGCAGATCTACATAAAGAAGTTATATCTGTTCTTGAGGCAATGAGCTCTTTTTTCATTGACAACTTTATCACAGAAATTGTAGCTTTATACTAACAGTTTAGTGAGAGCAATGTGGAACCCCAGCAGCCTGCAGAAGAAGATGTGTTGGACACACAGCATAATAAATAAGCAGATGGGAGACAGCAGCAGCAGGAGGCTGGAGCTAAAAGCCTCTGCTGCAGAGGTTCATCCCCAATGGCAGCCTGTGAACACTTCTATACTCCACAGCAAGTCCAGATCACCACTATTTCTGTATAGTCAGAGCTTTTTTAAATGTGCAATGCATGCAAGATATAGAGAAAGTCTTTCATTACATTTAACTGACTGATATGACTGTTTTTACTATATCATGTGGAGTAAAGATTAATGTATTGTACTGTTTTGAGTATTAGGATGAACTAGTGCAGTGCTCGTTCAGGATGTGCTCATGCTTCTTTGGTTTGGAAGTGAGTCTATGCACACGTTTACGGTATCAACACTACAGTGTATACATCATGAGTGCAAAAGCTGCCATGAAAATGTCACATTTTATGGCCTCAATAAAGTCAAAGCCCCATTAAATGTGTACGCCCCAGGTTTGGAAGAAAGTCGAGGTTAAGACTGGCCGACACCATTCAACTATATTGTTCAGGGGACCACGTTGTCAGAAAGCTAAATTAAGCTAAGTGCCGGCGATCGGACATTTCCCTGAGCTATTATTCTCGGGGGGCTAAATTGACCCTCTCGACGGGAGTGGAACATGGGATTAAATTACAGTCTAATAAATGTGTGTATATTTCTCGCTTTCCCCCTGATGGTCTCTCGATGCTGCACGGCCGCTGCAGGCACTTGATCCACATGACTTCACACAGGGCACTTCACTCCCTCAGGTACTCAGCAACACATGTGCCAAGCAGGAAGTAGATCGGTCCGAGGGTTGGCGAGATTATTGAAACTCAGACACACACACACACATACAATGACTTCTGTCATTATAGTATAATGATAATAACTTTCTGAAATTTGTTTCAACTGGAAGTCATCTTTGATCTTGTTTAGCATAAAGTTGAGTTGATATAAAAGCTCTGCACAGACAGTGACACTGCAGGGTGGACAGTGTGGTGTATACTGGGTGAATATGGCCTTATTGGAAAATGAACACTAAAATCTTTACCCTTTTATAACAGGAAAAGTGTCAGAAAACAGGCAGCCCAGCAGGTGTAATGGTCTTCAATAATTCATGTGCACAAACTAATGGAATAAGAAAATGTACCTTTGACCGAGTTAAAGTTAAAACAGGAAGTTTAAGCACTGTTGGGACTGTTTTAAAATGAATTTCCAGTTTGTATTAGAAAGAGGTTACAGAAAGAATGCATGTTGAATTATTATGCAAGTATTGCATCTTTCCATAGAGCCGCTATGAATCAAAACAAACCAAGTATTGTAACAAAATCACTCTCAAAAAAATAATTCAAGAGCAAGGATGTCAAACACAAGTATATCTACGTATTTTGTAATTGTATTAATGTTAACACTCAGGTTACTGGAGCAGAAGGAGCTGCAGCTCCAGGTTGTTGTGTGTGCTGCGTCATGTGAGGAGTGTTTCCAGGCAGTCAGCTGTGTTTTGCTGACGAAGCACCTAAATCTTAATGCCATTTGAACTTGTCCCTCTGACACTCTTTTTAATACAGTTGTTGTTCTAATAAGTTGATACTTCATCGGAGGTTGTCTGAGGACTGCTGAGCAGTTGGTGGCACTGTGTAGCCTACAGCAGTGGAAAATAAACAGACAGTTGTCAGGCTATGAATTATTTCATTAAATGAGCAACTTGGATTCAATAGAGTTTAGTTTTTATTGTGGACACAGATACATGGATTTAGATATATTCTGAGTATGCCTGTTAAAAGTCTCTGTGTTATCTGTGACGTCCCTTAATCACATGTCAACGGTTGTTTAACCTTATGTTCTGTTCATTTGAGTGCACAAATGATGTCATTCAAGAGCCCAAATTGAGTGAAATATGTCCACAATTAATTTTTTTCTGCGCATGAATTAGACGTAGATTTGCTCCATAGGAAATTGACAAATAGTTGTGTTCTTTCTTGTAAACTGTTTAGGACAGTAGGCTCTGCTGTGTGGCTGCATTAAATATACAGTATGCACTTGTGATGATCTCCAGCTCTGGTTATGTAGACTACAGATAAAAAAACCTCCCTGGCAAAATAATACTTGTCCTCAGCCTGCTGGCCCTGTGTAGATGAGGAGAGGCTCCTGAATGATAATGAACTGACAAACCGGCAGTGTTGAGGAGCTCCATGCACTCAGAGCTTCAGTAGCTGTTCTTTTTGAAGGTGACATGTTTGTCTAACTGTATTGTCTGTCTCTCTCACACAGCTCTGCCTAAGCCTCCCACTTCCCTCATTGTGACAGAAACCACAGCCACCAGTGTCACCCTCACCTGGGACTCTGGCAACTCAGAACCAGTATCCTACTATGTGATCCATTACCATGCCAAACTGTCTGACAACGGCTTCCAGGAGGTAGACGGAGTAGCCACAACCCGATACAGCATCGGCGGCCTCAGCCCCTTTTCGGAATATGAGTTTCGTGTTATGGCCGTCAACAATGTCGGCCGGGGGCCTCCCAGCGGTAAGGTGGACACCCGTACAAGTGAGCAAGCCCCCTCATCACCCCCTCTTCACATCCAGGCGCGCATGCTGAGCTCCAGCACCATGCTGGTCCAGTGGGAATCTCCAGAGGAGCCCAACGGCCAAATCCGGGGCTACCGGGTCTACTACAGCTCGGAACACGGCACCCCGCTCAGCGCCTGGCAGAAACACAACACAGATGACAGCCAGCTCACCACCATCTCAGGCCTCACCACAGATATTACCTACAGCCTGAGGGTGCTGGGCTTTACCTCTGTGGGAGACGGGCCTCCCTCTGAAGTTCTGCAGATCAAGACCCAGCAGGGAGGTGAGAACATGCTCACTGTGGCACGAGAAAACTTGTCACATTGTATTTTAAGCAGTGTGCCACTGGGTCAGAATTCTGTTGGATTGATTTGTAGCAACAGAAGGAGTGCCAGAAAGTAATGATTCAGATCATTTACCTAAATTAAATTTGCAATTCCACAATGTAAACATTATCCCTGACATGTAAAAGTCCTGTATTCATAATGCCGTTTTAATTTAAGAAATGTGGCCACTTGGATGCAGTGAAAAACTCTGAGAACATATCTACATATTGTCAACTTGTTATGTCAAACATGGTAGCAAAGAGTTGCCTATTTGTGAGCAGTTTTGAGTAAGTAGTGTGTTCACATTAGAAAAGGGACATACTCCAAACAGTCATTCTGCATACTGAAGACACGTTGTGCACACGCTTTATGTTCTGTTGATATAAACAATTGTTCAACATGCAATGCTTAAAGGAAATTGAGGGCTACTCACAGCTTCAACAAATTATAATATGTTACAGATAATGTTAGGACGGCTCCAAAAGGTAAGTATTACATTGCAACATTTTGATTCCTCTTTGTGATTTCTTATTGCCAGTTACATATATTTATATTCCAAAGTCTCATTTGTATTGAAGGCTATCTGCGTAGGTCTTTTTTTGTGGATTGATGATTGTTGGTTACTAACTGCAAAAACTGTATAGTATCACAAATAGTTTATAGTAAATGTATTTGGAAACATGAATACAAACCCATCAGCATGACATAACCCACAGTCTATTATTATAATATAAAAATAATAATAATTATACAGAGTTGTGTCTTTTAGATTGATGCGTAGCTGTTTGCATCAAGCTACACGTGTAGTGTGTGTGTGTGTGTGTGTGTGTGTGTGTGTGTGTGTGTGTGTGTGTGTGTGTGTGTGTGTGTGTGTGTTGTGTGTGTGTGTAATATGGAGTTTTCACACACTATATCCTTAAGGACAAAGTGGCTGCCTGCACGTAGAGAAATACAAATAGTATTTCATTAACAGAGAGCCTGTTTTTACTGTGGCTAGAAGAAACATGACATCACGACAGGCAGATAAAGCTACCCAAATACAGCTGACCCACTTTATTTATTTTTGAATAGAGTTCAGCACACTTCTAGGCCGACATAAATCATTTTGACTTAAATGCATATTACAAAGTCTAGTAACTCGTATGGAACATAGAAGGGTAGTGTGTTTCTATCCATTGTTTTATGAGCACAACCCTGCAATTAATGTAACATTTTCCCATGTCATGCCATCTATTAGGTAGCGTCTACTATATCATATCAGCACAATCACTGGTTTATTATGTGTAACTTAACTTAACATAGGAGCCTTCAAAACAACACATGCACTAAAAGTCCCATCCTCACTCAACATGAAGCTGTAGCTCCATCCTCTATTTCAAGAAGGGATTCTACAGTCACACTTATTAGTCTCATGATACTGATTCCAATACCAGAACTCAATAATAACTGATGTAACATCTGTGTATCTAACTGTGAAAGTGACCATTGGACTACACGTGGACCCATCAAAAGATCAAAATCACTTTAGGATATCTGGCTGCTAAATTCTTCCTCACTGTACTTTAGCACCTGTTTTCGCAGATGAAAAATATTAAGGAAGTGAGAATGACCTGTTTTTAAGTCATAAACACAGGAGAGAAGTCGATTAGGAAGACTTAGAAAGTGGATCACCAGATGAAATGTTTTATTTTTAACTTAATCACACTTGTGAGTAAAATTAATCTTAATCACCTTAAAGGATATAAGATGATGACATCCTTTATACTTCCTCAGTTTTGTTGCTGTTCTGAATACTGATGAGTAAGTACTTCTGTATACCCTGCCTCCCACTTCACCTCCTGACTCCCTTACTTTGTATTTCCACCTCTCAATTCACTCTTCACTGTCTCTGTCACAGTCCTGTGTTTAAGTCTCTTCATGTCTTTGTTCCTGCCTCCAGTTCCTTCTCAGCCGACTGGTTTTGAGGCTGAGGCCGAGCTGGACTCTCGCATCATGCTAACATGGCTTTGGCCTGTCCAGGACCCCATCATTAGCTTTGAACTGCTCTACTGGGAGCACAGCAACCCTACAGACAAGGTAGATAAATACCTTCAGAATGTGTTACTCCCGTTCCCGTTCCACCCCTTAAGAGGTTAAAATGTGAACACAATATGTCTTTGTTTATTAACATTATTATTAATATCATTATTGTTATTAGTAGTAGTAGTAGTAGTAGTAGTAGTAGTAGTAGTAGTAGTAGTAGTAGTAGTAGTAGTAGTAGTAGTAGTAGTAGTAGTAGTAGTATTATATGATACGTTTGACAGATAAATTGCATGTTTAGGTTAATATATTTCATTTTATAAATGACTAATTATTAGTTTGTAATTGACTGCAACCCTTTTGGTCCATTCTGTGTATGCTGTGTGTTCATGCAGCTTCCCCAGTGTCCCTGTGAATCATTTAAAGGGAAGATTGTTCCACCGTTATGTAGATGTCCTATCAGTGTTGATGGCAAATGTAGTTCTTTCCATGGTGCGCAAGCTACTCCCACCCAAGGTCCCTGCTGGCGATATCCTCTTGCTCAGCTAATGCAGCCGCAGCCTCTCTCCCCTGCAGTATACTAGCTCGTAGTAGTATCCTTATCCATGACCACGGCATTTAGAGTGAGCGCTCTCCCTGGCTATCCAGATGTGGAGACTGGAAATCCAAGCTGAAATAGCCTGTACTTCTTCATTGCCTCCATCTATGTTACCGTCACATGAAATGACGGCGCTGGACGCAGGGAGAACAACAGATGTTGCAGCTGCATGCACGCACTGAGCAATGTATTGCTTCAATCGACTACATTTAGCATCAACACTGATTAGACATCCACATAACAGGTGGCACATTTCCCCTTTAAGTTTTATCTGATTTTACATGTCTGACCTCAGAATGAGTTAACCAAGTATGAGATAGTTGTACCTTTACCTCCTGTAAACACAGCCTGAGATCAACACTGACATCACTTCCTTCTGATTTGATTTGATTTATCAGCACATAAGAAGTTATCAGTTTGTTCATTGTGTAACCACACAATACTGAATTATGGAACTGTTATTATATAATATATCCAATAGTTGACAGTGAGGTCATTTGTGTCTGTATGTAACGTGGGCTTCAGGATCTCATGCTTTTCGTTTTTCTACAGCATCATGCCACTTTCGCCCCAGCAGGCTCCTATGCAGTTGATGGTCTAAAGCCAGACACACTCTACATGTTTTCACTGGCTGCAAAATCTGAGATGGGTTTAGGTGTCTTTACTCGGCCTATTGAGGCCAGGACTGCCCAATCCAGTAAGTTCTACAACCTTCTAAACAACCTTCACACGTGTGGTTCCAAAAGAAAAAAGAACTTGTAGTTCTGGTACATTTTATTTTAAACTAATTATAAATGAACCAAGAGGAGCAAACGTGAAGTTGACAGGTAAGTGATTGGTGACGTCATCCTGCATCATCAGCGCCACATGGACACCACGAAGGATCACGTTGAGACAACTGACAGTTTAATGTTGGAATGTAGTACTTGTGTTAGTGTGTGCGTGCGTGTGTGTGTATATGTGTGTGTGTGTGTGTGTGTGTGTGTGTGTGTGTGTGTGTGTGTGTGTGTGTGTGTGTGTGAGCGACCCACTCTCCCTCTCCTGCTTACCTCCCTGCTGGAACAGCATCTGATTGTACCGTGTGTAAGTCAAACTGCAGAGGTAAACAATGAACAGTCAAGCAGTATTTTAGTGAAAGGTCCTGAAAGTTAGATCCAGTGTTCACTGGCCATGTTGAGGACTGCCGTTACTGATGTGGCAACATTTTCAATGCTAAAATATCAAATTACAATAAAATCAAAACTCAATCAAATCATATCAATCCAACACAGATGGCGCGCAAGCTACGACCACGCACAAAGGAATTAATGCACAAATACTGTGTAATCTTGTGTAAAAAATCTCAACATTTTCAAAAGTATTAAAAACAAATTGGTCGTCTTTCTTGAATCCTAAGACATGTAAATATATGTTTACCTCTTAATTTAAGTTGATTGCTTTTATCAGTATGTGCAGTGTGTGTATACAGCTGGATTGAACGTATCTGTTCCGTTAGATGCACACAAGATGATGAAACCCTCTGTTACTCTACTCTCTGTTCTATACAAATGTTGTATTATGCATTTAAATACTTGAAGTGGGAACCAGAATAGTTACTAGTGGAGAACCAAGCTACTCAATTTAGACAGATTTGAAAGAAAGGATGGAGGTTTTGGGACTCTTGATGTCATTGTTCTTTGTCATCCTTTTTACAAATGTAAGTAGAGAATATTTTATCCAGAGCTTTGTAACACTGACTCCCACCTGAATAATGCAGAAGCTCCTATTCTAAACCAGCACAATACAGGCTGTGTAGTTGTAGTTTCAAGCTCGCAAAAATGTAATTACCGTTATAGTTTTAATCATGTGAAGACTTGTCCACGTGTCAGCCATGCTTGATTTTGCTGAACATGCAACTCAATTACAAAGTTCAAGCACCAAGCCATCAACAAAAGAAAATTACATTTTAAAGAATGTTTCTGTCAGGCTTAAAATTCATTGTTTCACCCAAGCCATCATAGGCACACTAGTATTGCTTGATATTTATATATTTTTATCTGATTTCTGCTGCCTTAGCAGAAAAAATTACCAGGCGTTGCACATTCTGACAAATAGTCTGATAAAGGCACTGGGTCGAGACATGCAGCATATTATGACATAAGACTAACAAAACCTAAACAGACGGTTGCACAGAGACACAGCTTTTATCACGACTGTCCTGTTCAAAAGGATAGTGTGTCGTGTGGAACAACATGAATGTGCAGATGTGCAGGAATCCAGCTGTCTGATCACTGTTCCCACACTGATACTGATACTATTGAAGACCTTTAATTCTTTGGATCTTTTTCTCAAAGCATGCTGGGAGATGAACCTGCAGTATTTATGACAGCTTCCAGAAGGAATCTAAGCCCGGTCTCTTGTTATACCTGTCAGTAGTGAGATCCCTGCGCCAGAAGCCACACTGCAAACAAAAGAGTTTCAAAATGCTTTGATTTTCAGTGTCCCATCACTCCACCGGCAGTCAAACCCATCGTGTCAGGAAACTTGACCCTGGCCACTGCTGTCACTTACTGCACGTTAATGTAAAGTATATATCTGGAGCTTGTCACATTATAATTTTTCAAATTGACAGGCCATCAGAGGATGTACGTTAAAAGTAAGGCAAGTAAAGATGTCACAAGAAAAAGTTCACTTTTACAGATCGTATCCTCCCAGCCTTGGCTAGAGGTAAATACAGCATCACTTCAGCTTTCATTTCATTTAGCAAGGAAGTAAAGAGCTGCTACTGTCAAATATGGATAGCATTCTGTTTCCCTCAGGTTTAATTCAATTCAATTCAAATCAAATGTATTTATATAGCCCAATATCACAAATGACACATTTGGCTCAGTGTGCTTTACAGACTGTACAGCATATGACACCCTCTGCCCTTAGATCCTCACACCACACAAGGAACAACTTCCTAAAAGAAGCCCCACAATTAAAGGGGGAAACATGTTCTAAACCTCAGAGAGAGACTGAGGAGGGATCTGTAGATGACGTGTGTACAGAATAAACAACATAATACAAATACAACATCCATGTGACAGAAACAATGGTGTGATCGAACTTAAAAATAAATGAATACAAATGTTCTTGTAGGATCATGAGAGGCAGTCTCCATCTAAAGTATAATCTATTCCTTCACTCCATGCAGTCATGTTCCTCATGTCATTTACCCTAATCACAACAGCTCCTTTACCATGTGGGTTAGGTTCATTCTTTTGCTTTCCAAATCTTAATTCCTTTTCTCTCACACCCACCTCTACTCCAAGTGTTGATATTTTTCATAACCTTGTTTCATTTGCAACTTTAATCGGCTGCAGTGCATCTCCCACTCATGGATCTCTGTCTCTCTGATCTATTGTACCCCTGCATGGATGTATCCAAAGGTTCTTGTATGAGTGATGGAATGACGGCTGTTCTTGTGCGTCTCTTTCAACTTGTCACAAGCGCCTCTGCTGCAGGTGAACAAACCAGCATCCAACACTGTTCAAACAGTAACCTCTCTGGGTCCACACACTATGCTGGGGCTGCCAAACCACAGGCGAGCATGATAACAGTCCCCTGTGTTATCTCTCCCACCTGCTCCACACACATCCCAATTGTTGGTTTTGCTGCTGTATTTTGTTGAATTCTGCTCTTGTGTATCATTGTGCATACATGCATTCATCTTTCATGTCCCTGTCTTAGTGTTCAGCTGGGGACACTTCACACTGTTAGTTATATGTCTATGTGAGGCCAGTGTTGTTTCACAGAAAGGTAGCTTGAGTGTGAAGTGTCGCCCTTGTTCTTGTCTGCCCTCTGGACTGTGAAGATGCTTTGTAGAAGAGGATGAACACAAATGTGAATTATTAGGTTAATTTCATGAAAATAAATCACCTTTATTGTTCAATGAAAATCAAAACAACAGCTTCAACCCTGTCTTGTAAATATCTTATTCACATACAACTAATATGGTTTGTAGAAAACATTATGCTGCTTGAATTACATTATTTAATGAACATAATATTGTTATGTTATACATTTATATTTAGACCATTTGTTAAAGGATAATTGTGGTTTATTACAACTTGAATCTTATTTTCATAAGTTTAGTTAGTGGTTCAACGCTTAAGATAACTAAGTTACTTACTGAGAAACAGTCAGACGTTCACACATGTTGGAAACAAACTTCTAGTTTAGCCACATTTCTTTGGAACGTTTCTGATTCAAAAGTGTCCTATTCACTGTGCAGTGCGGGCTGTGCGCACTCTCCAAATAAAGTGGTTTAGATAATCTAGATAACCTGTTGGGTTGTTTACAACCTGTGTGATCGTCATTTCTTAATCTTCTTTTTAGCAAAGTCGCTGCATTCCCATATCTCAGCATTTGGCATATCATAAATGAAAAAAATTATGGGCAAAACTACAAAAATAAGACAAAAGTTCAAAATATAATGAAATTATCCTTTTAGGCTTGTAATAGATTGTGGTCTTTTATTATTTAACCAAGACTACAATCTTTCACCAAACTGGTTTCAGTAAACTACACCTAATGTCCCTATGACTTCTGTGCAAAACAAAACATATTACCATTGAACATTAGGCAGGCTGCAATTACTGTCTCTAAAACATAATGATAAAGTAAATTAGCAGGATATAAACAAATGTTTGGAACACAGGCAAGCATGTTAACATAAGAACATTTTCTCTAGATAGAGCAGTCCGTTGTCAGTCAGTTGCTCTGTCTTCCATTATCCACCCTGCTTGACCATTACCCTCCTCCTCCCCTCCCATCAGCCCCCTCAGCCCCTCCCCAGGAGGTACGCTTGCTCAGCCTCAGCTCCACCAGCATCAAGGTGAGTTGGGTGGCACCACCCACAGACAGCCGCCACGGGGAGATAGTGCGTTACTCCCTTGTCTACCAAGCACTCACAGGAGAGGACTTGAAGCGCCACCGGGTGACAGGGATTGGTGCTGATGTCACCAGCTACATGCTGGAGGACCTGCAGAAGTGGACTGAATATTTGGTGTGGCTGAGGGCTCACACTGACGTCGGGCCCGGCCCGGAGAGCTCCGCAGCCTGCATCAGAACCAAGGAAGATGGTATGTTGACAGAGTCATAGAGTAGCCTGGGCCTTCCGTTGAAATACAAACCCTCCAATACTCACTCTGCTCCTCTCCTGCGGTTTAGTCTCACAAGCTCTCACTAAACGTGTGATACTGTAACAAGCAAAACAGGAGTCAAATAGTCTTGGGATGGGAATTTCTTGTCATTTTGTTTTAAATCAACAGAATTACAAGAATCTCCCGTCCCAAGACTATTGGTATTAGCAACAAGCAGTGGTTGCTAAAGCCTGGACAAATGCTAAACACAAGTTGTTTGAGTTTTGCGGATTATGTTTGTCTAGTCAGAGACATCTAGTGATTCAACTTGCCCTGGGTTTAGGGTTCTTACTCTAAATCAATAAGAACCTGAACATTGGACTATTAACCCCGTCAAAAAAAATGTTGGAACCATTTTTGGATGGCCTGGGATGTAAAAAACAAAACGTCACTGAACTTAATTCTGGGTTTTGTGGAATAGTTCAAAATGAACATTCTCTCTGGTGATTGGTTTGTATAACCACATAACATTCTACACATAATCCCTTAAAGCACTGGTTTACTTGCCACAATATAACAATGACTTTACCCTTTCCTGAAACAAATATTATGCCAATTTCGTATTCTTGCTATACTGTAATCTTGTCTCCTCGCAGTACGCAGTGTGCTCATTTCACAACATGTTGTGAGTCTGCTTTGTGAGACTTGCTGCCACAGTCTTCTGCTTGCCTCTCTCTGCCAGTTGGTCTGTCTTTTCCCAGCATGATCACATGATCACATTAGCCTGCTGCTCCAGGTGTCTGGAGAATTGCCTAAGTGGCAACATGACATGCTTTTTCTCCATCGTATGTAGGTATAGTAGCTCTGAACGGCAACAACGATTCAGTCGTAGGGAGGTTCTGCCATTCGTAGCACACATTCATTATTACTCATTATTATTATCATTTCTGGAGACAATTCTGAAGCAGAAGCAGCAAGCCCAATATTGCAGACAGACACCATTAAAACAAGTGTTTACAAGAGGATTCACCTTCTTGTGAGGGTACAATTGGCCATATCATGACCAATGAGAGTAAAGAGTAATGGGCTCTTTTCTGAAGCCACTAGATGAAATCCAAGTATCACAGGATAAATCAAATCAAATCAAGTCAAATGTATTTATATAGCCCAATATCACAAATGACACATTTGTCTCAGTGTGCTTTACAGACTGTACATCATATGACACCCTCTGTCCTTAGACCCTCACACCACACAAGGAACAACTTCCTAAAAGAAACCCCAAGTCCTAGACAATGTCAGGGAGCTGTACAAAGTATAGCAGCATAGTGTGAAAGCTCTCCTGTGGTAAAGCTCACTTTTCTGAGCTCAGGCCTCTTTGGCTGCTTACAAATGAACTCCAGCTCTGCCTTTGACGTCTTCCTGACTTTTTCATTGTCCTCTTCATCCTATTAGTCTACCAACGTCTGGATTCATTTGATTGCCTCTTGCTCTTATTGTGTTTAAATTGTCTGTGTCTCAAAGGCAATTATGAGATGAATATGGACAGAGAGATTGATGTGCATGCATGTGTCTGTTTATTGATTTGTAAGAATGATTGAAACTGTCTAATATGGTTAATTGTATTTATTTCTGAGTGGTGTGCTTATTTTAGTTAAACCCAAAAGATAGAAATATACATTTAAGTAGTGTTTCCTTCCCCTTTCCAAAGCACTGTGGAGTTCAGTGGTGCTAGCAAATTCAGAGAAGAAGGCTGCTAGCATGTAAACATGGATGGAAACAATGCTGGATTCAAAACACCAAATTGTCTTTGTGTGTGGAAGGAAATGCATTCAACGTGTTCTTTGGAGCTCAAAGACACACAATGTGTTTTAGTGAGTAATAGTCAATGTAAACATAACTGTTTGTTTACAAGAAATCTCCACAGGTTATCTTTAATTGCTCAAACTATTTCTTCATCATAACAGTTTCTATGCACCCATTACATCTGTGCACTGTCTCCTGCTGCAGTGCAGACTGTCACATCCAGGAGATGAGCACAGGTGTTGGTGTCTGTACAGGCACGATGATACACTGCAGCCTCACTGTGATCACAAGACTTGAGGAAGCTGCACAGTTACTGCGCCAAGCTGTTGGTCACCAAGAAATAGTTGCTGCAAATCAATCACCCTAAAATCACATGTCTGTTTTTTGTAGATAAAACAAACAAGAAATAATCAATTAGCTTTTGCTTCTGGTAGATGTATTTTTATTTATTGCTTTGGACAGTGCCAGGCCAGCTGTTTCCCCCTGCTTCAAGTCTTTATTTTCAGTAAGACTAACCGTGTCCTGATTCCAGCGCTATAAACACATGTGACATGTCACAGACATGATATTGATATCAATTTTCCCAACTCACATTTGAAGAAAATTTGGTGCCCCTAGATTAGTACTTTAGTTGCTTAGCGTAAAACTGTTTTACCCAAACTTAAATATATTTTATATAACCCAAATTCATCCTTATTTTGTTAAAACTACTCTTTTTCTATTTTAACACTAAACCATCCCAACAGCATTTCAGTTGCCTGGTTTAACTTTAATCTGACATTAGGCTTCTCGCCAAAACTCAACAAAGAGCTTTCTTGGGTCCAAACACGTCTTTTGTTTTGGTGGACAGCACTGCCTAATGAATTAACCTCAGAATTATTGGGTTTTAGAGACAAATATGAATAGTGTTGGGAGCACTGTTTCCTTCCTCCAAAGCACTAACCCTCTCCACCTGCTGTCCTTCTTTCTCCATCTCCATCCTCTCTCTCAGCCTCTCCCAACCACACGCTATTTCTGTGCACCCACTGAATTTTAATCTCACACACCTTTTCATCTCTCTGCACCTCATTTGACTTTGAGCTCTGATCACTGACTGCATTTCTCCAGCATCTGTCCATTCTCCACACAAACTGTAGCTTTCTCTGTGCTCTGCCCGCAGATTCTCCTTCCAGTTCACATCAGACATGACGTGTCTCATTTTGTTGTCAGACACCTTCAGAATCATACAGCACACCTCTGAAGGCTGCTGGTTCATTATTATATATTTTAATAACCTTAAACTTAACTGTTTTTAATCAGTGAGATTAAACATTTTTTTTCTAATGCTATTATTGGTCTTTGAAAGTATGGGAATAGAGTAGTAGTTATTCTTTGGAGCAGATTTATGTCAGACCTGCACGACATCCTATCATGTGTTGAGTTGTTTAGTTCATGCAGTGGAGCACTCAAAGTCATTAATCTTATGTTGATTAAAAATATGAATCTTATGCAGTAGGGTGAATGGCAAATTTCTTTATTATAATCAAGTTACATGACTATTTCTGTAATTGGTGTTGACAAAACCAAATAAATTGAAACCCCCATACAAGTCAGTCAAAAACCTCTTAATGTGTTTTTAGAAATAGACCGGGTCGCGGGGCAGCAGCTCCAGTAAGGAACTCCAAACTTCCCTTCTCCGGGCCACATCCGCCAGCTCCGACTGGGGGATCCCGAGGCGTTCCCAGGCCAGTGAGGAGATATAATGTCTCCGCACTGGGTCTCCTGGGTCTTCCCCGGGGTCTCCTCCCAGCTGGACGTGCCTGGAACACCTCCCTAGGGAGGCACCCATATGGCATCCTTACTAGATGCCCGAACCACCTCAACTGGCTCCTTTCAACGTGAAGGAGCAGCGGCTCTACTCCGAGTCTCTCACGGATGGCTGAGCTTCTCACCCTATCTCTAAGGGAGACGCCAGCCACCCGTCTGAGAAAACCCATTTTGGCCGCTTGTACTCGTGATCTCGTTCTTTCGGTCATGACCCAAACTTCATGACCATAGGTGTGGGTAGGAGCGAAGATCGACCGGTAGATCGAGAGCTTTCAAATCAAATCAAATCAAATTTATTTGTATAGCCCAATATCACAAATTATACATTTGTCTCAGTGTGCTTTAAAGACTGTGCTGTAAACCGATCCAGTGACTATTTAAAGTCACATCAGGACCACATCATCTGCAAAGAGCAGCGATGAGCTCAAGTCTCCACTGGATATATACATTGAATAAGCGCTGCCACTAAAATGTCACATGATCATTAATATCCTCTAGAAATATGTTTTGAGTACACACACATACACACACACACACACACACACACACGCACACACACGCACACACACACACACACACACAAACACAGGGTGGAGCTGAGCAGAGACAGAAACAGTGGTTTCTAGGGAAAAGACTCCTGTCCCACGGACAATAGTTTAACACACACTTTTATACTGAAATTAATTTATAATCACATGTGTATATGAGAGTGTTTCACATGTGTATATGAGAGTGTTTCACATGTGTATATGAGAGTGTTTCACATGTGTATATGAGAGTGTTTCACATGTGTATATGAGAGAGTTGCACATGTGTATATGAGAGAGTTCCACATGTGTAAATGAGAGTTTCACATGTGTATATGAGAGTGTTTCACATGTGTATATGAGAGTGTTTCACATCTGTATATGAAAGAGTTTCACATGTGTATGTGAGAGTGCTTCCCATGTGTATATGAGAGAGTTTCACTTGTGAATATGACAGTGTTTCACATGTGTATATGATAGTTTCACATGTGTATATGAGAGAGTTTCACAGTTGCACATGTGTATATGAGAGAGTTTCACAGTTGCACATGTGTATATGAGATAGTTGCACATGTGTATATGAGAGAGTTTCACCTGTGTATATGAGAAAGTTTCACATGTGTATATGAGAGCGTTTCACATGTGCATATGATAGTTCCACATGTGTATATGAGAGTGTTTTACATGTGTATATGAGAGTTTCACATGTGTATATGAGAGTGTTTCACATGTGTATATGAGAGTGTTTCACATGTGTATATGAAAGAGTTTCACATGTGTATGTGAGAGTGCTTCCCATGTGTATATGAGAGAGTTTCATTTGTGAATATGACAGTGTTTCACATGTGTGTATGATAGTTTCAAATGTGTATATGAGAGAGTTTCACAGTGGCACATGTGTATATGAGAGAGTTTCACAGTTTCACATGTGTATATGAGAGAGTTGCACATGTGTATGTGAGAGAGTTTCACATGTGTATGTGAGAGAGTTTCACATGTGTATATGAGAATGTTTCACATGTGTATATGAGAGAGTTTCACAGTTGCACATGTGTATATGAGAGAATTTCACATGTGTATATGAGAGTTTCACAGTTGCACATGTGTATATAAGAGAGTTTCACAGTTGCACATGTGTATATGAGAGAATTTCACATGTGTATATGAGAGTTTCACAGTTGCACATGTGTATATGAGAGAGTTGCACATGTGTATATGAGAGAGTTTCACCTGTGTATATGAGAAAGTTTCACCTGTGTATATGAGAGAGTTGCACATGTGTATATGAGAGAGTTTCACATGTGTATATGAGAGCATTTCACATGTGTATATGAGAGAATTTCACATGTGTATATGAGAGAGTTTCACATGTGTATACGAGAGTGTTTCACATGTGTATATGAGAGTGTTTCACATTTGCACATGTGTATATGAGAGTGTCTCACATGTGTATATGAGAGTGTTTCACATGTGTATATGAGAGTGTTTCACATCTGTATATGAAAGAGTTTCACATGTGTATGTGAGAGTGCTTCACAGGTGTATATGAGAGAGTTTCACTTGTGAATATGACAGTGTTTCACATGTGTATATGAGAGAGATTCACATGTGTATATGAGAGAGTTTTACATGTGTATATCAGAGTGTTTCACATGTGTATATGAGAGAGTTTCACATGTGTATATGAGAGTTTCACAGTTGCACATGTGTATATGAGAGAGTTGCACATGTGTATATGAGAGAGTTTCACATGTGTATATGAGAGAGTTTCACATGTGTATATGAGAGCATTTCACATGTGCATATGATAGTTCCACATGTGTATATGAGAGTGTTTCACATGTGTATATGAAAGAGTTTCACATGTGTATGTGAGAGTGCTTCACATGTGTATGAGAGTTCCATGTGATATGAGAGTGTTTCACATGTGTATATGAGAGAGTTTCACATGTGAATATGAGAGTGTTTCACATGTGTATATGAGAGAGTTTCACATGTGTATATGAGATAGTTTCACATGTGTATATGAGAGAGTTTCACATGTGTATATGAGAGAATTTCACATGTGTATATGAGAGAGTTTCACATGTGTATATGAGAGACTTTCACATGTGTATATGAGAGCGTTTCACATGTGTATATGAGAGAATTTCACATGTGTATATGAGAGTGTTTCACATGTCTATATGAGAGAGTTTCACATGTGTATATGAGAGCGTTTCACATGTGTATATGAGAGAGTTTCACATGTGTATATGAGAGAGTTTCACATGTGTATATGAGAGAATTTCACATGTGTATATGAGAGAGTTTCACATGTGTATACGAGAGTGTTTCACATGTGTACATGAGAGTGTTTCACATTTGCACATGTGTATATGAGAGTGTCTCACATGTGTATATGAAAGAGTTTCACATGTGTATATGAGAGAGTTTCACATGTGAATATGAGAGTGTTTCATATGTGTATATGAGAGAGTTTCACATGTGTATATGAGAGTGTCTCACATGTGTATATGAGAGTGTTTCACATGTGTATATTGAAAGAGTTTTCACATGTGTATATGAGAGAGTTTCACATGTGAATATGAGAGTGTTTCACATGTGTATATGAGAGACTTCACATGTGTATATGAGAGAGTTTTACATGTGTATATGAGAGCGTTTCACATGTGTATATGAGAGAATTTCACATGTGTATATGAGAGAGTTTCACATGTGTATATGAGAGAATTTCACATGTGTATATGAGAGAGTTTCACATGTGTATATGAGAGAGTTTCACATGTGTATATGAGAGAATTTCACATGTGTATATGAGAGAGTTTTACATGTGTATATGAGAGCGTTTCAATGTGTATATGAGAGATTTCACATGTGTATATGAGAGAGTTTCACATGTGTATATGAGAGATTTCACATGTGTATATGAGAGAGTTTACATGTGTATATGAGAGCGTTTCACATGTGTATATGAGAGAGTTTCACATGTGTATATGAGAGAGTTTCACATGTGTATATGAGAGTGTTTCACATGTGTATATGAGAGAGTTTTACATGTGTATATGAGAGTGTTTCACATGTGTATATGAGAGAGTTTCACATGTGTATATGAGAGAGTTTCACATGTGTATATGAGAGAGTTTCACATGTGTATATGAGAACATTTTACATGTGTATATGAGAGAGTTTCACATGTGTATATGAGAGTGTTTCACATGTGTATATGAGAGTGTTTCACATGTGTATATGAGAGAGTTTCACATGTGTATATGAGAGTGTTTCACATGTGTATATGAGAGTGTTTCACATGTGTATATGAGAGAGTTTCACATGTGTATATGAGAGAGTTTCACCTGTGTATAGGAGAGCGTTTCACATGTGCATATGATAGTTTCACATGTGTATATGAGAGAGTTTCACATATGTATATGAGAGCGTTTCACATGTGTATATGAGAGAGTTTCACATGTGTATATGAGAGTGTTTCACATGTCTATATGAGAGAGTTTCACATGTGTATATGAGAGCGTTTCACATGTGTATATGAGAGAGTTTCACATGTGTATATGAGAGAGTTTCACATGTGTATATGAGAGAATTTCACATGTGTATATGAGAGAGTTTCACATGTGTATACGAGAGTGTTTCACATGTGTACATGAGAGTGTTTCACATTTGCACATGTGTATATGAGAGTGTCTCACATGTGTATATGAAAGAGTTTCACATGTGTATATGAGAGAGTTTCACATGTGAATATGAGAGTGTTTCATATGTGTATATGAGAGAGTTTCACATGTGTATATGAGAGAGTTTCACATGTGTATATGAGAGTGTCTCACATGTGTATATGAGAGTGTTTCACATGTGTATATGAAAGAGTTTCACATGTGTATATGAGAGAGTTTCACATGTGAATATGAGAGTGTTTCACATGTGTATATGAGAGACTTTCACATGTGTATATGAGAGAGTTTTACATGTGTATATGAGAGCGTTTCACATGTGTATATGAGAGAATTTCACATGTGTATATGAGAGAGTTTCACATGTGTATATGAGAGAATTTCACATGTGTATATGAGAGAGTTTCACATGTGTATATGAGAGAGTTTCACATGTGTATATGAGAGAATTTCACATGTGTATATGAGAGAGTTTTACATGTGTATATGAGAGCGTTTCACATGTGTATATGAGAGAATTTCACATGTGTATATGAGAGAGTTTCACATGTGTATATGAGAGAATTTCACATGTGTATATGAGAGAGTTTCACATGTGTATATGAGAGCGTTTCACATGTGTATATGAGAGAGTTTCACATGTGTATACGAGAGTGTTTCACATGTGTATACGAGAGTGTTTCACATGTGTATATGAGAGAGTTTCACATGTGTATATGAGAGTGTTTCACATGTGTTTATGAGAGTGTTTCACATGTGTATATGAGAGAGTTTCACATGTGTATATGAGAGAGTTTCACCTGTGTATAGGAGAGCGTTTCACATGTGCATATGATAGTTTCACATGTGTATATGAGAGAGTTTCACATATGTATATGAGAGAGTTTCACATGTGTATATAAGAGAGTTTCACATGTGTATGTGCCTCAGCAATAAACGGTTGCTATAGAGAATCCCCGGCACTTACCTGCTCATGATCTGGCTTCATGCTGTCACTCAGGACCTAGGAGTTTTAAAACACCATGGATTGTGTAACCCTCACTAAATCTGCAGTCAGCATCATCCGTCTCCACATTACAGTGGGAATAAATAACTAATAAAGTTGTGTCCACACCCACGGTGCAGTTATGTTAGTCTTAGTTTCCTGCAGACAAGAAGACTTTTTATAAAATGCAAGTCAGGCAGGCAGGTAGATACATACGTCAGGGCACAGAATTAAAGTCAGTGCTAGTCTATAGTGATAATGATTTACATCCAAATCCAACGGTCCGTGCCAATTCACATAGTGCAGGGTTGTTATTGAGCTTGGAGCATGTCTGACTTTGATGAAGGATTTTTATGTATTTTTATAGGACTTTATTGTATGTTAGGTTTTTATTATCTGTAGCCACAATCTGTCTCTTTAACTTTAACAAAGTGTTTTTGTTAAATGTTACATGTCTCTTTTGTTCTTCTTCCACACTACACAGGATGTGGGTTTGTGTTTGTATAACAGAAGCTTAATGAAATGTTTCCTCCAAAGCCTGGAGCTAGACTCTGGAAGCTTCCTCATACTATATGAGGTTAAACGATTCTAATTAGTCTAAAGCACATAGTGCTGACACCAAGTTACAGAGCTTTACTCTGCCTGCTGTGCTGGGTCATACTTGAGCTGCTTTAACACTGTTTTGTCCATGTCTCAATCTCTTAGTGCATGGTATTTTATCCTTCCCTCTCATTGTCTGTCTTGAATTCCATCAATATTTGCACAACCTCATCTCCTCATTTGTATTGAAGTCAAATGTGTAATTATGTGCACATCCCTCTGAAGCTGACCAAGCATTCTAAAAGAATCTTCATGAGCTCATTTCGATATTCTATAAAGTAGAATAACCCCTGTTCCCAGCATCCTCTTGGGGCTCCATGTGACAAGCTTTGATGTGCATAACATGCAAAGATAGCTAGCAACCTTCACATTATCTTGTAACTTCTCCAAGGCTATACCTCTCATCAGGTCAGGAGAATATGAGAGAACAGCCTTACACTCCACAACTCTGTCACCTACAAATTACGTTAAACTGCATTCTACATTAAATTTCAAGTGAAACATATTTTCCCCAGGATTACCACTCGGTTATTAAAGGTTTGGCCTAAAAAAGTATGACTGTTATTAAAGTTACAGACTTAGATGAAGATAAGTCACATGGGACACAAACAGCAGTCTCCTGGGGCAAAGTCCAGTGCTTGTTTAGCCAGCCATCCAGCACAACCTTCAGCCGATGTGGATTTCTGCAGACAAATTAGAAACGTATCTGTGAAAACAATGGAGTTTCATTGTTTGGGAATGTAATGATTAGAAGACCAGGCTGCTGTTCAGCACATCTTCTCCTGACATGTTGGCTGTTTGATTTGATATAATGTGTAATCTTAGAATAGAACTCTTGTAATACATCCACATCAAGCCGGCCAAAAACTGCTCTTTCCCAAAGCCTTTCTGCAGTGTAGACATCTTATATATCCAACTTGATGTTTCAGTGTAAACAGGTAAAACAGAGCTTGCACAAAATGAGGACATAAACCTGCCCAGTGAGGGTCAGGGGCTGCGTGGCTGTAACGTTAAGTAGGACTTTCTGTTGCTTCAAACGTTTTAAATATAGCTGATAATACAGCACAGCTGTTGGTCATTATATTGACTTTGTCAATATAAATCCTGATGTTGGCTCTGATTCAAATAAGAAGAGATGTATCTATTGTTATGTTGTCCTGTGTCTTTCTCTGTGGACAGAAGTCTCTACTACAACAACCTGGTAACTTAGACTTAGGCTTTGTAGTATACATGTAGTCTTATGGTATTAGCATTGCCTTTTCTTATCCTTTGTGGAACCATTAACTAACAAGCGACAAGTAGGCATGAAGAAATAAATAGCAGCAAAGAGTTTCATTGAATGATATCCAGATCAGTGAGACAGGTGACCACAGCACTTCTCTGGTTTGTTCATGCTGGAGATAAAGAGAGGCTCCAAAACGCCATGCCACTGAAACGTCTTTCTGTCATGATCGTGATTTTTGTATATCCCGTTTTATTTTGAAGTGTTCACTCCCCCTTATGTCATATCTAGTTGTACATCCTGTCTGTGTGTTTTCCCTCTGTGATTGTTGATTCATAACTTCCTCGTCTGCCGTCTTGCATTTGAGTCCTCACCTTTTCGCCACCGTGACACTTTCTCCATGGCTATTATATAAAATGCTATTATATTATAGGAAACTGTTAAATGAAGTCGGTTATATAAGCTATTTGCCTATAATACAGAGCTATTCAACTGTCAAACCTATCTAAATACTGATAAGATCAGAATCAGGGAAAAACATCAACCAGGACATCATTGTAAACACTTTGTTCAGGAGAACCTACTGAGCTGGAATTTGACAGCTAACTGTGGCTGTATAAGTGAATGAGAGGTTGAACTAAAAGGTAAATGCAGATACAAAAAAAGATTCAACATTCCCTAAAGACTCTAAAGTTGAAGTTGTGTGCTGTTTTGTGCTGCAGTGCCTGGAGCTCCACCCAGGAAGGTGGAGGCAGATGCCCTCAACTCCACTGCCCTCAGAGTGACCTGGAAGCCTCCCCTGTCTGTGAAGCAGCACGGCCAGATCAGAGGCTACCAGCTGGTCTACTCCAGGCTAGAGAACGGGGAGCCTCATGGCCAGCCGGTCATCGTGGACATTTCCCTCCCTGAAGCCCAGGTACTGTCACACTCTTACAATTGAGTCCAATGACATGTTAACAGGGTTTTTTTTTTTTTAAGTTGGCGGGATCAATGGATGACTAAAGATGTTGACACACTCATCGGGCATGCACAGCTCTAATTTCTACGAACAGAAGTGACTGTTTTATGCAATCTTTGTCCGGATCTTTCAACCTACCCTCAGATTGGTGTAGGGAGTTAGGGCTGTACGCAGCCGGAAAGGAAGATTTGTAGACACTTCTCAGGGCTGAAAAAAGTACTGCCACATCCTCTGACTTGTGATCCAAGCCCTGTGGCAAGAACGATCTGCACATCCACGGGACAGGATGGGTTCCTCATCTTGGCATTTTCTCTTTACATTAAATTAGAACCCAAACTGTAAAATGCTTCTGTTCCACGTCAGGGCATTAACTTTGCATGGATCCATCTCTTTCTCCAAAAAGGTTTTTGGTGTTCCAGTAAAAAGTTAACTATCATGTAGTTTTCTGACCTCCTTCACGGTTCTCAGAGATGTAGTAATGACATGTTTTATCCATCCTCCTGTCAAGAGTGAGTATTATCACCATTTTCTGTGGTTTCCTTCATATTAAAACACATGCAAGAAATGTTAGTATTAACAGTAGCTTTATCTGTTACATCTGCTGTGATAGTCTACTGGTAAATACTGATAAATAAATTATTGTGGTGCCACATCTGAATGTGGTGGAAACTCCATACCAATATTGGTGTTTTACAAATCAGCTACTGTAATGCTGGTGATGTTTGCTAAAAACATATTATCCGCAGTGGTCAACTACTGCTTACAGTGCTTCCAACTGGTTTAGTGGTAGACTACAGTACTATCCAAGCAGTTGGTGAAATCTGTAACATTAATAGCCCCTTTCAGACATGCAACCCTTTAGGTTAATCTGATCATAATTGAACATGTTGGTACCATGTCTGAAAAAGTGCTGGTCACTTTTGTAAAAGTCACAGTTAAGATTATTTCCCAGGCAAGAATGTAATTAAATCATGAATAATCAAACTATGAAATAAAAAATCAGAACTTTCATTTGAATTCAACTGCCAACTGTGTGGACAAATAAATGAAGGGTGAATGAAAATGATTTACAAACAGCATGTGATCGTTAATGAATTAAACCCTACTCATTTAGTGTTTGTACACTGTCAGATATAAAGAAAACAAGCAGCAGAATGTGCTCTCTAATACCATTAAATGATGCAATTGATATGAAAATATAGCTGTGGATTCCCTGTGAGAACAAAGGCAAGTAATGGTCAATAATTAAGGCTTCAACAGCAAAATACATTTTAAATCCATCAGTGATGCAGCCTGAAGGAATTCAGAAAGCAGTCTTCCTCCTTCCTGTCATAACATGTTTAACTCTCTCACACAATAAATGTAAATGTCTCAATGAAGGATTGCTGGATTAATAATAGAACCATTTACACTTTAACACCATTATTATGGGGAGCATTTTAACTTCAATTTTCAACTTTTTTTTTTTCCAAGATTCAACTCAGGAAGCAGATGTAGAAGGTAAAGAGTCTTTAGTAAATGTATACAAAGATACACAAATCCAGGCAGTCAAATAGTACAAAGGGGTACAGCTGAGTCACAATCCCACATACACAGGCAGGTTAAAACTAGTTTAGGATTTGTTTAAACTGACGGGTAATAATCAAAACGTTGGTCTCTCCGACTGAGTGAATGAATGATGAATAAGCAGACTCAAATTGAAAACCATGACAGACAGAGCTTTTATTTTTATGTAAAGCCAGATGCAAATAAAAACATTTTCTTTTTATAAAATAGCTAAAGCTAAGGTATGTACTCTAAGTCCTTTCTAGTTTTAAATGGGCCAATTGGTATTTTTTTCATTTGTACCATACATTTTGCCATTTCATGAATACAGTTTGTATGTATAGGTATCTGTTTGATATCAATCCGATCGTAGCTGCATAAAAATGTTTTATACACTAAGGTACTTACTGACTGTGATTAATTGTATTGGTTGTCACCCAAATGAGACCACCTTTGTAAATTCCTCCTTTAGGAAAGGGTCTTTTGATTGCAGACAACAAGGATAAAGCTGCAATAATATGTTAACAAATCTGCTCTTTGCTCATCGTGAGGTAGTGAGCTGAGCATGGAGCAGACCCTTACAGAGGTGAAGCACAGCACAGGTTCAAGTCATTCAAAGTGGCTACACCACATTATCTCATTAGTTGGGCTTTGCAAGGTTAAAGTTAAAAAATAATTAGATTGAGTGCAGCCTTCGTGGAAATTTCAAGCAGTGCACGTTGCTAAGGTTAGCTTCCACCTAGCTGAGCACCACCGCTCTCCCCATAGGAAAGCAACGGCACAGCAGCACAGTTTTTACTTGACTACGTGTTCGCGGGACACTTGTGTTGCTCTGATGAATGCTTGTTTGCTGAAAAACATCAGCAAAAACAAACTTGGTAAACTGAGGCCATAGTATTTAGCTTTATTTGTGTTTTGCTTTCTTAGTTCACAAGTTGTCAGCTGAGCACCATGGGGAAGATCATGTGTGCTGCAAGTGATGATTTCTAGCTGTGTTTGATTCATGTAGAAACATGAACGTGAGCAGCCATAAGCAGCATGGCTGAGAAAGTATCCTCTCACTCTCACTCTCACTCTCTCACTCTCACTCTCTCACTCTCACTCTCACTCACTCTCAACATAGTTAGTGGCAGCAGAAGTGAGCACTTGTGAGAAGTCAAAGGGTGGATGTTTGTAAGCACTCAGTGAGGTGGTGTTCAGATCCTTTCCTCTCAGCTTGTTTTGAACTTCAGGAGGAATGTCTCACCTGATTTCTTTCATAAGCAACATTCCCGTCTTATCTGTGCAAAGTAGAGGACCGGCGTCTCACAACATATCTACAACTCCTCTCTCTTAACAAACACACACACTGAGGGGACTTTTCCTTAAGCAACTGTGTAACGAAGGTGATCCCAGTAGCCGTCTGGTCTTAGTCTCCGTTATGTTTGTGTAGCTCACAACCATATACTTGTTGTTTATTATGCACAGACGCATGTATTCATTTTTTTTAAGCCAGAAACTTACCTGTTCTCTCCTGTCTCCAACTCCCAAGGTCCGCGGCTAGAAGAGTCCCTGTGGAAACAACACATTTTTAGTGTTCCGAGAGGGTTTCACAGCGCCAGATGAAGTGGGGGGGTGATAAATGTATGCGTAGTAAATTTTGTAGCCACATAGTAGTTTTTTTATTTTAACATAATAATTATCGTTTATATTAGTGAATTTATGTTGAATATTTAGAGTTCATGTTTATTATTTCTCGATTTGCCTCTAACTGTTCTGTGGGAAATACAGAACAGTTAACACCCCTGGGTTTGGTACAGCCTGACTGTTAAGACTATATAAGGCTGCTCTTTGGGAAATTGAGGGAGAGTAGGATGGCCTCAGGCATGAATGCAGTCAATTGTGACCACTGGTTTGTGACACTATATAGATATAGATATCTAGATATCTAGATATCTAGATAGATATCTAGATAGATCTAGATATCTAGATAGATATCTAGATATATATATATATATATCTAGATATCTATATATAGATATCTAGATAGATATAGATATAGATATCTAGATAGATATCTAAATAGATATAGAGATATGTATCTAGATAGATATCTAGATAGATATAGAGATATGTATATATATATATATATATATATATATATATATATATATATATATATATATATATATATATATATACGGCAGGTGACCCGGGGGTATAAGTTGGAGGAGCTGACTGAAATGGTGAGATCGCTCATGCTAGCCCAGGCAGCTAGAGACAAGCAGCAGGGGAAAGAATTAACTCGTCAGGAGTTGAAATGGAGGGCCAGTTTCGTCAAATCCAGGCCCAAGTCACTGAGATGACGGAGGATGACGAGGAGAAGGTCGTAGGGCATAGATCACCCATTCGTCAGTGGGACCCACCTCGACATCGCGACTCTAAGCTGTTGCCACTATCTCCTGCAGACGACATTGAACAAATTTCTCACCACCTTTGAAAGAATGGCCCACATCAGCCATTGGGCTCAAGATGAGTGGGCTGTTAGATTGGTTCCCCTATTGACTGGAAAAGCACGGAGTGCTTATGTACTAATGGACATAAGAGATGCAGAGGATTATCACCAGGTAAAACAGGCTATTCTGGCCAAGTATGAAATTACCGCTGACACTTGTAGGCAACAATTTCGTGCCCTGGACATCCATCCCGGTGAGACACCCCGTGAGCTGTATGTCAGTCTGAACGACCTGTTCTGCAAGTGGGTAAGAACGGAGATGGCTACCATCAAAGAAATCTCTGAGAAACTGATTCTAGAACAGTTCCTACGAATGGTTAATCCAGAGATGGAAGTTTGGATTAGGGAGCATGATCCAAAGACTGCTGAGGAGGCTGCTCGTCTTGCTGAGGTTTTCCAGTCAGCCAGGAAGGGCCGCAGCGGCTTTGCAACAAGCCAGAACAGCTACACAGGCAGTAAGAGTACGTCCCAAGGGGGTGAGAGGGGCTATCTTCATGCCCAGGGTAGAAACACAGGCAGCAGCACACTATTAGTAGACCCACCTATGCCAGATCAGTCAGGGGTGAGGTGCTATCAGTGCAATGAGTTTGGCCATACTCAGTACACCTATCCAGGGGAAAGGCCAAGTAGGCCATCGCTCCTGTGTACGGTTCCTAGACCCGCCAGGCTGAACCCAGTAAAACAGGGGAAAGCCCGTATAGTGCCGGTGCTCGTAAATGGTCAGTGTATGGAAGGACTAGTAGACACGGGCAGTTGTCAGACCGTAGTGAGGTCCAGTCTAGTTCTCCGGAATCAGTGGGCCAGAATCAGCTGTGTCTAGGGAGATGAAAAACCTTACCCCACTGCTGAGGTCTATTTAACTGTAGGTGGGCAGACTTTTCTTCTCCCAGTGGCACTAGTCCCGAAGCTACTATACCCTCTCATTTTAGGACTTGATATCCCCACCTTATTGGATTTTGTGCAAGACCCACAGCCACATAGTCCCATGTCCTGTCTCGCAACAGTGATGCCCCCTGAACCTCAATGTGTAGGAGGAACTCGCAGAGAGTTAGAACCCCTTAAAGTTGAGTTGGTGGAGGACGCAGGGACGGAGTCAAAGCAGTGTAACGTGGTTACAAGGACTCAGAGTGCGAAGGAGACCCTTGCTGAGTTATCATTTTTTGAGGCGGAGCTGAAGGCAGGTCCAGAGAAGCTACGAATGTCCAATGCCCAGAAGTGAAGGGACAACTTTTTGGCTGGCCCTAGGGAAATTGTTGAGCTTCCCAAACCCAGTCACCCTCTGGACATTGCCATTCCCTTGGATGTAGCGGAGATGCAGCGAAAGGATCCTACGCTTCAGCAGTGGTTTGAGAAGGTGTCTGAGGTTGATGGGGTAAAAAGGACTAATACAGGGTTTTTAGAAGATGCTACTTGCCTCCTAAAAAGGGATATCGACGTCAGGGTGAGATTGAGGCCTTAGTGTTACCACAGACACTCAGAAATGCAGTTATGGAACTAGGCCATTCAGTTCCGTGGGCAGATCAACTTCAACTCCAACTTCCTGTCCAAACTATTGCAACAGGTGTATCAGCTACTAGGAGTAAAGGGCATTAAAACCACCCCTTATCATCCCCAAATGGACAGACTTGTAGAGCGTTATAATCAAACTCTAAAGAGCATGCTGCGCAAGTTCGTGTCTCAGTCAGGCTCCGACTGGGACCCGTGGTTGCGTACCTTCTCTTTGCCTATCGGGAGGTGCCACAAGCTTCAACTGGGTTCTCACCTCTTGAACTGCTTTATGGACGGCAGGTGAGGGGGCCCCTGGATCTTCTGAGAGACTACTGGGAGGATCCAAAGTCATCAGATGAAAACATTGTGGCATATGTGGTGAAGATGAGAGAGCGTTTGGAGAAGATGTCTGCCCTTGCAAAAGAGAACATGGCCACCGCTCAAAAGACACAGAAAACATGGTACGACCAGAAGGCGAGAGAGTGTTCCAACCCGGGCAGAAGGTGCTGTTGCTTCTTCCTTCCAGGGAAAGCAAGCTGCTGTCAAAATGGCAGGGCCCTTATGAAATCACAAAAGGGATCGGAGCGGTCACGTATGACATCCATATGCCAGATCAGGGTAAGAAACATCAGACATTCTACCTTAACCTGCTGAAGGAGTTCCAGGTTTCTGTTTCCCATCAGCTTTTCATCCAACCAGTGGAAGTGGAGGAGGTGGACGAGCAGTTTTTCCCGACCAGCATAGCAGGGCCATGTCCAGTGGATGTAACGCACCTCCTATCTGTACAGCAGGAGGAGATGAAAGCTCTCATGGACCCAGAGCTGTTTCAAGAGAGGCCAGGTTTCACCAATCTTGTCCAGCATCAAATATACCTCAAAGAGGCAGTGCCCAGACGGAAAAGGAGCTACCGCATTCCTGAGCAGTTAGTGCTGGCCTTGAAGAAAGAGATTGACTTGATGCTGGATATGGGAATCATTGAGGTGTCAAAGTGAATGGTCCAGTTGTGTTGGTGCCAAAGAAAGACGGCTCCTTAAGATTCTGCATTGACTTCAGGTACCTCAACAGCATCTCGAAATTTGATCCATATCCGATGCCAAGAATTGACGAGTTCCTGGAGAGGGTCTAAAGAGCAAAGTTCATCAGTACTTTGGCTCTGAGCAAAGGGTACTGGCAGGTGGCATTAGCACCGGAGGCCCAGCAGCTGACCGCCTTTACCACACCCTATGGATTATTCCAGTTCCGGGTGATGCCATTACACAATACACAAACAAGCCTGGAGAGAGGGAGAAAGTTCATCTGGACTGAAATAACTCCTGAAGAAATGAAGAAGTCCACAGGCATGTTGCTGTACATGTCAGTTTTGGACCTGTAGAAAGATGAGCAACTTTGGTGTAAGCAAACCATTTTCAATGTGTCATTCCCTGCCACTGTCATGTCCCCAGACTGTACAGAACAGTTCATGGCCATTTGATCTAATCTTCATATGAGTGACCCAGAGAAACCAGGAGCAACAGGAACAGTCACTGGCAGTACCACCAAGACCTCTGCATGTGAAGGGACACTGAGAGAGGAGAGAATTACCCTGTGTGGGGAAAAACGCCTGGACATATTTTCCATTTTATGGCCTGTTTTTGCAGATGTAAGAGTAAAAGACTCAAAACTTTTACTGGATATAGTTGTATACATTTCAAACTTCAAATGTAACATGTTAAATTTCTTATTCATGTACAATTGCAGTGTTTTTTGTTCACTAAACCACTAAACTCAAATTCCGCTTTTGTGTTTCTCTTCATTTTAAACTGTTATTACACTCTCATAACATGCAATAAATTGTAAATGACTGCCAGATATGGAAAGTTCCAGGTATTGTTGGAAAATTGGCAAAAGCACTTACTCACAGGACATTTCCTAACCTTTTTTATAGTCAAAATAAGCAAAAAAGTCCATGCGAAAATGTTGAGGCTTTTTTGGCTTAGGTGTTAAAGGGTTAAAAGCCAAGCAGTTTTATCCTCCCTTCACTGGTAACCAGTAAAGTTTAGAATTTATTTTAATATGTTATGAATTACCTTTAAAGTACTTCATGGTTAAGCTCAGTTATATTGCTGAATTGCTGCGCCCCTGTAAATCGGAGTGCTGCTTCATATCCTCAGACAGAGCTCTGCTGGCTGTTCATAAGTCCCGGCTCAAAACTAAAGTAAACTTACAGTAAAGGCCGCTTAGCTCTGGAACTCCCTGCATTGGAAAGTGGAGTGAAAAGCCTTCTGGCATAGAAAGAGTGGAGACGTGATATCATAAATATGGTAATATGGCAAAGTTTCTCCTTGGTGACATTCATAGTTGTGCACTGGGTTGTTCACTTCAAAGCTGACAGAAATATTCAAATAACAATAATAAATTGAAATAGAGCTTGAGAGGGAAGTACTTCAGATCAAGTTGACTGGCCCCTTAACAGTGTGGAGAAGCAACACATTCTCTGTGATGAATGGATTCAGTCTCTGGTGTACTGATGAGTCATTTCAGAAGGGGGCTCAGACTTCTTTGCCAGCAGAACCAGTTGTAGTCGGGCTGCTTGCGTCCTGCTGTGTTTACAGCCCATGTGTCCTTGTCAGGGTGATGGGCAGCAGCCTCCAGCTCTGCTGATGACGTTCTGGAGTCCATAACCAGTTCCACAGCTTCAGAGTGGCATCACTAAAGCAAGGACCAAAAAGCAGTATTTTTGAAAGTCACTGAGCTGGGTTGTGAGCTGTGTGTTGTTTTCAGTAAAGCTGCCTGAAAATCCCTCATTTGTCTCACTAAGGTTTGGCTTGCTAACCGTCTGTAAAGATTACTGCTTTTTCGTCACAAAGACCTTGATGACAAAATAAATAGTCATGCCAAACTTTTAGAGCTTACAGGCAGGGAGCAAGGCTTTAATTTGCTGCTCATTCCCAGTTTTGGCTCTTCTTCGCTGTTTCCTTTAGTCTCGATTCTGCTGGCAAGCTTGTGTGTTTTAAGATCTTAGTGAGGCGTATTTTTGCATGGCTGAAGAATGCTTGAAGGGGCCTCTTATCCCTCACAGCACTGATGGCTGTGAAGCGTGAGCATCACCTGATCCGATAAGATATGGCAACTTCTCTGTGTCCCATCTCTTTTTGTTGTAGCCTTGAAAAACATACCCAGCCAATGACAGAACAGGGAGTAGCAGGAGACAATGTCTTCATTGTCTGTCTTTTGAATCACAAAAAGTAGTAGCACCAGAGTAGTTCACATGAGCTTTAGTGAGCCATCAAGATGCAGGTTTAAAATTTGACCATGTTGATAGGTGGCCAGGTTTGACAGACAATGTCATGACCAACGGCTGTAATTTATCTGATGTAACATGTATCATTCTGAAGGTAAAGACTGAGTTGCTGGAAACTTTGCTCCTTATTCAACCAACATGCACAGGAACTTTGTCAGCATTTTTTACAATGGACCCAAGATGTGTCCTGTGTTATATTTGTAGGTGTCACATAAGCATGAAGACTTTAAGTCTGGAAGGCATCATCCTTCATCATCGACGCTACATAGGCTATGTGGGAAATCTAATTATGTTGACTGGAAAAAAGGAGGTATTTTAAAGAGAAGCGACCCTCTGCAAGGTCTATTCCTGGTGAAGCAGCCTGGTTCTCTGACACTAGGAACCTGAATATGGCATACTAATCCCCTCTCACTAATCATCAGTTCTCTTCGCCCTTTCTTGTCTTTTTGTCGGTCTGTTGGTGGTCTTCAGTGCAAATCAGAAGGTGAGGTAAGGAAAGGCAAGAGGAGAGTTCATTTTTAACGACCCCCTTAGGAAACTGGCAAAGAGGATATGACTTACTATTCTGCCTTCTAATGGCTGCATTTTTGGATTTCCAACAGTGACTCTTCCTGCTTCATTTATCTAGCCAGACAGTGAGCTCCACCAAAACTGTAATGTGACTGACTATAGTTACATGGAAATGGCACTGATTTAATTCACATTTGACACCACCCTTGCAGACTATCTTCAATATTGTGACACAGACCAGAGACTCAGATCATTATGCTAAAAAGAAAAGGCAAAGAAAGTAAGGCCGTTCTATGTGTGGATATAAAAAAGGGTGGCATGTGCAGATTACTGATCCAAGCACCCAAATGTTTTGCTCATACTGACCTTTATTTAAAAAAGGCTCATATTCTGTTATGCACACTCAAAACATCATCCATGTTCACTTTTAAATTTAAGATAATAAACATTTCCACAGCTCTCGCAAACATATTTTTATTGAGTAGTTCTTTCCAGTTCCACCTTGATCTATTTCTCGTTCGATGGATGAAACTCCACACTTCATGCAAATTGTTCTCATTTAAAGTCTTTCAGGCACAATAGAACAGTACAGATTGCATATCGGCTTTTTGTAGATGATGTAGTTCTAATGGTTTTGTCAGCCCTTGACCTGTAGTGTGCACAGGGATGGTTGAGAGATGGTTGAGAGTTCAAGTATCTTGGGTCCTAGTTAATTAATTTAAGATGGAGCGTGAGATTTACAGGTATGTGTATTGTATAAGTATTGCGAGCACTGTACCACTTCCTACCCTCACTTACTGCCATGAGCTTTGGGTAATACCTGAAAAAGAGAGTGAGAAATGAGTTTCAGCCATTTGCCAGTTTTGGGACATGGTAAGATGTTTAGAAACTAGGAGTTGAACCGCTGCTACTTCGTATTGAAAGCTGGTTCAGGCACCTGGGATGCCTCCCTGTGGTAGTTTGGTAGGCTGCAATACACACAGCTGGTCCCTTTAGGCCGTTGTATTTCCACAGGAATATTATACATATTTTTGTTGTATAGTTTTTTGATATGACAGAGTTATATTTTAGCCTTGATATGCAGCTCCCGAATGTGCTTCACCAATGCTTCCTGTTCCTCATCTTCCTTTGATGTATTTTATTGATGATAATATCATCTTGCAGCAAGAATTGATTACAGTGGAGTGAAATAACACCAGACAGGATGACATTTAGAATGACAATGGCTTAAGCTCAGTCCACAGCCTCAAAGGACTACAGGCTGTCTCATGTTATGTAGGGGGGTGTAGTCTGTATAGGCATTGACAAGCTCAGAGGATCGTTCCCGGATCACACAGCTCTCACACACACATACACAGTGTAAATGCTGCTGTGACCATTGGTAATGTCAGACAGTCTTCATATCAATAACCTCACACGTTAAGTTAAAGGTTCGATATGAAGTTCTGAGCCACCTATATAACCTAATAAAGCCTGAATAAATATGGGGCAGTATTTCACCTCTACGGCTGGGTCCATACAAACTAAACTCGGCAGCCGCCCAACCAGGAGACATAGCGGGCTCGTGGACCTATGTAACAGCAGCAACAGGAAGTTTGTAGTTCTCCGCCGCTTCCCGATGCTGCTGATGAGGGGTAGCGGGGTTTTCTTATTTCTGCCACTTTGAATGTAATCCAATAAACAAATTATAAAACAGGAACAAGTCTGTAATATTTACAAGCCAGTCAAGCAGCTGTACTTCTTCTCCCTCTGTACTGAGGCAGACTACAGCTACACTGACTCACTATCACCTCTAGAGGAACAAGTGGTATTAGAGTGGACTGAGCGCAGCTAGCTGTTAGCATGCTAACTTCAGTAGATATCTCTGCAACACAACACATAGACGTCTTTGACATACATACATTTGAATAGATTTTTATTTTTTCACATATCACTAGTGGTATGTAATCATGCAGACCTGCTTTTATTTGTTTGGGTTTTGATATGCTTTTTCTCTGAGAATTCTGCCTCCAAACCCGGTATCATGGTTACTATTTATAATCCACAGATTGTCAAAAGAATCCTACTTGAATGTCATGAAAGTGCTGTGTGTAGAGTGCAAATGTTGTTGGGTGCACGTTGCAGGCACAGTGATATTTTTATTTTATCAGAAGTGTAAGATGAAGCTATTCTAATGACCCTCTGAATCTGCCACTGTCTGGCAGAGAAGAAAAATGCATTGTTTATCAGCTACAGTGGTCCTGAATCACACTGTGTTCAAAGCCTACATTAAGTGAAGATAGGCTGACCATTCTCTCCAACCAGTCTCCCGACAGACCAACGGAAACTTTGGTAGGCAGTAGAGCAGTGAGGCCAGTTCAGAGGTAGGTAACAGTGTGACAGGGCCTTAACCACTGGAAGGAAGCACCATCCCATGGTGAATTTAAAACCCTGATCAGATAGGATCAGACTTGTCTCACCAGGTAGCACTACGGAGAAGAGTTCTAATTATACACAAACACATTCACACATTATCTTAATCACCACACGCAATTTAAAGCAACCCCTGTCTGTCCTCCAGTCATTTATCACATAGTTGTCCTGTATAATAAACAGCTTGTAGAATGTCAAGTACATTCTGGGGAAAAAGTGCACTCTGTTTTCCTGACTCCTCTCCCCTGTCTGTTCTTTTCATCAGTGGATTGATGAGGACTCAACAGACTATGTGAGTAGCCACAGTGTGTGTTGGGTGTACAGGGGTTATGGGAAGTGTGTTCTCTGTGTGGGTACTAACACGTTTATTTCTCCACCCAGTGTGGGTGTGCAGCAGATATCCATACAAGTCTTATTTATAACTACAGATACAATCCTCCTGGCCCTGGTATTAGAATATGATCTTTATCTGGGTATTAACATCTGATCATGGGGGTTTTCATATATTGTGATCAGATCTCAATACTCTTGAGGGACCACTACAACGTGTGCGGTGAGACTTACATGACAGACTCATACAGCAGAAGGCCTGTAGACTAACAAGTCTAACTTTGTTTTAATGTAGCTGTCTTGCACATATATTGTAGAAAGCAAGACATTTTAAACGTTGGCATTAGACTTTAAAAGGCACTGTAATTGATCTGAATGGTTTTGTCTGTCTTTGGTTAGTTAAACTAATATGAAAGGTAATATGGTGGTGATGATGGCCTAGTGGTCTAGTGGTACACCTTCCAAACAGAACACCAGATGATTGTGAGTTCAACACCAGGGCTGCCACCATTGTACCCCTGAGCAAGGTGCTTAACCCTGAACTGCTCCAGGGAGACTGTCCCTGTAGTTAGTTGCTCTGGATAAGAGAGTCTGCTAAATGACCTGTAATATAATGGAAGAGAAATTGATATTGAAATCTAAAATGAAGACATCTTCAGAGTTTATAGACCCACTTCCTGTTTCAACTTCACCTAATGTACTCCCTGTAGTTGAGCAAACGCAGTTTTCCTTTGCAGTGAGGGATGATTAGCAACATTTTTGATGTTCATTTTCAGTTAGACCTTCAAACAAAGTGTTTTTTATAATCTGGATTGCCTGTTGGTTTGTGTACTGGCTCGTTTATTCCCTCTGTGTGTGTGTGTGTGTGTGTGTGTGTGTGTGTGTGTGTGTGTGTGTGTGTGTGTGTGTGTGTGTGTGTGTGTGTGGGTTAGTTTGGGGTGTCATGGTGTCCTGCATTGATTGATGTGTGTCTTGACAGCGACCTCGGATCACAGTCTCCCACTCTCTGAGTTGCAGCTGTAAACGCTCTGCTGATATTATTCTGGAAGTAAAGTTGGGGTTTTACTGTCTGTTTATGTGGTCCCTAGGATGAATAACTGTATATCTGCCATCGTATTACAGAACACACACATATAGACAGATGTATCTCAGACTCTACAGGAGTAATTGTCAAACAACGGTTCAGACTCTCGTTCAGTGTCTCTGTTGCCTCCTCTCTCACTTCACTTGAATCCCTGTGTTCACATTGTTATTTTTTATAAAAGCTGGAGTCTGTGTAATGCAGAGATTAGTTTTCTGGTATTTTCCATCCAATAATGGTTGAGACTGCTTATTTATTCCACTTGAGTCCAGCTCTTGATGGTTTGTATTGCAAGGGTTAGGGTTAGATAGAGTCCATAGAGACTAGCAGTGCATACAGCTTTTGTTTGCGCCCTTGCTGAGCATGAAAAGTACAATATATTTATTTTTGCTTTATTCCTTCTCTTCAATGCTTATCTGTTTTGCAACTACATAAGCCATCTCAACATAACATCTCACAGTTCCACACTTAACTAAAAGTTAGTACTTTTATATGGTGCAAGGTTATTAATAGTCATTAAAAGTCATCAATCGTATGTTTATTATTGTTTTGTTTTTGCATTTTGATGGATATGACTAAACAACTGGATGGCATTTTTATTCTAACTGTTTAATCAAACAAACCTCAGGTCTGTTTTACATTAATTCCAGCAGCATGTCCACACCTCCACCAGGGGAAACAATACTCTGCACCAGGCACTTTGTGCCGCACTTTGTGCGGCACGAGAGTCAATTTACAAGAATTTATACAATTATTGGTTTCATAGTTGTAAACAAGCAAATAATTTGAACCAAAGCAATGAACTTCAGCCATGTCATGGATTTAGTTACCAAGGCTACCAATCTCATTTGAGGAGGGAACCGGTCTCTCAATCATAGGAAGTTTGTATCCTTTTTGGATGAAGTGAACCCCGCGTACGTTGATTTACAGATGCACTCAGAGATAAGGTGGAAGAGCTGTGGGAAATGCTTGGAGAGGTTTTTTGCCCTACACGCTGAAATCCCATGTTGTACTGTGCAAAACTCAGGAATACAGATTTTCTCCTCGACCTGGCCTTCCTTGCGGACATTACATCGCATCTTAATCACCTGAATATGCAGATACTGGGAAGATGGCAAACCGTGTCGGATCTATATTCGCACATGAACAAATTTTTTACTAAACTGGTTCTGTTTAAAGAAGGATTTTCATCCGACCGTCCTAATTTGGCACACTTCTCCTCATGTGAAGAGATGCGCAAAAATGCCCCTGAATGTGAGAAAACATTAGCCAAGAACAAAGCCGACAGAAACACTGCAGCAGCAGTTTAAGAACCACTCTTAAGATTTCCACGCCACGCATCGCGTTATTAGAGCAACTTCTCTACAATGAAGCTCAAGAGAGAGAAACAGACTGACAGATGAGACACTGTTCCATCTCATGCAGATCAGATGTACAAATGTTGATATTGACATTCAGTGTATTGTGAACCAGCAGGAGGCCACAAGTGTCTCATTAAGATGTATAGCTGACTGATCCAGCTGTGGGTGAGGATCAGTTGACTTGCAGAACAATGCATGCTTGTTTTATGTTTTGTTTATGGTTTTATGTAATGAGATATGAGGGAAGAGTAGAAATACAATACAAATATGAATATTAGTTAGTGTTTGTTTACATTGAGTTATGATTGTTTTGCCCCCATTTGCACATGAAATAAAATATCACTCAGGAAAGTGGATAATCTGTTTATATTTAAGCTAATTAATAATTAATAATCTAATTAAATTAGTTGAATAATTAGGACTACTAAATGCATTTGGATGTGAAAAATAAAAAAGGTTCATAATCCTGTTGTAATACAGAGAGAGAGCGCTGTGGAAACATGTTGAACAATTTAAATTGGTACAATAAACGTTAATTGCCTGTATATATTTAGTTATTCTCATTAAATTAGTAGTGCTTTGAGAAACTGGTTCTCTAGCACATCAAACATACCATCCCAGCAGCCTGGACCCTCACCAGTTTGCATCCAGACCAACAGATCCACAGAGGATACCGTCTCTACTGCCCCCCACTCAGCCCTCACCCTCTGGAAAATAACAACACCTACATCAGAATGCTGCTCATTAGTTTCAGCTCAGCATTCAACACAATCTCCACCATGAAACTGATTAGCACCCTGGGTTTAGCCATGAGTTCTCCACTCTATGGCTGAACAACGGAGCCCCCCAGAGCTGTGTGCTCAGCCCTTTAGTTTTCACATCCATGACTGCAGCCCTCGACATGAAGATGACTATGTTGTGAAGTTTGCGATGACATCAATCATTGGCCAGATTTTGATGAGACTTCATATGCAGGGTAAATCAACAATCTTGCAGAGAGAACTATCTACTTCTCAACAATCGCAAAACCAAGGAGCTGATCGATGATTTAAGGAAAAAGGAGGACAAGACACACACACCTGTTTACTTTAATGGAGCTGTGGTAGAGCAAGTGCACAGTTATTTTGAGTTATTGGGAATCAGCATCACCAACAACCTGACATGGTCATCACATATCTCCATCTTGGTGAAAAATCTTAAAAACAGCTGCATTTCTTAAGGAAACTTAAAGGCAAAATACCCTACCAAGTTCTTATTAACTTTTACTGAGGAGCAATAGAAAGCGTCCTGAATGAAAAACATTACAAACTGGCATTGGATGTGCACGGCCCAGTACAGGCTCTGCAGCAGGTGATTAAAACTGTCATTGGAACCAATCTACGGAGCATCGGTGATATTAGGGAGAAGAGGTGCCTGTGAAGAGCCTTAAGGATGTTAAATGACAACAATAGACAGACATATGTTACAACTAAAGACACCTTACTAGTTAATGACTCATGTACATGTTCATCAATGACCTGTCACTTCAGGCAAACTATGACCTGAATCTTCGACAACTTGATATTTATTGGAAGGCAGTTCCTCAGTATGGCACCAGTAGAAAAAAAAGGAGCTTCTGGCTTCATTATATATCAAAGACACTTAACAGTCCTGTGTTTGTACAAACAGCTCCAAATCCTTTCTACTTAGTTTGACATAGCATAGCAAGAAAAACACTTTATAGTTCTATTTGGCTTCCTGGCTCTTCTGATCCAGACCTCTCCTATACCATTTCATATGTCCCGAGGCATAGAGAAGTTGTTTACATTAAGATTATAAGGGTCTGATTATTTACAAAAATAAACATACTTTCTCTCACACATTAAGTGATGTATAATATTGGGCGTAGAGCGTTAGAACTAGGCTGGGACAAAGTTGATGTTTTTTTTTTGTATATTGTTTGAACTACCTTTTAAATGACAGCATCATGTCCAGTAAGTAAAACCTATTGGATTGCTATTTGATTGTAACTGACTGTGGAACAGTGAGTCAGAGTACTTGGATCTATGTAGTTGTCTCTTGCAACTCCAGTTTTACACAAGCACATCTTTGATCTGGTGGGGCTTACCTCTACGCACAGTCTTGGCTCTGGAACCGTACTCCTGGATAGTGGTTGGACTCTATTCTTCTCCAGAGTTGCCCAAGGTGTGAGGCGTCGGGCCGGGGTGGGGATACTCACTAGCCCCCGGCTGAGCGCCACTACGTTGGCGTTTACCCCGGTGGACGAGAGGGTCGCCTCCCTATGCCTTCGGGTTATGGGGGGGAAACTCTGACTGTTGTTTGTGCCTATGCCCCATACCGCAGTTCGGAGTATTCGGCCTTCTTGGAGACCCTGAATAGAGCCCTGCAGGGGGCTCCAGTAGGGGACTCCGTAGTCTTGCTGGGAGACTTCAACGCACACGTGAGAAATGATGGAGACACCTGGAGAGGCGTGATTGGGAGGAAGGGCCTCCCTGATCTAAACCCGAATGGTTGTTTGTTGTTGGACTTCTGTGCTAGTCATGGAATGGCCATAACAAACACCATGTTCGAACATAAGGATGCTCATAAGTGCACGTGGTACCCTAGGACCCTAGGCCAAAGCACCCTAGAACAAAGGTCAATGATCGATTTTGTAATCGTATCATCTGAGCTGAGGCCGCATGTTTTGGACACTCGGGTGAAGAGAGGGGCGGAGCTGTCGACTGATCACTATCTGGTGGTGAGTTGGATCAAGGGGTGGGGGAAGACTCTGGACAGACCTGGTAAACCCAAACGGGTAGTGCGGGTGAACTGGGAACGTCTGGAGGAAGCCCCTGTCCTGGGGATCTTTAACTCACACCTCCGGCGGAGCTTTTCAGACATCCCTGTGGAGGTTGGGGGCATTGAACCTGAGTGGGCGATGTTCAAAACCTCTATTGCTGAAGCTGCGGTGATGAGCTGTGGTCTCAAGGTCTTAGGTGCCTCAAGGGGCGGTAACCCTCGAACACCGTGGTGGACCCCGGTGGTCAGGGAAGCCGTCCGACTGAAGAAGGAGTCCTTCCGGGTTATGTTATCCGGGAGGACTCCGGAAACAATTGCAGGGTATCGAAGGACTAGAAGGGCGGAAGACTTCGACTGAAAAGGTTATCGGCCGGTGGAAGGAGCACTTTGAGAAACTCCTGAATCTGACTAAAACGCCCTCGATGGTAGAGGCAGTGCTGGAAGCTGATGGGGGATCATCGTCAATTTCCCTGATGGAAGTCACTGATGTAGTTAAACAACTCCACAGTGGCAAAGCCGCAGGGGTTGATGAGATCCGTCCAGAAATGCTGAAGGCTTTGGGTGTTGAGGGGCTGTCTTGGTTGACACGCCTCGTCAACATTGCGTGGAAGTCTGGGACAGTGCCTAGGGGTTGGCAGACCGGGGTGGTGGTTCCCCCGATTTAAAAAGGGGAACCAGAGAGTGTGTGCCAACTACAGGGGTATCACACTTCTCAGCCTGGAAAGGAGGGTTTGGCCGGAAGTCGAACCTCTGATTGAAGAGGAACAATACAGATTCCGTCCTGGTCGTGGAACAACGGACCAACTCTTCACTCTCGCAAGGATCCTGGAGGGAGCCTGGGAGTACGCCCATCCGGTCTACATGTGTTTTGTGGATCTGGAGAAGGCGTATGACCGGGTCCCCTGGGTGATACTGTGGGAGGTGCTGCGGGAGTATGGGGTGAGGGGGTCACTTATGAGGGCCATCCAATCCCTGTACACCCAAAGCGAGAGTTGTGTCCGGATACTCGGCAGTAAGTCGGACTTGTTTCCAGTGAATGTTGGCCTCCGCCAGGGCTACGCTTTATCAAATCAAATCAAATCAAAATTATTTGTATAGCCCAATATCACAAATTATACATTTGTCTCAGTGTGCTTTACAGACTGTACAGGTTACGACATCCTCTGTCCTTAGACCCTCGCATCGCACAAGGAAAAACTTCCTAAAAGAAACTTTTGTTAAAAATTAAAAGTTAAAAATTAAAGGGGGAAAAATGGAAGAAACCTCAGGGAGAGCAACTGAGGAGGGATCCCTCTCCCAGGACGGACGGACGTGCAATAGATGTTGTGTGTACAGGATAAACAACATAGTACAAATACAACATTTGACAGAAATTATGTTGTGTTGGAAAAAAAAAAATAGAAAGTATGGATGAATCCAGGAAAATGTCAATAAGGCTTCCCGGTGTTCAGCAGGACCAGGTCAGCAGGCGCTGTCACGATTCATGATCCTGACGTAAACTTTATCAGTGGCAACCTGCCACATGAGAGACAGACACTCCGGGGATGATACCCCGGATGGTGAGTTAGTAACATACATTTACATAAATACATACAGATAGAGAGGGAGAAGAAGAGAGGGAGGGGAGGAGAGAGGAAGAGAAGGAAGAGAGCAGGGAGGTGTCCCCCGGCAGTCTAAGCCTATAGCAGCATAACTAGGGGCTGATCCAGGGCAAACCTGAGCCAGCCCTAACTATAAGCTTTATCAAAAAGGAAAGTCTTTAGCCTATTCTTAAATGTGGAGAGTGTGTCTGCCTCCCGAACACAAACTGGAAGCTGGTTCCACTGGAGAGGAGCTTGATAGCTGAAGGCTCTGGCTCCCATTATACTCTTAGAGACTCTAGGAACCACAAGTAACCCTGCAGTCTGGGAGCGTAATGCTCTAGTTGGTTTATAAGGTACTATGAGATCTTTAAGATATGCTGGAGCCTGACCATTAATTGATTTGTAAGTCAGGAGAAGGATTTTGAATTCTATTCTGTATTTTACCGGGAGCCAGTGCAGAGCAGCTAATACAGGAGTAATATGATCCTGTTTCCTTGTTCTTGTCAATACATGTGCCGCTGTATTTTGGATCAACTGAAGAGTCTTAAGCGACTTTTTGGGACAACCTGATAACAATGAGTTGCAGTAATCCAGCCTTGAAGTAACAAATACATGGACTAGTTTTTCTGCATCATTTTGAGACAGGAAGTGTCTTATTTTTGCAATGTTACGTAGATGAAAGAAGGCAGTCCTTGAGATTTGTTTTATGTGGGAGTTAAACGACAGATCTTGATCAAAGATGACGCCAAGATTCCTTACAGTGGTGCTGGAGGCCAAGTTAATGCCATCCAGAGCTTCTATGTCATTAGAAAATGCATTTCGGAGGCGTTTAGGGCCAAGTATAATAACTTCAGTTTTGTCTGTGTTTAACATCAAAAAGTTGATAGACATCCAAGTTTTTATGTCTTTAAGGCATGCTTGAAGTTTAGCCAATTGATTGGTTTCATCTGGTTTAATTGATAGATATAATTGGGTATCATCCGCATAACAATGAAAGTTTATAGAGTGGTTCCTTATAATATTGCCCAAAGGAAGCATATATAAGGTGAATAGAATCGGTCCAAGTACAGAACCCTGCGGAACTCCAAGACTGACTTTGGCTGTCATGGAAGATTTATCGTTAACAAGTACAAATTGAGATCGCCCAGATAAATAGGACTTGAACCAGCTTAGTGCGGTTCCTTTTATGCCAACACAATGTTCCAGACTCTGTAGTAGAATGTCATGATCAACAGTGTCGAAAGCAGCACTGAGGTCTAACAAGACAAGAACAGAGACAGGTCCTTTGTCTGATGCCAATAGAAGGTCATTGGTAACTTTCACCAGTGCCGTCTCTGTGCTATGATGAACTCTAAATCCAGATTGAAAAACCTCAAATAAACTATTATTATGTAAAAAGTCACACAACTGTTTTGCGACTGCTTTCTCAAGGATCTTAGCGAGAAAGGGAAGGTTAGATATCGGCCTATAGTTGGCTAAAACCTCTGGATCAAGACAAGGCTTTTTAAGAAGTGGTTTTATTACAGCTACTTTAAAGGATTGTGGTACGTAGCCAGATAATAGAGACAGGTTGATCATATTTAATAACGAAGTGTTAATTAAGGGTAAAACTTCTTTAAACAGCTTAGTTGGAATCGGGTCTAAAAGACAGGTTGATGGTTTAGACGATGAGATTGTTGAAGTTAGTTGGTTAAGGTTGATTGGAGTAAAACAGTCTAGATATATTTCAGGAGTTACAGATGTTTTTAAAATTCCAACAGTTGAAGTTAAGTCATTACCAATTGAGGTCAGGAGGAGATTAATTTTGTCTCTAATAATTATAATTTTATGGTTAAAGAAGCTCATGAAGTCGTCACTACTGAGAGATATAGGAACAGAAGGCTCTGTAGAGCTGTGACTTTCTATCAGCCTGGCTACAGTGCTGAAAAGAAACCTGGGGTTGTTCTTATTTTCTTCTATTAAGGAAGAGTAATAAGCTGCTCTGGCATTACGGAGAGCCTTCTTATACGTTTTAAGATGATCTAACCAGACTAAACGAGATTCTTCCAATTTAGTGGAACGCCATTTACTTTCAAGATTTCTCGACTTTTGTTTTAGTTTGCGGATTTGTAAATTAAGCCATGGAGCTTTCTTTTTCTGTTTTATAATCTTCTTCTTTAGAGGAGTGACAGAGTCAAGTGTTATTCGCAGTGAGGCTGCAGCGCTATCAACAAGATAATTCATTTGTGAGGGACTAAAGTTAGCATTGGAGTCCTCCATTATATTGATATTGAGTCCTGGTATTGAATTAAGTGCTGATGAAATTTAGTCACAGCACTTTCAGATAAACATTGAGCGTAGGATATTTTGCCTACTGGCTTGTAGTCCAGTAACAGGACTTCAAAAGTTATTAAAAAATGGTCTGATAAAATAGGATTATGTGGACACACTAATAAACTTTCAATTTCAACACCATATCCCAGAACAAGGTCCAGAGTGTGGTTTAAACAGTGAGTTGGTTCATGTACATTTTGACTGAACCCAATTGAATCTAATATTGAGATAAATGCATTATTAAGGCTATCACTATCAACATCCACATGAATATTAAAGTCACCTACAATAATTACTTTATCTGTTTTAAGGACTAAATTTGCAAAAAAATTCTGAGAATTCAGATAGAAATTCAGAATACGGACCAGGAGGGCGGTACACAGTAACAAATAAAACTGGCTTTATTGTTTTCCATGTTGGGTTTGAGAGCGTAAGAACAAGGCTTTCAAAAGAGTTATAGTTTAGTTTAGGCTTAGGATTGATCAAGAGGTTTGAGTCAAATATGGCCGCAACTCCACCTCCTCGGCCAGTACCTCGAGGAATGTGAGTATTAATATGACCAGATGGAGTGGATTCATTTAGACTGACATATTCTTCATGTCTCAGCCAGGTTTCAGTGAGACAAAATAAATCAATCTTATTATCTGATATTAAATCATTTAGCAATCCAGCTTTCGTTGATAAAGATCTGATGTTTAAGAGCCCACATTTAATTTTTCGATTTAGTTGCACTTTTGCAGCGGTGGTGTTTATTTTAATTAGGTTTTCATGTATAACTCCTCTTCTGTTAACCATAGACTTGATTAGTTTCAGTGGTCGTGGGGCAGACACAGTCACTATGGGGATTTGAGTGGGTGACTGCCCGGAAAGAAGCACAGAGAAGTGTGTAAGACTGCAACTCTTTATCACCAATCCTGTTCGTGATTTTCATGGATAGGATATCGAGGCGTAGTCGTGGAGGAGAGGGGTTGCAGTTCGGTGACCTGAGGATCTCATCGCTGCTCTTTGCAGATGATGTGGTCCTTATGGCATCATCGGTCTGTGACCTTCAACAGTCACTGGATCGGTTCGCAGCCGAGTGTGAAGCGGTTGGGATGAGGATCAGCACCTCAAAATCTGAGGCCATGGCTCTCAGCAGGAAACCAGTGGATTGCCTACTCCGGGTAGGGAATGAGCCATTACCCCAAGTGAAGGAGTTCAAGTACCTCGGGTCTTGTTCACAAGTGAGGGGATGATGGAGCGAGAGATTGATCGGAGAATCGGAGCAGCGGGGGCGGTATTACAGTCACTTTACCGCACCGTTGTGATGAAAAGAAAGCTGAGCCAGAAGGCAAAGCTCTCAATCTACCGGTCGATCTTCGTTCCTACCCTCACCTATGGTCATGAAGGCTGGGTCATGACCAAAAGAACGAGATCACGGGTACAAGTGGCCGAAATCGGTTTTCTCAGACGGGTGGCTGGCGTCTCCCTTAGAGATAGGGTGAGAAGCTCAGCCATCCGTGAGAGACTCGGAGTAAAGCCGCAGCTCCTTTACGTTGAAAGGAGCCAGTTGAGGTGGTTCGGGCATCTAGTACGGATGCCACCTGGACGCCTCCCTAGGGAGGTGTTCCAGGCACGTCCAGCTGGGAGGAGACCCCGGGGAAGACCCAGGACTCGGTGGAGAGATTATATCTCCTCACTGGCCTGGGAACGCCTCAGGATCCCCCAGTCGGAGCTGGAGGATGTGGCCCGGAGAAGGGAAGATTGGGGTTCCTTACTGGAGCTGCTGCCCCCGCGACCCGATCCCGGATAAGCGATAGACCATCGTGCCTGGAACACCTCCCTAGGGAGGCGCCCAGATGGATGGATCTTTGATAATGCCTTTTAAAACATTACATCATTTTGATGAGTTAACAGCTTGCTAGCAAGTAGCTAATTAGGAAATAAACAGGGGGATATTCATTCAAAGTAGGATCCTTCTTTTAACATCATTTTTGAGAAATGTTTAGTAGTCCATTTGAAGGATGGATAGAACTAGGATGCTTGGAAATGTGATAAAATCACACTAGGGGGGAACAAGAGAGTATGGAAATCTGAAACTGACGCTGACAGCTAGTGACCATGGAATGATCTGCCATGGCTGGTCTAACTAGAACAAAGTCAAATCAACAACTTAATTTCCGGGACATCAGGAAATGCAGTCCTTTAAGTTCAAAGCCTCCAGATTTCAATTCCATTGTCAATGCTTGATAATCTGAATGGAATGGTCAGACTCTGCAACTATTTACAGGGTTTTTTATGCTGTTCTGTGAGAACCTTTTTAGAACGGCCTACTGCCGTTCATGTCATGGCAAAGATGTCTGTGATTGGTTATTTTAAATAACAATCAAAAAAGCTTGCGGTTGCCTTCGAAATAAAGAAAGCTCAGTTCACCTGATTCACAACACAATAGACTTTCTCACTTACATCTGGTGGTATGTCTCCATCTAGATGGTTTTATTTCTACAATTCAACAGCATCATTTCTTTCCAGAAACAGTGTCCCAGTTAAATGTGGATAATCCACATAACACACTGTTAACAGTTTTCACAGGAAAAGTCCCTCTGTTGACACTGTGTTCTGGAGGCCCTTGAACAAAGCTGTAGCTGTATGCACATCTAATCCATGGTTAATTAGTAGTCACATTATTAGCCAAGCTTCCCTGGCTACCAAAATGTTAAATGAAATGAAATCTTAAATTTAACATACTGACTGTGACTGTAGTCGTAACTTGGTCCATTCCATTATCTGTCAGAAATGTCCCTCCCTGGGCACTGACTGTCTCTCCTCCTTCCTGTCTATCTTCAGCTGTACTAATAATGGCAAGAAACACAACAGTGTGGTCACTGCTAATGAGCTTTTGTAGTGGAGTTGTAACATTAGTGCCCCCCCCCCCCCCCCCCAGCTGGTGATAATGGTTGAAAAGGAAGGGAGGAGAGGACAGCAACGCTTGATGTTTGACACACAGGAAGTCACTGTCGATTGATTGGCTCCTGTTGAACCAGACATTCCCCTCACAGGAGTGATGTCTCCTGTCTTAATATAAAAATGTTTCATCCTTTCAGTTCTTGGGAGTTCATCCCCACAGACTCCGGCTTGCTGTGCAAAAAAGACAGATGAAAGACCAATTAGATTTTTTTTCTTCTCTTTCAAATGCAAGAAAGTCTCTGGCTACAAAAGTGAAAAAGAATACCACCAGATTAAAATAATGAGGGTTTAGAGGACTTCAGAAGCTCCACATGAGTCACATTTCTCTCTTATCTTTCACCTTTTTAGCCCTGCAGGAAGGAGGGACGTATCTTAACTGTTTGGGCTCCGGCTACTGCTCTGTACATGTCTGCTCTTAAATGAGCAAAAAATATCCTGTAATAGATATAAAATTGCCAGGCATGAAATAATAATTAGAGCTTTGGTTGTTGCTGGAACTCCTGGCTGCTTTGGAAGGGCCTTGCTAATTTGCACTGTCATCTCCATGGATGGCACAACAAGCCCTAGGCTGTAAGCGGAGGCGCCGGTCTGATGGGGGAAACAGAACCCGCTGGGTGTTCTCTGCTGGAACTATCATCTCCTCCGCACACACCCACACATCCGCCACCATCCTGCTGCTGCCATTTTTCTCTCATCACAAGCTGCTTCATCTCTGCAACCCCTCTCCACTCGTCACTCAGGAGCAGCACTAGAAAGTAATCCTCAGCTATTTGAGAGGAGTGGGCCTTTTCCAAGCCTTTTAACGGACTCCTGGCAGCTGAGAGAATATACATGTTGCTGTATTAACAAGGCTTTTAGAGCAGTGAAGGAGCATGTACAAACATGTGTACTGTGTGTGTGTGTGTGTGTGTGTGTGTGGGCAGACATTTTCATAAGGGGACATATCCAGTTTAATACGAGTCTGCTGTCTCTTGTTATTGCATGTATGTGTTTGTTATGTTCAAGGACTATGTTGATGGGAATGAGTAGCATGAAATTACCATTATATTAGATATACGTGCACTATTATATTAAAGCTATGCCTGGGACCTAGTTCAGACAGTCAGCTGCTGTTTTCACTACATACTCTTCTCACTACAATGTAGATCAAATGCACCCTGTGCAGGTGGAAACACTAACTTACTAACTTTTAAACTTTTACCCCCCTAGCGTTTCCAAGTGGTATATTGTTGGTGCCGCTGTAGCAAAGACATACAGATCATTTTCTGTTTTTCTCAGAGCTACCAACAACACAGGACACATTGCTTTATTACAAACAAACTGCACCACAGAGACGTGATAACATATTTTCTGTCCGTTGATTTTCATATGAACAAGTAGATTCATCTACTTGTTCATATGTAGATAGACATGCTGCTAGCTGTAGCCATGTTGCTAACAGTTCAAAACAACCATACGAATCCCAAAGAACTAGAAACCCCAGATCTTATTGCTACAATAAAGGAAGAGTAAAACACTCTGTATTAATATTAACTAGGAAGGTTTTGTTACTAACTGATCTAGCTTAGAAGAAAGAATGTTTTTATCACTGTCCCTCTTCACCGTTTTTGCCACCTCCGTCAACAAAGTTTTCACAGTTACGTTACATTTCATTTAGCGTTTGTCCAAAGCGACTTACAATAAGTGCAAACAATCTTGAGGATACAACTCCGAACAGCAAGAATCTAGTAAGTACATTAGCTTAAAATAGGTAAAATAATTTGAAGTGCAGAACAATAGCTTCAAATAAGCCAAACCAATAAATGCAACTTACAGAAACAATAGAATAAAAACTTTACTGCGGTTGTTCAGCTGCTTGGGGATAGCAATTGTTGCTATTTTGTTGCCTCTCAGCGAAATGTTTTCCAGTAGGCAGTGATGCAGTGTATATATCTAGGGCTTTTATTGTGAAAGGGACATCACGACCCAGAGGCAGACAGAAATGCATAGTGAAAGTGAAGCTTTTTCATTTCAGTTATTTCTTTTATGAGGACAACACACATTAATTATTAATGACCAAATGTTCTAAAAGGTGATCTATAAAATGTACAGACAACATGTTTTTACGTACCGACTTAAGGGACTACACACACAAGCAATCAGACATATTGTCTATTAGATAATGATCCAGCATAGTTTACAGACCCACTTCCTGCACTATCACTTACACACTATCTAACAGTAATGTCAAGGACCATGAACATCATTCCATCTAAATGCACTCCAGCTTTACATTGCCATGACCTATCATGACTTTTTCCTCAAAGAACAGTTTGAGTTTGAATGCCTTGGGAGTTTTTCAAATGCATGTTATGTGCGCTTGACTCATCTAATATGCGTGAGTGCCTCGTGCAGTAAACAGCACACAAATTCAACTGAGGTCATCGTCTCAACCTGAATGTTATGTTGTATAACATTATGTCCTTCCCTTTGTTTTTACATTACATTACACAGCAGATGCTCTTATCCAGAGCGACTTACATTGAACTAAGTACAGGGACAACCCTGGAGCAACTCAGGGTTAAGTACCTTGCAGGGGTACAACGGTGGCAGCCTGGTATTGAACTCCCGACCTTCTAGTGTTTTGTTTGGAAGGCGTACCACTAAACCACTAGGGCATCACCACCCTTTTCCCCTCTGTCTCCTTTCCTCTATGTGTCCCTCTTTTGCTCTTTCTTCTTTTTTGTGTCTCTACTACACAGGAGGCCATAGTAACAGGTCTGCTCCCAGAGACAACCTACTCTGTGACTGTGGCTGCATATACCACCAAGGGCGATGGAGCACGCAGCAAGGCCAAGGTGGTCACGACCACAGGGGCAGGTGTGTGATGTGTGTTGCGTCCATTTGAAATTAATATTTTTTAGCTCATCTCCACATTTTTGGATACACCAAAATCACTTATTCAGTGTTCAGCTGTGACAAAACGAAGTCAATTTTGTAAGAAGGAATACCACATTCTGCCTCTTTAAATGAAAGATGAATTCATAAGCAGTAAAACACAACTTTGATCAATTTGTTAAGTAATGTTAGCAAACTTAAGATACATATTAGCGTAAAAGTGACATAGCCACCGCAGATCACACACATGGTTAGGTTAGGTTTAGGCAAAAAAAGGTTTGGGTTAAAAACAAAAACTTTGTTAAGGTAAGGGAATATTTTCCATAATTTAAAGGTTAGGTTTATGTCTTTGCTGACAATTGTTTTCCTGGAACACAGCAGCATAGCTAAAAAAAATAGGTCCAACAAGACTTACAATGTTGTGTAAGTTGTGTAAGTGTAAGTTGTGTGTTATGCGTTCACTTTCGAGTTTACCTCAAAATGCCTGTGATAGCTAAACTTTTGGCTTGTTTACTACCTGTCTGATCTCTGACTGCTCGTGCTTGTTGCCCCATCTGACCTATTTTCAAAGATGTCACTGTTCTCAGATCTCAACAATTACTTCCCATTTTCTCCACCCAACTGAGAAATGTACAACAATTACATAGAAAAATGTAGACAGGAAATAGTCAAATAGGACTTCAATGTGTTAAAATTAACAGAGTATTAAAGAGTATTTAAGATATTTGAATGTCTTCCAGTGCCTGGCAAACCCACTATGATGATCAGCACCACCATAGGGAACACTGCCCTGATCCAGTGGCAGCCTCCTAAGGAGATGGTGGGGGAACATGTGGGATACCAGCTGCAGTACAAGAGAGGAGAGGACGAAGCCTTCACCATCAAAGACTTCAAAAAGGCAGATGATCATTTCACAGTCACTGGTCTCCACAAGGGAGCCACCTACATCTTCAAACTGTGCGCCAAAAACCGAGCAGGCAATGGGGAGGAATATGTGAAGGAGATCAGCACCCCTGAGGACATTCCGAGCAGCTACCCCCAAAACCTGAGTGTGGTAGGCCTGACCGCCACCTCCACTAAGCTGGCCTGGGAGCCCCCTCCTCTAGCCGAGAGGAATGGGAAGATTGTCAAGTACGTGGTGGTTTATCGAGATATTAACAGCCAGCGCAACAGCACCAACAGTACCACAGAAACACAGATGACCATCCAAAATTTGCAGCCAGACACAACCTACGACATCAGAGTCCAAGCTTTCACCATGAAGGGGGGAGGACCCATCAGCCCAAGCATTCAGAGTCGAACCATGTCCACCTCCATGCCAGGTGAGAACCACAGGCTACTTATCAGAGAGAGAGATTAATAATCTCAGTCATATCCGCAATTAAATTAACCACCTAATAATCATCTAGACCTTCCCTCAGTGTTTACCAAGAACTTTGGTGTGAAGGCTGTGATGAAAACCTCAGTCCTGCTGACCTGGGAAGTGCCAGAAACCTACAAATCTCAAGTGCCTCTCAAGGTAAGATCAGCTAACTCTGTCACATGTACAGCAGCTGCCGCGCTGATACATCACAGCCATTACTGATCATCTAGAACAAATCATTACCTGCACCAAATCGTTTGACCACATCACCCCCATCCTCATCCAACTTCACTGGCTCCCTGTTCAGCACCGGATTGATTACAAAAACCTTCTGCTCACATACAAAGCCCTCAACAACCTCGCCCCCACCTATCTCTCAAACCTCCTCCAGGAATACACCCAATCCCGCTCCCTGCGCTCATCCTCAGCCAGACTCCTGACTGTCCCCACCTCCCGCCTTAGCACCATGGGAGCCAGGGCTTTTAGCTGCACCGCGCCCAGGCTCTGGAATTCTCTGCCTCCACACATCAAACAGTCTGACTCCATTACCACTTTCAAATCCCACCTCAAAACCCACCTGTTGAAACTGGCCTACTTACTCTAAAACACAACCAACTTGTTATCACAGATCCTCCTTTCACTCCGTCACTCCACACTCTGTCTTGCCTGTTTTATCTATGTCGGTTTGACTAATTTGTTTTCCGTCTTTGTTTTAGCTGTTTTAACTTTTAAATGCACTGTAAGGCGACCTTGGGTGTCCTGAAAGGCGCCTCTAAATAAAATGTATTATTATTATTATTATTATTATTATTAAATAAGTCAATGTTTGCAAACATCAAATAATATGGCGATAGAGACCAAAGAACGAAAATTTGATTCTAATGTTACACTATATACCATTTCAAACTGCTTCCACGGACAACCATAGTTATATACATATGGTTGTAGTATCATTGGTAGAAAATAAATGCTATTGGATTGTAGGAGCTGTATATGCAGACAGGAGGTGGTGTCATTAACACAATATAAGGTAAAGACTATAATCATTTTATTAAATATTTACATGTATATGGGACATTTGAAATATTGTCTTGTGTAGTCTTCAAGAGAATAGCTGCTCCATAAATCAGGAAAATCAATTTGCACCATATTAAATTATGCCTGTAACTGAACTTTATGACTGGCTATTTGTTAAGGGGCCTGTCTGTCCTGTCACTCAGTAGTTGGCTCTGTACAGCTCTGATGATAAGCTAAAGTGCAAAAAAACAAGGTTTATGACCATGGATAAGCAACTAAATAATAGTAAACTAGTAAATCATACTTTATTTATACAGCACCTTGTGACACAAAACAATGAGTCATAGAATGTTTCACAAAATCGAAAGCAGAACTACAGGACAAGGTCACAAAAATGCACAGCACTAAAGACAGCTACAACAATTTAACTTAGTGAATTGGAGCTACAAATTACAATTTTATAATTTATTGCGCAAATAAATATGAATTAAAGATTAACAAAAAATTGAAAGATTCTTTCCAAGGGTGAGATCACTGTCCATCTCATGTTCATTAAATAGGGAGCTGGAGTGAGGACATTGTTAGTTTAGCTTAGCTTAGCATAAAGACTGGAAGCAGTGGGAAACAGCTAGCCTGCCAGTGTGCAGAGTGACCATATACGCCAACCAACCCCCTAAAGCTTTTCAAGTGGATTTTGGTGCTGGAACTATTTCTCTGCTAACAACATCCAACAGCAGTGACTGTGTGCAGCTTCCTAAAGTCTTAGTGTACAGTTGTATACGGATTAAACAAACAAGATACATGTTAATCAGTGAGCTTTAGAGGTGTTGGTTGGGTATTTCTTGGCTCTACACAGTGCCAAGCCAGCTGTCCCTGCTTCCAGCGTTTATGCCATGTTTAACTAAATGGCTGCTGACTCCAGCTTCAATTTTAGCTCACGGATATGAGAGCGGTATCTATCTTATCATCTGACTCTCGATGACGAAAGGAATAAGGGTATTTTCCACAATGTTGAACTATTCCTATAAGATTAGAGGCTAATGCATCAAAGGAAAAAATCAATAGTGCAAGAAGGAGAAAGGTGAAATCATTAAAGTATATTGTTATGCTGATGATATTCAACTTGCATAACACAGGTTTCCAAGACACACATATTTGAATGTTATATTACTTCATTGGCCTACTATAGAATTTTTGGCAGTACAATTTAGAAAAGACAGTTCTTTTCTTAGAAGCAGTTAGACAACCAGTGTAGAAAACATTATGCAATCAATCGAAATGTATCACTGTTAGTAAAAAAACAACAACTTCATCCTGGCTTCAGATCCTGTACAACCAGCAGAGTGTGGAGGTTCAAGGCAACCTGAAGAGGAAGCTGATCACACAGCTACAGCCAGATACTGATTATTCCTTCGTGCTAATGAGCCGGGGGAACAGTGCCGGTGGCCTCCAGCAGCAGGTGTCCATTCGAACAGCTCCAGACATGCTGCAGATGAAACCAGCTCGATACCAGCACGATATGGAAGAGGGTGGAAAAGTGATCATCAGTCTGTCCACGGTGCCTCCTGAAGTCTCTGTCAGGTCTGTGCTGCTTGTTTGTCTGAGGGGTATCCTTACTGAAAAATAATCATTCATGATAGATGGCTCTGAAATGTCTTCTGCACTTCATCGGTCAGAACCTGTAGCTCGCGTTCTGAAATTTGTGTTATCTTTTTTCTTTGCCATTGTTCTGCATGCATGTGGAACATGTTTTTTTCAGCTTGCATTCGCATTGAATGGGCATTAAAAGCCCTGCTTTTTTCCCTGCTTTTTTTTTATTGTTACATTTCTCATCATAACATCTAAACTATTGAAGTAATAAACAAATCAAAGATATAAATCACAAAAATAAACAATAAAAGTTCAAATTCAAGTTTATTATATAAAACATTATAGGGTTAGAAAATGTGATTTACAAGGCAGTCAGGTAGGCACCCCAGGCCATCATTCATAATCATTTTCAACGGTCATTCAACCATTCATCATGCATATTAAGTTGCAATATTAAAATGTATTTTAGCTCCACCAACTCCTGAGGGAAATGTCTGTCTCTTAGCTAAAGAGACAAATGCTAAATGCTGCATGCTGCACTATGTTCACCTGCGTGTGCGTGTGCGTGTGCGTGTGCGTGTGCGTGTGCGTGTGCGTGTGTGTGAGGGGAACTGCTTTAAGTTATTACTGATTGTTTCACATTACACATTTTTAATTGTAAATGTAAAAATATTGTTTAGTTCAGTTATAAGCACATTTTGGTTAATAAAGCTCTATTATTATGTTTAAAAAGCAAGAAGTGTCTTTGCATCTCCAATTGCCTGGACTGTCACTTTAGTGGAAAGTAACTAAGTACTTTTACTCACAATTTGGAGGTAACTGTTTTTTATTTTAGTATTCCCATTTTATTCTTCTACTCCACTACATTTCAGATGACAATATTATACTTTATACTCCGCTACTTTTATTTGACAGCTAAAGTAAAGACTGTTAGTTTACGAATGAAGATTTTACATATAAAATATATGATGAACTTTTAAAGAACTTGTTTTAGGTTAAACTACCCAATAGTTCAAATGTGTCACATCTTAACTAGCTGCAACATTAAAATGCACTTTATATGATTTGCATCAATAAGAATTACTAATAATATAACATATATACTAATTTAACACTCTGACAGGGGCCATTTTGCATAATGAGTATGTTTACTTTTGAAACTGTATCTTTACCCAGGAAATTGGAGTACTTTCACATTTTTGATATTGGTATTGCTAATTATTATTATTATTATTATTATTATTATTATTATTATTATTATTATTATTATTATTATTATTATAATTATTTACTTAAGTTAAGAATCAGAGTACTTCTTCCACCACTGCACCTCTGATTGATGAGAGAATTGACCTCAGAGTGTGCCATGCTATTCTCTCCAGCTTACATTCAGTGTGTGAGCAGTTTAAAGGCCTTATAAAGCTTCACCTCACAGCAGCCCAGTGAGGCTAAGTCTAATTGAGATGCACAAAGATGCAGACAACATGTCTGTGTTAAATCAATAGCTTAGACACAAGTTTGTCTGCAGCCATTACAAGCCTGGTTTATTTACTTCTTTTCCTGTTCTAGCCAGTTCATAACCAGCCAGTTATCTGCTGCAGCAGCATTTCTGTGGGTCAAAGTAGTTTAAAAAGCAAAGAAAACATTAAGTCCCACAACACAACAATGCCATGATTATAACCTATAACCAGTGCCGCTCCTGAGCTCCGTTCTGACACTAGAAAGCAATTGATTTAAGATGTGAGCTTTAAAACCACAATTATTTAGAAAAGAAGATCACAATGCAGAGGCTGCAATTCAGTGGGTTACTTTTGTATTATTACTGAGCTCAATGGAGAAGACAGGAGAAGACAGTAATGGACTTAATTGTGTTTGTTTCTCTAAAGAAATCTCCCACAACTAATGAATGCCCAACCCAGACCTTTTCAAACCTATCCCATCGACGTTTAGGAGAAGAGAAGAAATTAATGTATAAACTTTAGAAGATAAAGTCCTTCAAGTTACTCCGTCAAAACATGAGCAATAGATGACTGAAATGAAACAGCATGTAATTCACATTGAAGCTGTATTTTATAAGTATGTATACATAATGCATATGGGTGTTTAAGGCAGTTGTGTTACTGTGTTTAATACAGGTGGTACTACATAGTGGTTGTCCCCGTCAATCCGGTTTCTCAGAGAAGATGGGAGAACCCTGAAGACATGGACATACAGGAGGTGAGTGGACGTGTACTTGTATTCGCCATGTAAAGGGAACAAAGTCTACATTAAAGCCACGGTAACACTCAAAATCTCCCAAGACTGACTCAGCGGTACCTAGACGCAGTGCATTGTGGGGCAGTTGAGTAGTAAGATGGTGTTCCATTATCAGAATTTCTTGCTAATGTAGTTTAAATCCAGGCCTTTTATCACATCCACAAAATCCACATACCATGCAGTGTGAACACGCAACATACTAAATTTTACGTTATACTTAGTAGGTGTAGTATGAAAAGTATGAATACTATGACTAGTATGAAAGGTAGGAATACTATGACTAGTATGAAAGGTAGGAATACTATGACTAGTATGAAAGGTAGGAATAGTATCAATAGTATGAAAAGTAGGAGTAGTGTGAAAATGAATAGTATGTTAGGGTGCAATTTTGAACCCTGCCCAAATGTCCCAGTAAGGCACAGCAGTGAGCCAGCATGCACAATACCACACCCTGAAACTGAAGATGTACCATTGCACCAATGGTGAACTTTAAGGTTCAGTTAAGTGTGTGTCTTCTTTTGTTCTTACAAATCTGAAAAGTCTGTTCTGGTACACACAACCTTGATTTTGGAACTACATCTACAATACACATCTTCGACAGCCAAACAAATATACTCAATCATTTTAACAATTAAAGCTTATGATCCTTAATCCTGTGTTTGTCTGTGTTAAAGACCTCTATATATGTATTTTAAACATTTATAAAATCATAGATATAACATGATATGGTTTCCCTATTATCATATGTAGCTCTGATAGTCTCGTGGTATGCTGATAGCTTTGGCATTTGCAAGCATTGAAGTAATGTTTCTATTTAAACAGTATATTGTCACAAAATAAGAATTAACAAGAATTACATGTCTGCTAAGTGCCCATGATGAAAGAAGGATAATCATCTGCTCTGCTTAATGTCTTTCTTTGTATACTCTTTCTTGATAACTGCACATTTCTTACAAATATCATAATCCAATACATCTTTAATACTATAAATATGTTTATTCCCAGTACTGTAGGTAGAGTGATGCTTTGCCCTCCTTTGCTTGGCCTCTGGTGTAAAACGTAAGATTACTGTCGGTGGTAGTGAGGACGTTGGGTGGGTGCTCTTATTGAAAGAATAACTCAAACATGACTTGAGGGAAGGGCAAAGTTTATCCACTAGCCGACCAGTGAAAAACAACTCTTACCCACTCTTGCCCACTTACACAAGTTCAGTTGCCATTAAGACAGTCTCAAAATAACTGTTTGTATTATGTTTGTTTTCACTCTGCAGGGGTGGAAGATTAAGTGTGAGTCATTCCTGCTACTGCAATTTAAAACTACTGATGAATGCAAGGTGTCACTAAAATCATGAAGTTTGTATTGGCAGCTCCTCTAAAGATGGGCTCTTTCTCTTTTTCCTGCAATTGTGGATACTGTAATTACCCGCTGTCAGTGAAAATCCATTAGCCATAGTTTTAGTGCTTCACTTTCAAGTGCTTCCTAACCTACAGGTGTACATTCAGATTTTACATAATCATCCTGTAATGAGCAACTGCACTGGATTGTGTTCTGCAGAATCTTTATTGTGTAAGCTCTAAAGAGTCTTACTATATCTGAAGACAGTACCTGAGACAGACTGGTAAGGCTGTGCATTTCAAACTATACCACCATTATAGATAAAGAGCATACTTCTCTTAAAATGCTCTCTCCTGTTGCACTAAGGAAGTGACAAGGAAATAATTTTCTCAGATTTGGGTTTGCAATAAACCGTAGTCTCACAAGTACTATTGTGCCCGTTGTAAAGTGTTATGTCAAGAAAATGGAGGTTTCATGCTGTTTCATAGTGAAAGAAAGATAGTAAGTAGAAGTTTTTATTAGGGATGTTACGATAAATTGGATCTTGCGATGTCGCAATAGACAAATGTCTTGATGCTGTCGTGAGACTATGACGATATGACATGGTTATTTATAGCTGCTTTCTACTATCGCTCCTTGTTTGTGTTAAAACAGCAGAGGGCGCAATCATACTACACCTGACATCCTTAGTGTGCCAGCCTCGCGTTCTCCACTGCTTTTCTTATTAAGTCCTGCCCTGTGTAGCGTTCAAGCGCTGGCCCTGCTCCAGCTGGTTAATGGACCTATGAACACACTGTGGTGATTCTGCTGCAGCAGAAAAGAAAGATAGTAGAACGCAAACATCTATAAATATGACATATTATCACAGTCTCACGACGACATCAAGCAATGTTACGATATCGCAAGATTTGATATATCGTTACATCCCTAGTGTCATCAACAATGTCTCCAAGAAGGGAGGTCACCTTTATGTTGCTGTGCTGGCCTGCATGTTTGTGTAGCTTGTCCCTGATTTGTGTATTGTGTTAACTGAATCAGACCCGTTTAACTAACACATTTAATGTTACTTTTAATCTTTTCCTGTATGAAAATGAAAAACCCACGTGGTTCTCCAAAGTAATGAAAAAAAATATTCATGCAGTAACTACCTTAATCTGTGAAGCCTTACATAGCGTCATCCCAGCATTAGGGAGAGTTGTGTCATTATCACACAAGAACTACTAGCTATACAAGAATATAAATAAATCAATATATTATTCATTCTTAGTTTTCATTCAACTTCAGGCGTACTGCTTTGTGGTCAGCGTCCATGTCTTCAGTATGATAAACCAAAAAGGTCAGTAATTTCATCTAAACTGGAAGGATTTGTGAAATCTGCTTTGCTTTGCTTTTCCACTGTGGTTGATGAATTGAGTTGCTTTTATTTACAAAATGGCTGACCTTAAGATGTCAAGACACTGGGGGGATTTAAAGAGTTTGAGGAATATACTTATTCTCTTTCTTTCTGAGAGGGAGATTGAAAGATTGATATCAATCTCATGTCTGTGTTGTAAGTACGGAGCTGGAGTCAGGACATGTTTAGCCTAGCTATAGCTTAAAGAAGCAGGGAGAAACTGTTAGCAATTCAAACATACACCCACCAGCCGCTTTAATGCTCAGCCATTCACACACTGTAATTGTTCATATAGTAGAAATTACGATTTTGTGGTTTTAGGGTTTAGAGTTATATTGTAGTACATTGCAGACAAACTTATTTCTTGTCTTATAACTTCTCTAAGTTTATATACTTTTTTATTTAAAAATGCAGCAACCGTAACGTAACACAATTTATCCCCGGGGATCAATAAAGTATTTCTGGTTCTGATTCTTATATGCTTAAACTATTTCTTGCTAAGCTAGGCTAATCATGTCCTGACACAAAGCTCATACTTAATGCTCAGACATGATGTTCTCATCTCATTCTCAGAAAGGACTTTAAAGGAATACTTTCCACAACATGAGCATTTGTATATTAATTACTCCCGTGTTACCTTGAATTCTTTTAGAAAACTTTGTGAAGTATTCTTTTAAGATGAAAATTGCTATAAAAACATATTTTCCTATTCTTAACCAAGGCTAAGAAAAGATGTTGTAGGGATGTCAGCACCACAACAGATGAGCACTCATGGATCACTTGTGCAGGACAAACACAATATCAGGTCTGAGTACCGGTTTATTGAATAACTGTGAAACTCAACATGGAAAGGAATAAGAAGATAAATAAATTAGACCAACAGTATGGAATAATGTGGGAAGAACATTTCGCTGTCCAGCGACTGTCCTTCCATGTGAAGGCACAAGAAACAAGCATCTCCTCCAGAGATCACTTTTGTTATGTCGTGTTATGATCCCATCCAAAGCCACCTGTTGTGTCGCCCCTCTGTTAGCTCCTGGAGCCTGCTGCTGACAGCAGTCTGCAGAGAAAGAAGAGACAGAGCCAGAACTTCCTGCAGCCCTACATCGCTGCCAAGCTGGACACTTTGCCTGAGATCTTTACACTGGGTGATGAGAAGAAATACAATGGCTACTACAACAAACCCCTCCCCGGCCAGCAGGAGTACCGCTGCTTTGTTCTGGCTGACTTGACAGAACACGAATCTGTGAGTGACTTCTATGTATTTATAACGATATGAGCATGTAGAGCACCTTCAGTAAAGCTTCAGTGGTTGAGGTCAGGGCCTTAATACCTTCATGCATGTTTAAAAACCACAGCAACCCTTCCTCACTAATGGTGTTTGAATATGTACACTGCTTAGACTACCTCATCCAGAGGATGTTGCATTTTTGGTCAATCACAAGACTCTTTGGCAGTTGTAATGCAATCACAAGGCAATCGTCAAAGCCAGTGTGAAACAGACCAGGTGGATGTAGCAAAAAGGAGAAGAGGTTGGTACTTAATTCCAACGTTACATTTTGATTTGTTAAATTTTTGAATTTTTAACATTTCAGCCAGTTCTGGTACATTATCTGTTCATAGGGATTTATAGTTCAAAGACTACACACTTTATATGCATTCATTTAATTGTGTAGCTTACATTTCAAACATACATAGAGACATGTTTCACTATACTACTGGCAGAAAACAATTAAAAGAACTTCAATAAAAACAGCATGTAGTGTAGACGCTATTTCATTAGCGGAAATTTCAGCAACAATGCACTTTCTTCACAGCTTAAAGGAAGAGCAGAATATTATATTCATTGCTTCAAGAGCAACCACATGTACTGTACAAATCATATAGAAAGAAATAAGTACATTAAACTGAAAGTATTCATGCATTTATACTAAACAACCTGTGTATAGTGTGTAAGGAACATGAACATTGTGAATTATTGTCCTTTTTTTTATGATCTAATTTTATATTAATCTACTTCAAATGCATTTACAGTCTTTCACTGACAGGTGAACCCTGTTCATGTTTACTATTCATTTCAATATGCTTGTTTTCATATTATTATGTGAGCCTATGTATACGCATCCTACTTCTAGCTGAGTGGAAGATGTTGCCTGGCTGCTGCTGTAGCTTCAAAGCATCTAAGACACATCACACATACAGCACAACGTGCTGCTCACACGCAATGCACACACAGAACCCTATCAGTTTGGGTCATTAAAAACTCAAATAAAGTTCTCAAAGATTAGGCCAAAAAATGTGAAGTTAATATTCATTTGATCAATTTGACGTATAAAGAATAATATTTAAGATGTCTGGGACCTGGTCTGCCTTGTCTGTTTTGCAGTGAGTTTGAGTTTTATTTCTTATTTGTATCACAACACAGTCAGCCACAACATGTAAAATACTCCATAATATTAAAGTAATGCCACGACAGTTGCACAACAGATCTTTGACAGCAGCCATGTGGGAAATCCAAGCTGCTCAAACTGCAGAAAGATGACAACTTGATCGGTTCGACGAATAAACTGCTTTCATGACCGCCGTCAAACTGAACGTCAAACAACAGCCAACCTACTGCAAATTCGGATTCTAAAATGAGTCAGGGAAGTCTGGGCATCAGCGTGAGATGTCACAACAAGCTGTTTGTCCACATGTGGATGAGATACACGTCGACACAGTAACAGGGACACTAGTTTGATATAATGCTGTCGCCTTGAAATGAGTGCAATCTTTGTGAAACTTGTACTTAAAGATTGTAAAACTTGCAATTATATGGCTCAGCACGGTGCTAAGGCCACAGTCTGTATTATTGTTGTTCAGGATTGCATTATATATAAAGCTGTTCTTGGTATTTTCTCCATGCTGTAATGTTTTGGCGCCCTTGATCAGTGGTACCTTGGATCTGGTAATAATACAAATGGATTCCTGACCAACCCAGCACCAATTGCTTTATGTCATGTACTCCTTATACATTCTTATAGCAGTGACACTGGCCCCAGCTAGCCATCGCCATGTGAGAGAGAAGCAAAGCTGAGTATTAGAGTGGATTTATCTCTAAGTTACAGTCTGCCTTGTATGCAGCAGTGCAGTGTCAGGAAAAGTTCACCGAGGCTGTGCTTGACATCTCTCGCCCTTTAATAAATCATAGATCTACACCAGAGGACGAGGAGATTGCTGAGGCAATGTGGATGGGTTTTTAATATGCAGATCTATTACGGGTCATTTGTGGCCTTTTAATATCATTAGATCGTAAAACTTAATTTCTACTCTGTGGGTCACATTCTAGTACTTACCACTGCAGTGTGTGTCCCATTAATTTTCCTAAGGGTTGCACTACTGAATACACAGAGCAGTGTTTGTCATTGTTTTTCTATCTGTGGAACAAAAGAGCAGCCCCTCAGGTAGCGGTGCACATGTGCCAGGCATGACGCAGTGATGCGAATCACATCTCGAGTCATGTATGCATCTGCAGGTATATCTGTCAGGCAGTGAAGCCATGATCCCTGCTGTCATTCAGCGGCCTCAGACTGTCTCTCTAATTTCAGTTGCTTTTGTTCCTCATATCGGTCATTTACCCTCGTGGCATCTTTATTTAAAGCTGCCGATTATTGGGCAAATATCTCGTAATAACCTTTCAGCATATCGGAATAGGTTTGATTGTTTCAGTTTAAATTATTCAGAGAGGGAGTGAAACTGGAAAAAAAAACATCTATGTAAAATAAATTACAGAGAAGCTTAGCGAGTATTTTGATATCTGCATTTAAAATTATTGTTAATTCCAAGAATCAAAGAGAACATAGGGGTCGATTTGCATTTCAACTGCTTCATCACGTCTTCATACTAGCATCCAAAGTAACCGTTGTTCATGCACTACATTTTGAGAAAAGGAAAGATGAAGAATCAGAGGTGCATGGTCGGATTCCACAAAGGACGTGTACGTCTCCTCTGTGAGGAGTGTTTTATCTACGTGAAAGTCATCTCTGCTGCTGTATGAGTGATAATGAGTGAAATAAATATTACATTACATTATATTACAGTCATTTATCAGACACTCTTATCCAGAGCGACTCACATTGAACTAACTACAGGGACAGTCTCCCTGGAGCAGCTCAGGGTTAAGTGCCTTGCTCAGGGGCACAATGGTGGCAGTCCATCACCACCCCAAATAAGAGTCCACACAACCAGCTTGATTGATGAATTTGGACATTTGAGAAATTGATGGAGTTTTAGGATGTGACATTGTTTGGCTGGTTAAATAACAGAGTTCCAAACTTTTAAGAATTAGATGTGAATTTACATTGGGTAATAATGAAATTAGTTTCTTAAAGATTTCAACATCATCTTGTATGAAAGGTGCTATACAAATAAAGCTTATTATTATTATTATTATTATTATATTATTATTATCTCAGTTTGGGGCATATACTCTTGCAGTGATATGCAAAAATCACTGGAGTATGAAAGGGATATCCAGGTGCGATTACAAATTGACCCTGTGGGTCTAAGATGGTTTGTGATGCTCTCAAGGTTCTTCACCCCCCCGACCTACATCAGGTGCTCCAGGGCGAACATTTTCTCCCTTGTGTATATACAAAGGAGCTCGTCCCACCCCATCAGACACTCACGTAGCTCCCTGATGTAAAAAGTGTCCCAAACACCAGGAGCACTTATAGTGGTTATGTGCTGCTAGCTAATTTTGAAAACTGACCGAGAACAAAACAATTACAGTAATAAATAAAAGATCGGACATGCGTTGCTCTTGACAGGCTGTCATGTGGGACGGAGCTGGTCTAGCTATAAGTGCCCCCCCCCATGCGAATATGTGTGTTAAGATAGGCCACACATCGCCTGGATCACACTGCTATGGATAAGAAAGGGAACTCATTTATTTCTTTAAGGTGGGTCAGTTTGGGACGTGTAGGAAATATTGAGGTAAAACTTTGGTAAAAATGAAGACACAAAAAAAGAATGATGCAGGGGTAGGAACACAGGAACCTGTTCTGTGTTTCAACTCGACTATCAGGGTCGAGTTTCCTGTACTGAACTTACTTAATTGGTCATACACACACCTTGTGGCTGCTCCAACCTATGTACAGCTTCATTCACACACTAAGCAGCCGTAGCAGAAACACTATCAATAGGACATGGAGTGGTTTCTTGTTCTTCCTGAGGGTCATTTTTCCCCTGGGTCATTCAAACACATAACAACCCCCTCATTATCTTTTATCAAGAGTGTGTAGCCCTGGACTATGATTGTTTTATTGTGTTAGGAGCAGAGCAGCAAAGCCCAGATTCAGCAAATGACACTCAGCTGAATGTCCCTGTACAAAAATAGAAAACTAATCACATTCATTGAAAACGTAAAGGAAGCTTAGCTTTTATTGCTGCTGCAAAGTGCTGGCAGGGCAGAAGAAAGAAAGAATGGGGGGAAGACTGAAGACTGAAGCAAAAGGGCACTGCAGTTTTCTGTGGGCCCCACTGCTAGTAAGCAAACTGGGACGAGTGAAATTGTATAAAAGAAAAAGGCCATATCAACAGTGTGATCTCTTCCAGCAGAGGAAGGAGTGGTGGTAGTGAGCAGTGAGCAGCTTCCTCTGATTGCAGGGCCCTGTGGGAGTGACAGAGAGGTAAGGAGAAGAGTGAGAGGTGGAGAGAGAATAGAGAGGGAGCTTAATAGGGTGATACATTTGGTAAGAATGTGGGAGGGGGGGCACCTGAGAGAAATGCACAGACGTACTTAAGAAGGCGAGAAATGCTACAATCAGAGGAGACAGAATGGCTCAGATTCTGGAATCGGCTTCTGATGTGGGAGGGATGCTGAACTTTAAGGAGAAAAGACAGAGAGGAGATAGAAGGATGGCGGTGCAGAGGACTGGGGATTGTAGGAAATACACTGAGCCGACTGGATAGCATCCAGTTTGCCACAGATAGAGGAGAAGTGAAGGCTCTGACTGAGGTGGAAATAAAAGAACTTTCAAAACAAATTAAAACTACTCATTGTTTCTGCTTATTTTATGAGACAAGTGCTCTTTTTGGGGCGATATGGACAATGGAAACAATAGTGTAACAAAATGTTCATCGTCCCACTGCTGTTGAAGCCAATGTTCCTCTTTGCACAGCCCACCTTCTCTATCCAGCTTGCAGATGTAGCAGCAGTACATTTATCAGCCCTGAAGGATTACTATCCATCAGGTAGTGACGCCGAGATTGAACACCTCCAGACTCCCCCCTAGAGATTTTCTAAATACCCTTTAGAATATGCTTCCGTGACGTCATTTAAAAAAGAAGTTTTGGGAGCTTAAGGCAAGACTTTGCTAAAAATGCCATAAAGAACTACAGAGATAAGAAGGATGAATGCTGAGGAGACAGATGAGCTGAATATGTTATCAAGCTCCACACCCGTTAGCTGCTCAGGTTTCAGGGTTTCTTCTTCTATTCGTAACACAGTTTGAAGATTGGGGAGACTTAGAACCGTTTGGGAAGACACTGACAAACTATGCTGCCCTGTCAAATATTACAATCTTTAACTTTTTACTTCATTTTTAATGGGTTACTTTTTGCTTTGAAAATGTATATAGACTGTTTTATTTCTACATATTCATAAATATAGATATAAATAATAAAGTTCCATAAAGCTTTACACAAATATGACGGCATGTTTCTTTATGTAAATATTGTTCATTTGCTCAAACCTTTTGAAATGATTTGTGTTGATGAACAGCTGTAGCCTGGGTCAGGGCTGCTGCATGGAGCATGACTTACAGGAATATTTATAGTCTCATTCATTAACACAGTCCAACTGCACATGTCTCACAGAACATAAAGTGACAAGCAGTACAGTTAGTTAAAGTGTATTACGCCTTGTAAATTGATCAATGTAATTGCCAGATACAAATCTGCACTGCACCTCACTAAACAGAACAAGAAATGGTTTTCTTTGAAGGTTAATGATGTAATCATATTATAATAGAGTTTGCATTACAAACTGGGGGTGTGGAGTTCTAAAGAGTGATTATATTTATTACATTAAGGGAGAGTTTTAGAGTTTGAGCCATTCTAATGGGAACTTAAAGTCAGGATGTCTCTGGTTCAGGTTCGAGTGAAATGTGTAATTACTGTAGTACTCGTTTCAGCAGCATCAGATTGGAGCAACATTTGTATTTTATGGGAAAAGTTCTACTCTTCATGTAAATTAAACATGTTCATGATAATTGACAGGAACAAATTTCTGTACATATGTAATCTTATTCTTATTTATGATTAATTATTGGTGTTGATTACTCACTGGAGGTCATACTTTTCCATCTTTATCTTCTATACTACATTGCTGCTGTTTGTTGTTTGTCTCAGAATTCAAGACATTTCAATCGCCTGCATAACTTTAAATGACTGAAGATGAAATGGAAGTATCATCATTCAGTTAGATGGCTAAACAGTAATTGCTGGTGCTGCAGCATTAATTAACATAATGACACATATTTACACAGAATATAGCAAAGTGACAAAAGTTCCAACAAACAAGCAGACAAACAACAGCATCTGCCCAACATAGACAGAGATTGTAAATGCAGAATTGTTTAACCATGAACTACACTATGTTCATCACAGTCAGGGCATTTGCGACGCATGCAACAGCATGGCTTTTTTAATGTCTTCTTTATTGTTTTCAAATGGCAATGTTGTTTCTGGCACTGTGCTGAAGTAGTAGGGTACTTTCTGTCATTATAATACTGTCAGTAAAAGATCATTACAGTTTATTAATCTCAACACAAGGTTGATTACTCTCTTGTTCCAGACCTTTTGACCATATACCATGGTCTTGATCAGCAGATGGAGTTGATGTTCAATACTTTCATTATTATGAGGTGGTGATGGCCTAGTGGTCTAGTGGTACGGCTTCCAAACAGAGCACCAGATGCGTCTGCTAAATGGCCTGTAATGTAATGTAATGTAATGTAATGTGATGAGCATGTTTTGGACTCATCATCAATGTTGGCTTAAAAGCTGAGCAAGCTCCATCTGCTGATGATGTGTGATGATTCAAAGCTCCAGAGTACGTGTGAACTGTTAGGATCTGGGATGGATTGGACTGGGATGTCAAACTCTCTTTATTCCAGAGTGTGGTCGTTCAATTTGAGAGCATGACCCCGTGATTTCAAATTCAGATTTTGTAATGCTTTTCCTCAAAACGCTTAAACCTAACCAAGTAGTTTCAATTCACACCGTTAACCCCGTAATTCAGAAATACACTTTGTAAGTCCAATTTTATCATAACTGATAGTGGTGATGGACAAAACTACAAAAAACAAGACCCGAGTTGTAATAAACTGGAATCATGAACTATGGTATACAACAATACAAAGTTCTATCTAATTGGAAAAACTGGTTGAAAAATAAAAACTTCTATGTGAAATGATGGGTTTAGGATAGACGTGAACTTGGCATTTCAGAGAATGATGGATAATAATTAGCTACAGCTCAACCTGCTCACAGCAGTGCGAGTCAGGGAAGGCTGCTGTGTTGTCTAATGATGGCAGTGACACAGCCAGGGCCTCAGGTCACCATGGCTGTCCAGAAGGCCTCCTGAAGCTGTTTGCATTATTGGATTTGTCCTCAAAGGAGGTGATTTATCCTCCACTGTGCTTCTTCATTCCTCCCTGGCCTCAGAGGGGACTCTACATAATGAGCCATACACTCCCACAGCCAACACAGCAGCTTGCCTCTGTCCGTCTCCCCCCACCCCACACACACACACACAGATACACACGCACACAAACACACCTCTGCTGCTTTCTAACAACTGTCAATATTAAGGAGCTGCCTTCACCTGTCAGCACAGTGTGTGTATGCAGGACATAAAGCTCCTCCACACTCTCATATGGAATCCTGCCTCACTGAACACACTCACTCACTATTGTCCACATTTAAAAAGATGGAAAAAAGACACAAGAAGATTAAACCATTTCATTTAGAACTGGCTGTTGTTTGATACAGTGTCATCATTCAGATATTATGTGATTGGTCCATGGTAAAACTGTGAATACCCTGATGGAGGGCAGTTCATTTTGAGACATATTTTTGATTAGCAGCCGTGACAGTGTTATTGTGAGTCTGTGTGTGTCATCACGGGAAAATGTGCTCCTGGAGACACCTACTGTAGTAGGAAGTACTACAGAGGAGGTTTGAGTAACCTGACAGGTGTTGAGCCTGTATTTCTGTCTGTCTGTCTGTGGACAGATTCTGTCCCTGCGAAAGCATCGCAACAGTGCAAGATGCAGTCATGACATTTTACAGATGAAGTTGAGATCAAAATTAAGGTTCAGTTAAAAAATTAGCTTTGCTATCTCGTCACTATTTGTAAATGTAATTTGTAATTTGTTGCTGCTTCCTGTCCAGTATTTGTGGCATTGTGGATGCATAAATCAGTCCGTTCATCTTTCAGATTTTGGCTCAATTTTAATGTTTTCAAAGGTGAATTTTTGTTAAGTCATGAAAAAAGGTTGTTAATAAATATTTGTATCCATAGTTTCTGTTGACAAAAAGTGAGGAAGTCTAGTCTACTCTTCATGTATCTTCAAAAGATAAAAGGCAGCATGTGGAGTTATTGACCTCTAGTGCTATGGAGTCTCACGTGATCAGGCTTTGCAAATGTTTTATGAGGAAGGAAAATCCCTTTTAAGACTTTAAGGATACAGACTCTCTTCATGTACTCTAGGACAGTACTCTCTTAGGTGTTCCTCGCCATCTCTTCCATGACACATTTCCTCCAGTTCCTTTGAAATTTCTCTTCTCTTTATTCTCAATTTATAGATGGTTCTTTCCATTTCCTTCATCTCTTCTACTGTTAGCTTTGAGGTACTGATAGATGGTGGTTTAATGTCCAGCCAATGTTGTGTGTTTGTTTTATTGTTTCTGCCAGTTCTCACCACTGGGCAGAAACAGCTTTACCTTCAGCACATTTCCTCCAACATGAGGCACTGCCTGATAATCTGTATATTGATAAGATTTTGGGTGTTGGGATAAGATTTTAAAGTATTTTATTCCATAATTTAAAACCACTATGTCGAATAGGTATTGGTAAGGTTTGAAATAAGAACACACATTTTAAAAGAATCATAATTTGTTACGCTTTCCACACTACTCCTTTTTATATCAGTTTAGTTCTTTGTAATGGTCTATATATGACTATGTGTATGTGCAGACATATAATATAATAATAGTAACATTAACAGTACTTCTGTAGCTGTTTTCAGGTTCTCTGTCCTATCCTAAACATTTCACAAAAGGCATAATATGTGATTTTCACATTTTATGTCAGTTTGGCTATATTGATTGTATAGCAAGGCAGATGACAAAAGCATCACCTCATGAAGTGCAATACAGTTCTGCTCACAGCATGACTCTGCTCTGTTGTGTATAAGTCAACGACTGTGAACTGACTCTGGATCGTCCTCTGGTCATTTGCAGCAGCGGACGTTTACGGCCAGCCTGTTCTCTGAGCCCATCATGGTGAAGCTGCACAGTGGGATGACCCGACAAAGTGAGGATCCAGAGATGCTGTGGGTGATGGGTCCAGTGCTGGCAGTCATTCTCATCATCATCATAGTCATTGCTATTCTACTCTTCAAGAGGTGAGTCTGATACACAACCAGCCTCCTGATACGACCCAGAGAGGTCTCAGGTGAGGAAGCAACATCAGGCCGCTGATTTTCATTTTTGTGGTTAGTGTAGTTAGTTAATCAGTTTAGTTTATTTCATTTTTTTCATTCAACTTATACAACTTAAGTACGCATGTAAAAATACAAAATGAACAATAATAAGTAATTACTTTTGAAGTAGAGACAAACCAAAACAAACTCTCATAAAATGTATTCACTAAAAATGAAAGAAAGAAACTAAATAAAATATATGGGTATTAAATATTCCCAAAAAGTCGAAAGCAAACATTCATTCACACACAAGTGTTCGTACCTCAGCTTTATATTTGTTAATCTTATTTTTTATAAAATATATTTGACATTTTAATTTCCTTTTGAAAACTATTCCACAAATGAACTCATCAACATCTTTGTTTTTGTCAACATGCACATTCCTCTTAGTTCAAACTGACTCACTCTCTTTTGGAACAACTTCTTGATGCAGTGTGGAAGCTTTTGATTTGAACTTTATACAAACATTTTGCAGTTTTAAAGTTATGAATAGTATGTTGGTTAGTTGATGATAGTCTGTTTACAACTCTTATAGTTATCTTCTGTTTCTCATTGTTTTGAATGTATTTTCCCAAACCTCTACCCAGTAGGTAATGTACGGAACTACAGAATAATGGTACAATACACGTCATTTAGATTCAGGATGTCTTTTGTTTTTTGAAATATTGTAATGGCCTACATCAGGGGTCACTAACAGGCGGACCGCGGTCCGAGTCCAGGCCCAGACGCCGACCTATCCAGACCCGGACCTATAATCAATACATTTCTAAGGGATTTTCAATTTTGACGCGACACTTCTATTTCAACCGGTGCAGCTTTTCTCGTTTTTAAGGCACTGGTTTAGCGGTTCAGGAAACTCACGGACCAATTACATGCAAGTTAAGCCATCCCACGTGATGCTACGCAGCCAATCAAATCTGTGCATTCCAACCGGCAAACATTGCGACTCTGAATAGACTGAATCAGAGTTTCGGGCTTCCGGTGGAATCGCAATGCATGCTGGGGTGGCAAGTCTAGAAAAGTGAGCACCAACTCTACAAGGGCCGCCATATTGGATTTATTCTCTACGTGTTTACATTTTATTTAGCTTATTCTTCAAGCGTGTTTACATTGTATTTGGCTAGTTTTTAGTGTGTAATCATCGCTCTTCTAGTTATGGGATTTGGACACCGACATTGTGTGGTGACAGGATGTTCAAACAGTGGGAGAAAGCTAAATAAATGGGCAGAATCTCATTGTGAGCTTCACGATTGCAAAAATTGCGACTGCAAGCTCCCGTTCGAACTATTTCCATTTCCAACAGCACTAAAGAGATAGATAGAAGGCTAGCATGGACCAAAGCTGTAAAGAGACAGGATTACAATGGGAAGTCTTGGGAGCCCAAGAAATCTTCGCGGATTTGCAGTGAGCATGTCATGCAAGAAAACCAACAAATGAATTCCCTGATGCTGAACTCGACCTGGGGTATGTAGTCTATCTACTTGATTTATACATTGACAAATGTACTTTCTATATATTGAGTTTTATAATAATTAACAAACGCAAGTTAGGTATATATTTATAATAGCTTACCCTGCAACACAACTGCAACAAGCACTTTTCCACCAGTTTTCTTGACTGCGCAGATCCATGCCGAATGTGGCGTATGGGAAATTTTCATTGAATGAGTACATTTTGCTTTCAAAAAGCAATACTCAGAATCTGCGAGAGGATTGAAAGATATTTGTTTCAACCAGCCAGAGTCAATCAGTCTAAATGCTTTGCCTTCTTTGTATTCGTTCAAAGATCGTTTATGAAACACGACATCGTTCCCTGGGTGGTCAGACATTAAAAATAATGTTATATCGCTGAGGTATATCGGCGGCCAAGAAGTCATGCTGTTGTTTTCATTGATCCAGTCATCCTGCAATGTCAAGGGATCAGGCACTGAAACGCCACTCGGCATAACCAAAAGCTTCGTCTTTTCTTTTTCTGTGATTGAAAGTCTTTCGTTAGCTGTTGGTTGCTCCTCAATGCCCATCTCTGATGCAGCAAACACCCTGGCAATAAGCTCGAGTTTTGTTCCTGAAACCTTTAAATTCCGCTTGCGGCAAAATACTTTCAAAGCTTCGACTTTCCACATCTGAACCTCATCATAAGAAAGGAGTTCAGAACTTATTGTAGAGTAGTAGGTTTGTTTACAACACGCTTGAAGAATAAGCTAAATACAATGTAAACATGTAGAGAAGAAATCCAATATGGCGGCCCTTGTAGAGTTGGCGCTCACTTTTCTAGGCTTGCCACACCAGCATGCATTGCGATTCCACCGGAAGCCCGAAACTCCGATTCCGTCTATACAGACAGATGAGAGGCGAGAGGCGAGTGACAGCCGGAAAGACGAGTTAGCGATACAGGGAGAGAAGATGGAGAAAGGGAGAGAAACACAGACGAAGAGATGAGTGAGCGGCAGACAGGGAGAGAACATTAACTACTCATGGCGCTCTCCAAGAAGAGAAAAGTCAACAGAGCTTTCAACCCAGAATGGACAGACTCATTCGTTCATCCTTCCCACTGGGAGCACAAAACCAGTGTCTCATATGCTCAGAGACCGTGGTGCTCATTAAAAGTGATGATTTGAAACGCCACTGAGACAAAGCACAACGTTTTTGACCAAACATACCCACTCAAGTCTGAACTGAGGGCACAGAAAATAAGCACTCAGAGCCCAATATGATTTTGATTTGTGACAAAATAAAGCAAATAGGCCACCTGTCAGCATCATCAGCCTCAGAGAACAGTTTAACCCAGGATGTGCTAGCCTGGGTTAAACTGTTCAATTGTTAAGATGTGTTGAGACTGATTTATTCTAACATTGGTTGAGAGTTAAATCAAGATGTGAAACAGTTAAAGAAAAAGGGAAACTCAAGCTGCTGCTACACTTTATTTTATTTTTCTAAAATTAAGCACTTTATTTTAAGATGCACAATTTTTCAAAAGCTATTTTATTTATTTTCTCAATTTTATTTTTAAATGCAGCCCCGAGAAGAACATTATACATATCTACAGTAATATATATATATCTGTATTGTTCAATGTTAAGTGATAATAAATATTGTCGAAATGTTTTTAAATTGTACTTTCTTTATTAAATTTGTCAGTTGTTGATCAAATCAAATCAAATCAAATCAAATTTATTTGTATAGCCCAATATCACAAATTATACATTTGTCTCAGTGTGCTTTACAGACTGTACAGGTTACAACATCCTCTTTCCTTAGACCCTCGCATCGCACAAGGAAAAACTTCCTAAAAGAAACCCCAAAATTAAAGGGGAAAAAATGGAAGAAACCTCAGGGAGAGCAACTGAGGAGGGATCCCTCTCCCAGGACGGACAGACGTGCAATAGATGTCGTGTGTACAGGATAAACAACATAGTACAAATACAACATTTGACAGAAATTATGTTGTGTTGGAAAAAAAAAGAAATAGAAAGTTTGGATGAATCCAGGAAAATGTCAATAAGGCTTCCCGGTGTCCAGCAGGACCAGGTCAGCAGGCGCTGTCACGATTCATGATCCTGACGTAAACTTTATCAGTGGCAACCTGCCACATGAGAGACAGACACTCCGGGGATGATACCCCGGATGGTGAGTTAGTAACATACATTTACATAAATGCATACAGATAGAGAGGGAGAAGAAGAGAGGGAGAAGAGGAGAGAGGGAGAGAAGGAAGAGAGCAGGGAGGTGTTGATGACGTGCAGACATTGATACAGCTACTAGGCTACTTCAATATATCACACTAATTCATAAAGCAAGTTAGACATTATGATGCTCTGGACCTTTGCTTGCGGAAATTTTCTCTAACTGGACCTCTTAGAATTTTAGTTGAATACCCCTGGCCTACATGATTGACACGCCTCGTCAACATTGTGTGGGAGTCTGGGACAGTGCCTAGGTGGTGGTTCCCCTCTTCAAAAAGGGGGGCCAGAAAGTGTGTGCCAACTACAGGGGTATCACACGTCTCAGCCTCCCTGTTAAAGTCTACTCCAAGGTGCTGGAGGGGGCCAGGGAGTACGCCCATCCGGTCTACATGTGTTTTGTGGATCTGGAGAAGGCGTATTACCAGGTCCCCCGGTTGATACTGTGGGAGGTGCTGCGGGAGAATGGGGTGGGAGGGTCACTTCTGAGGGGCATCCAATCCCTGTACACCCAAAGCGAGAGTTATGTCCGGATACTCAGCATGAGGATCTCATCGCTGCTCTTTGCAGATGATGTGGTACTGATGGCACCATCGGTCTGTGACCTTCAGCAGTCACTGGATTGGTTCGCAGCCGAGTGTGAAGCGGTTGGGATGAGGATCAGCACCTCGAATTCTGAGGCTCTCAGCAGGACACCGGTGGATTGCCTACTCCGGGTAGGGAATGAGTCCTTACCCCAAGTGAAGGAGTGCAAGTACCTCCGGGTCTTGTTCGCGAGTGAGGGGACGATGGAACGAGAGATTTGCCGGAAAATCAGAGCAGCGGGGGCAGTATTGCATTCGCTTTACCGAAGAATGGCCTACGGCTTCCAAACAGACCACCAGATGGTTGTGAGTTCAATACCAGGGCTGCCACCATTGTACCCCTGAGCAAGGTACTTAACCCTGAGCTGCTCCAGGGGGACTGTCCCTGTAGTTAGTTTACTGTAAGTTGCTCCAGATTCCATGTGGCACGTTGAGCTGGGAGGGGACCCCGGGGAAGATCTGTGGAGAGATTATATCTCCTCACTGGCTTGAGAACGCCTCTGGATCCCCCAGTCGGAGCTGGCGGATGTGGCCCAGAAAAGAGAAGTTTGGGGTTCCCTACTGGAGCTGCTGCCCCCGCGACCTGACCCTGGATAAGCGGTAGAAGATGGATGGATGGATGGACTTACATGATTTATTTGTGGTATTCAGCATAGTTTGTGTTCTATAACAACTCTTAAAGATTTTCATAAACTCTTTCAATTTCAAATTTAACTTTTAGAATTTCTACGGGATTATTGATTTTTCGATATCCAAATATTATAAATGTAGTATTATTTTAATTTAATGACAACTTGTTCATATCAAATAAACATTTTAAAGATTTAATTCCCGTTTCCACTGTATCCAGAAGCTGCTAAAAATCTTTACCAGGACAAAATAAATGTGTATCCTATGCAAACAAAACACACTTTAGCATTTTGGACATGTTGCAAATATTTAATAATGTACAATATAAATAACTTTGCACCCAGCAATACCCCACATGTGACAAAAACTAGGTTAAATTAACAAAGACAATGGCAAAATAAATAAAATTTACAAACATTAAAAAAGGAGGATTAAAGGTACAAAAGGAATCCACTGAGGGGAGCGAAACAAGAAAAAGCAGATAGTACCAAATAATTTGCTTGGTTCATATACATACAGTGTGAGTGTGTTTGTATGTCTGAGTTTAGCGCACCTGTCTGTGCCATTAAATTCACCATTTCTTTCTGAATATGTCCAAGCATTTCCCATAATTCGGCAAACACATAATCCACCTCAGAGAAAGTGTTAAAGTATTATTTTAATTCTATGCAGGTATTCACCTCTCTTCTTCTGAAATAGACAGAAGGGAAAATCAGTCCACTGAGTGACATTATTTTCACTAACACCACATTCCCACACAGCGCTTTCTACAGTTACTGTGGTGTCTTCCTGATTTTAGCATATTTTCCTTCATCAACTTCTCACAGAACTTCCTCTGAATTTATCATCATTTTTAATTTAAAAGCCTCTCGTCGTCTCTCGTGCTGCAGTACTACTCTCTGCCTGAACGGTTACTGATGCGCTAAGGAGTTCCCGAAACACATATCACTATGTGTTACTGACAGCATTGTTACATAATGGGGCTTTGACTTTATTGAGGTCTTAAAATGTTTAATGTTCTAGCTTGTAGCTTTTGCACTCATCATGTGTACACTGTAGCGTTGCTACTGTAAACGCGTGCATTGAATAACTTCAAAACGAAGCAGTGGCACGAGCACATCCAAAAAGGGTACTGCACTAGTGCTGTAAATGTGAATAAATGCAGGAAGCCTACTTCTGAAACCAAATCGGTCGTTAATAAAACATTGATATCCACCCTGTTTAAAAATCTGCTATTCAAGTCTTATCCATATCACAACAAACTATCAGCTGTAAAAATGTTTCACTCTCCCACTCATTGGAAGGGAAATACCATTTAATAGTAATTGTTGAATACAAATGTTATTTTCATGTCATGGACTAGTTTCAGTATACCTTGAAGGCAGTGTATGTTCATCATGTTCCTCTTCATATTATCTAGCTATCATTTTAGCACCGTCCAGAAAGAGACCTGGAGCATTTTCTTCAACGCAGCAGACGACAAGAACATTTAATAAGAGTGAGGCACCAAGAAATGGTCAGAGTTGTGTATTTTCTAGAGTAGAGACAGACATTCATCTTTGCTGAGCCGGCCTGAAGGCAAAGGCGCTCCACAGCATATGGGAGGAAGACGCTGTGAGTTGCCCCGCAGCGCTGCTCTTCCAGGCAAACAGTTGGCTTGTGCTTCCTGTGCTTGGATCAAACATCTGGAGCTACTGACTGGGCTGATGGGGCTTCCATATGGCTACTGCTCTGATAAATGGCAACACTCTTTTTGTCTTTTTTCATTCCTTCTTTTACTCATTCTCTCTTGATGTGTCTGAATGTGTACACTAAAATGAGCTGTAGAGCCTATGAGGAAAGTATCTCCAATTGAAATCACTTACTCTTCCAAGACCAAGTGGATGTTTTGCATCTTTTATTATTCTTAATTAAATACTTATTACACTACTTCCAAACATGATCCTAAGTCCACTGTTGACCGAGTAGACTGCTGATTAGTACTTCATTAACTAACTCTGGTGAGGACCATATATTTAGTTTTTAAATGGCTTCAATCTGCAACAAAAAAGGAGAATTTTCTTAACCTATAGATGAGTATTTATCTGAAAATGGACCTGAAACGCCTTCCTAATGCATCTTCAGTGTAAGTGATGAGGGCCACAGTCCTAGTTTAGGGTAAAATTACACTCTAACGTTAAACTTAAGGTAATGAGTCTTCAGCAGTCGGAGTCTGGCAAATCAGTCTGTGTTTATTTGACGTAAAGAGCCAATGCAGCTAGCAGTATAGTTGCAAGCTCCATCCAGCTAATTACACACTCAGGGCAGAATTCACAAAGAATGGATTGCGATAACACCAAGCATTGCACATCATTTACCACCGTTATCTGCCGGTCTCAAGGTCTGATTCACAAGAGATATTACGCTGATAATATTAAAGACGGCCATAAAGTTTTGCAGCTGAGATCATTTTACTCGTTTTGCATCTGATTGCATCCATCTGGAAAGTACAAACGCGTTTGCGGCCAATACGTCGGCTGTGAGGGGTAAGAGTCAGTTTGTTTTTATAGACCGGGCTCGAGTCGGACTTGGTCTCATTTAACTTCTCTCCTTTCATTATGACCCTATACGCCTCTGTGTCGCAGACCACACATATGTGGGTGGGTAAAATAGTACGTCATTAATGAGGAAAACATTAATAGGTTTTTTGAGCCATTTATTCAGTTTATTAAATAGCTGCGGCAATCCCAGCGCAGCAGAAATGATAAGTGTGTCTCCCCAATATGGGAGATGTTGTGCGCATTTATGCACAAGGCACAGCGTAACTTCATTAATTATTTAAATCTTGTTGATTTAATGAAACAAAGATGTGGGCGGTGGACATAAATTCTAGAAAAGTCCAGAGGGTAACGTGTGTGTGTGTGTGTGTGTGTGTGTGTAGAGGACACCGTATCCCTCCGCTGCAATGAAGTCCGTGGAAACACAAAAAGGGATTTCATTAAGTTCTTAAAAGACCGTAACTTTGCAAAATACCCACTTGATTTGTTTACACTCTATACTAACCTTAGCTGAAATTTAGAAATGCAGAATGAGGAATGAGGATATTGTTTCCATCTTTCACAGTGGAGTTTCTGCTAGGAGGGATTTTTTTCTTACAAAACTGATTGCTTATTCTCTTCTCCCCTATCCTGGTACATTTAAAAGAAGAGATAAACACCATTGCATTTGAATTCATTTATTTGCTTTATCACGATGACAGGTTGTCCGTCGGTACGTCCTTCGGCCCCGTTCTTCAAAGTTAGTACAAACGTCCACTCAATGATGAACCCATTAGAATTTAGTGGTCAAAGGTCACTCTGACATCACAAAATGGTTTTGGCCAAAACTCAATGATTCATATGCTAATTATAACAATTTCACAATGTTTAATAGGATAAAATGATGAAGTGGATTTTAGGAAGACTTAGTAAACTACAACTTGACCGGTTGGCGAAGGCATAAAACCGCAAGGCAGTAATTATATTTTTTGGTATGTTGCTGGGACCCGTTCAAGCTAAAAAGGGGTTTTAAATTGGCAACATGTGCAGTGCACAATGTTGAAAAACAGGGTGTTGTCAAAAGGGCCCATTTTAGTATCAGTAAGGTTGGAAGAGCAGAATTCATAAGAGGGACAGAGGTGACCATCGACATCTCATTTGTCTTACTGACCATATAACTCTAAACAGCAATAAAAGAAGATGTGTGTCAACTGAAATTCTTAGAAGCTGAAGGAGAAGCTGCTCAGCTGACTGTGGATCAGATAAAGAGTAGAAATAATAAGAAAGGTGGTGTAATGTGCTGTCAGGTGCACTTCCTGTCCACTGTGACACTGTGTTGTGGCATTCCTGCTGCTGACAACTTGTAAATTAATCTTTTCTTACTCTGCTCTCTTGTTCACTGTCTGCCTGATTTCTGTGGACGCAGCAAACAAGAAAGGTTAGTGCCTCTGTTAGTGCCTACTTTCCCCACCACCACCAGTCGATCCGCCCAACACATAGACATATTACCTTCAACTGACAGCACTTGCAAGCATGCATGTGTTTTGTGTCCGAGTGTGTGAGTTTGTTTCTTTGTGCTGTCGTTTAGTTCTCAAATCCCACTAATCGTCCCTGGGTGCTTTGTTTACCTCTAAACCTCTCACACACCTGCAGCTTTATTTGCAAAACAAACTCCATACCTTAAAAATCCAATCCTGATATCATCTAGAGACAACACCTGACACCACAGCGACCTTCTCACTCCTCTGCTTGTGTTACCTACCTGACCTGCAGAGTACACATTAACAGTCTTTATCACGAGTACATACACAATCAGTCAATTATAAAAAGAAAAGCTGATGCCTGAAGTGTATCTACTTGTAAAAAGTGACTTTAGTTGCCATAACAACCAGCTGCAGTTACATAACTATGGTAAAACTTTCCCTCAATGTATGTGTATGGGGAATATATTTAATTAGCCCTCCTCTCTCTAATCAGATTGCTAATGTGTTTGTTAATTTACTTTTATTTCTCATAATCACTTCATTTGTTCTCTTAAATTATTATTATAATTTGTATACTTTATTGAAAGCTAAATCTAATTCATTTACAATGTCCATACTGGGTTCCTAGCAACTAATTCATCATGTGATAGGTGAAATAGTGAGAACTCTAATTTCAAAAGTATTAAAAAATTATAAAGCAGTGGGGTAAAAATTAAAATATTAATATTAATGATAATAATCACAATAATAATCATAACAATAGTCAATCTAAAACATATATGAATTAAAAGAAGAAGAAATATGGATGAGGATGTTTTATTAATACAGTGAATCCCAATAAGCATTTATATGAATTCATCAGGAAATAAATTCATGCATACAAATCTGCGTGAGCATGTATATATTAACATATAATCACGTTAATACACATCCACCCATCTACAGGTTCCTGTATACATTCATTGCTATGATTTCATTGTACATTGTGCAGTCATTTTGTCCAACTTGTTTAAAAAAACTCTATTGCCTTAGATTTCATAAGTGACTGTGTTCTTGCTTCACTGGCTCTTTCTATTTGTCTACACTTGGGCACGTTTTCCATCAACGTTCAAAGCACTTATTCCCAACATTCTATATTTGTCCTTTATTTCAGAAGATATTTCACCTAATAAAAAATATTTAATTCTTCATCTACATTAAACTGACACCTGACTTCAACTAATATTTTGTAATTATGGGAGAGCCAATCCAACTCTAGATTTACCTGATTTTAGAACTTTAATTTTTACTCAAACACATTTCTAACAAAAATATATGAGATTAGTATCCATCTGAACGTCTGAAAAAATCAGCTCATTTCCCAAAATGTTTAACTAATTATTGGTTCATTGAGGGGAAAGGTGTTCTGTAAAGGTCCAGTTGTACAAACACTAACCGATGTGTTGCTTAACGTTTAACGTTAATTATCTCTAATAATAATATATTCCAGACCTGACTGAATTCATAACAGGCTCAGAGCCAGCTGCTGGCCTAGTGAGTATAGGCAAAAGCTGATTGCGTGCCGTGTAGATCTCTCCAAAAACCTGTTTCATTTCATTAAAGTTGACGCAATCACTCATTATTTAGATCTTATAACATGACACTAAGAGTTTAAAACTAATTGAATCTTTTGAAACCTGCTGTGTGTAGAAGTTTATACAGTGACATCATGTAGAGAATAGTGTAAAGTCTCAAAACCCCACTTAGAGATGTGGCCCGTTTCTTACTTTTAGATGTTTTAATGGCTTTATGGCTTCTTCTTTTTTTCAAAGTTCATGAAAAGATACAGTTTGGGCAATAAAGGATTTCAAGCAGTCATTGGACATTAGAAAGCTTGTTTGACCCAGATGATGTGGTCTCCTTCGAAGTCCATCAAACTTACAGCCCCCTTGCTTTGATTCAAATGTAATATGCTGTAATAAAGCATTCAGCTGAAGAATTATAGTGAACACAGCTGTATGCACATCAGCACTTAGTTCAAGTACACTGTGAGGCAGAATTAAACTTAGCTTGCATGTTTGAAGCAGATTGTTGTAGCATGTAGTACCACATGCACTCAATTTTGTCCTGCCACTATTAGCTAAATCTGTCGACGCCTGGCTGCTTCACCAATTCATCAAGTTGCTAGTTTTCACACAGTCATATGGGGCAAATTAAGATTTTAATAAGCAATGCCCAAATCTGAACCCCCTATTTTAAATCCAGCTGTGGTAACACTGTAGTAGGCACTAGACATTTAAAATGAGCCTGTTCAACACACTGTGAAATTCATTGCTTTCCATAACTGATTTCACTCAAGATGGGAGGTTTCCCATCAGGGGGATGAAGACCTTTCTTTTTTACATGAACTCCATTAATAGTTTTTCAGCATCATATTTTCATAATCAATTGTCACATCATGGCTTCAATGGGTTGACTTACAAATGGCTCTTTAAATATATTGATAATCACAAACTGTTCATAAATGTAAATGGGATGAATATATGATAGGGCTACTACTAGTGGTGTCCCACAGGGATCCATTCTTGCACCCCTTTTATTTCTCACCTACTTTTTTTCTAATGTTTCTTTTACTTCAAAATTAAATATTTGTATGTGTTTGTTTTTTATATGCTTCAAAAAAGACTGATCTCTAATCACAATGAGACGGGATCAAGAAAGTCATTCTTACCCATTTTTTCTTTTGATCTGGTTTGTATTTACTGTATGAATTAAGTTGCAAGTGAAATTCTTTGCAACTGCCTGACACAGATTTTCTTTCCCACTTTATAGTACGGCTGTAACCAAATAAAATATATTATTTAGATAAGCACAGATGCTCTCTTAATTTCAGCAATAACATTCGCCCTCGCCACTCCAGTTTGTCAGAAATGTAACACCACGTCACAAGTCAGTAACATCTAAACAGACAGATATTAAACACACCTTGTGGAATTTACTCTTTGTATTCAAAATGTCCATCAAGGATAGATGGCCAAGTCTCAAAGATGGATACTCATGTGTCCAGGAAGTGATGTCAATAGGTCAAACAAACTTTATTTTTATCTAGACCTCTTCTCATTATAAACAATAACATTTAAAAATGTATAGTTTGAGATAAAGTAATACCTTTTAGTTACTGTGGTCTGTCCTAACTTCTCTTATCCCACCACTTTATTCCCCCAGGAAACGAACATCTCCAGCCAAGGATGAGCACATGGCAGGGGTCAAGGACTCACTGCTGGCCCACTCCTCAGACCCTATGGAGATGAGGAGACTCAACTATCAGACACAAGGCATGAACACACAAACAAGTGTCCCCAGCGCCTACAAACTCATATTTATTAATTTTGACTCTGTAGAAGAATTTAAGCTGTATTGATTAAATAGCGACCAACATTCAGCTGATACAAAAATAAGCAAAATATAGTTGCTTAGGTACCCACAGGAAGATACATTACTTTTTTACTACACACGTAATCGGTTGCAGTGAGAATAGTGGGCTTACTACAGGGTGCTCTGAATTTGATAGCAATTGTTTTAAATGTGAAGGGGGTGTTTTCTTGTTATAACAGACTTTTAAATTGCTCTTTAATAACTCAAATTTTTAGTTAATCTCACAGTAAACTTGTCTCTCATTGGCTGCTGCAGAGATCAGGTGGTGATACAGTATTATCTAATATAGTGACTGAGATCAGTCTTTCAACATAGGAGATATCATTGACCAATGCTTACCCCAATGCTGGTGAACAGTAAGTGTTTCCTAATCATGTCAGAAGAATTATGAATTAATTAACATTAGCTGAAAATGAATGTTGTTGCTTTGCTTATTTATCGTTGAGAAAACAAGAATACTGCAACCGTTTGGTAACATTACAATTACTGTCTGTTGTAAAGACGAGAGCAACAGGTCCTCTGAATTAAACAACAAAATATCTAGTTTGTCCATGCCTTCTAGAACGTCTCAGTAGGGGGCAATAGGTATGCAATTGCTCTTATGCTGACAATATTCCTCTCTTTCTGTCATCCCCTGAATCCTAAATCCCCACTATCTAATCAATGTTGGGACAGTTCAGTGACATACCTGGATATAATATACAGTTTGATAAATCTGAGGTGTGGCCAATCCGTGAACTCAAACCTGATTTTGTAGAGGAATTTCCATTTAAGTGGTCTAGATCAGGCTTTATTTATCTAGGAATTAAGGTGTCCCAAAATGTGGCTTATCTCTGGAAGTAAAACATTTCTCCAATTATAACCATTGTCAAAAGGGATTTGGAACGGAGGTTTGGTCTTCCTTTGTCATTTATAGGTCAGATCAGATTAATTCAAGTGAATGTCCTTCCCCTGCTTCTGTATCCCCCACTGATGTTGCCTCTGTGGGAGGAAAATGCCTCAGGTATTGAAAGTATGTTAGCCTAATTCATCTGGCATGGTAAAAAGACCAGGGAGAGTGTTAAGATTCTGTAAATGCCAACCGGCATGGGTGGTCTCGGCATTCCCATGTCCTTTTTTTTAAAACTGGGCTTTCCATGCTTGTTAATTTTTCTATATTATATTATAATGTTCAGTTTTCAGGAAGAAAGTATTTGGTCTCCATACTGACGCCTGTCTCTGTCTCTCTTTATATATGTGGAAAGCTATGTGCATTAAGGTTATTGAAGATGTATTTCAGGAAGTTATTCATACGTCTTTTTTGCAACTTCAGCAACAGTTTGATCTATTAAATGAGCACTTTTTGTGTATGTATTATAATATCCAACATGACATTATTTTTTGGAGCCGAGTGTTGAGTAATTTTCATTAAACGGGAAAGATAATGTGACCATGCATTTAGGTGGTGGAATCACCAATCGACCAACAAAGAGTGACCAACATTGTAACCCCTAGAGCCCCCCCACTGGCATGGCTAAAATGCCCTATGCTCACCAGACAGCACTCTCACTGTCACCCCATATCACTGTGACCAGTTAGCTATGAGTCTTCAACATTCATCTGCACTCTGGTTATACATACTCGTGTGTGTGTGTGTGTGTGTGTGTGTGTGTGTGTGTGTGTGTGTGTGTGTGTGTGTGTGTGTGTGTGTGTGTGTGTGTGTGTGTGTGTGTGAGAGAGAGAGAGAGAGAGAGAGAGAGAGAGAGAGATGAAACATACTTAACACTCGTCCTCTTGCTACAGGGATGAGGGAACATCCTCCCATTGCTTTCTGTGACCTGGTAGACTACATGGAGAGACTCAAGGCCAATGACGGTCTGCGCTTCTCTCAGGAGTACGAGGTAACTTCCTGCTCTTATTCATTTTTATTAGTATAAAATGTGTTTTTCCTTTTAACTTAAAGTGCTTCTGCTTTCCTCCTAAATAAAATAAAAGTTGCCATGACCCCAAGCATGTGCAAAACGTTGGCAGGAATTGCCTTTCGCCTGGGGACCCTTTGCATTTAGAAACATTCGGTGTGTAGAGATCTCCAAGACTAGCATTGCGAGACTTGTTAATGAAAGGACTAACATCGCTGTGAAATCTGTGTACACACTGTGAGGGTGATTTTGCTGCGATGGCAGCAGAGCAGTCAAAATCAACACACTTGGCGCCTTGCGCAAGCATAGATGTCTGGCCAATCCTAGCGCTTAAATGCTATGCAGAGGGTGTTAAAAAAAAAAGCAGTAGGGAGCGCTTGGCTTGCACGCAGGCTGACCATAGTCCATCTTCTTGACTAGTATGATTGCGCCCTCTGCTGTTTAAACTAGAGATAGAACGCAGCTATTAATAATAACCATGACCATAAAAAATGTTTATTTCGAGATTCAATATATTGTTACATCCCTAATTTTGGCAACAATAAAATGGCTCATGTCTGTGGTGTTTATACTAGTTTGACAACTGACAAGTTCTCCTCTGTAATACATGATTGACAAGATTTTACTCATCCTGCTTTGTTGTTTGATAGTTGTCTACACTGTAAAAAAAATGTAGACATTGAGAAAACTCAGTCTTTTTCAGTAGATTCAACTTCAGTGCCAACTATTTGTGTCAATTACTAGTTCTGTCAGTATCAACTGGTTACTGATACTAGTAACTGTTAACTTGAAAGTTTTAAAGCATACAAACTTGTAGAGTTAAGTTGAATCAACACCAGTTTCAGTGTTATTGTCAAGAACTGTTACAATTATGGAAAAAGGGGAAAACCCAAATGCAGCACACAGATAACAGTGTTTAATAAAAGCAGAGCTTTATCAAAAAAAAGCTTAAAAACACAAAAGACTAAAAAAGTAAAACAGAAAGAACAAACCAGGATTGACATGAGGGCGCACGAGGTAACACGAGAACGGGACACAGCTGGAGGAGGCAGGTAAAGACACAAGGCAGGGTGAATGGACACAGGAGGATCAAAACAACAATCACAGAGGGAGGGAAAACACAAAGACAGGAAGTAAAACTGGACATGACACAAGTGGAGTGAACTCTTCAAAATAAAACAGTAAGCAGGGACACAAGGATCATGACAATAACTTTATTTCTTCATATTCACATTGTATCAGCTTTAGCTGTGGTTCATTACCAAGTCAAAAAGTTATGTGAACCTGTTTGTAGTTTGTAGCCCATATGGAAAATCAAGATTCTATTTTCTCAAAGTTCAACATTGGTTTGAAAATAAAAAATAAAAAGAGGATGCTGCTAAGTATGCATAAATCTCTGCCTCCTTTCCAAGAATAATATCCTACTGCTTTTACCTACAGTAAAAGCCAGTGAGGGATTATGGCTCGTTGATGTCCTACAAAGGAAGGTAATTTGCATTTAAAGTGGTGAATTTCCATGCGGATAAACCAGGACAGATGGGTGCACTGTTTATGCACCACAGAAGGAAGGGGGCATATAAATTATGAAACAGCAGCTGAATCAACTTTTCTACCTTTTTCAAGGTTTTATTTCTGGTGCACTGGAGGGAACTTTGTGGAGACAGGTGGTTGTGTTTGCAAAACAAGATAACATTCAATTCAGTTTAGAATATTATTGTGAGCCTTGAAATATGTCTAAATAGGAATATTCAACTGAACACATGAAATGTTTGGGACCCTGGGACAAGGATGTTTGGGACAAGGCACCCTGAGGGACATAGTGATTGGGCATCTCCAAATCCAAAAAACACGTCGTAGAATGTTTTTGCCAAGATACATAAATTGTTGTATCTTATTAAAAAGGGGCAGCAAGAGGTTGGTTCAGAAGTAGGTTAACTGTAGCTGCCCTTTGAATTGTTGCTCTTCGTCTCTGCTAGTAATCAAGAATGAAACAGTCAAAGTCGTTAATGTGTAAGAAGATCGCCTGGCATGGTAAGAACTCAATAAACTTTGATCACACACACACACACACACACACACACACACACACACACACACACACACATACATCTTGTATATCATCCTGCGTCCTGTTGCATTGGAGCTACCAGCCATTAGTCTATAGTAAGAGCAGCAGAGCGTAAAATGAAAAGCTGATAATGGCTGTGTTAAAAGGAGACCTGCCAGAGGATCTTATAGCTTGTAACATCTGATGAATGAGTCATTCTGTTTGTGGACTACTGCAGACCACTTCATATACCACATATAGCCTCTATAATGGTCATTCTCTTCAACACATAATAATGATTACTTCTATTTCTTCTTACGTCTAATGAGTAAAAGCTGGTTTGCACAAGTAAAACTTTGTTTTGGCTGTTAACTGAGCTCAAGACTTCTTAACACTGAAAACACACCAGGCAGCAGCAGAGTGAGGCTCGCCACAATAATGACTTTGTTCTGCGGCTAGGAGGCGTGTTCATGCGTTTCAGGCGGGAAGAAATTCCTTGTACCATAGGTCAACATGTCACAGGAGTCTCAGGACTCATAAACTCAAAAACATACATGCAGACTCATCTCATCATTTTGGAAATGATAATGTATTAACAGGAGGGACATGTCTATATTATCCTTTGTTTAGTTAGTGGCTGTTCCTGGTCATTTACTCATTTGCTTGTGTGCTCCTGTCACGTGACTTCATTCAGAAAGTTAGTGTTCTGCTTCAGAGAGTAGTGTGGTGGACATTACTTACTTCTTAATTTAAAGGTTCTAATTTCCACATGCAGAGCATTAATGTAGCAGCAAACAACAATTTGCTATGTGAAGATACAGTGGAGATTGAATCAACTGTTTTGTGTAAGGTTGTGTGCAGCTTTTGTCATATTCTGATAATAATATCATAATAATAATAATAATAATAATAATAATAATAATAATAATAATAATCTTTATTTGTATAGCACCTTTCATACAAGAATCGCAGCCCAAAGTGCAAAAACATAACAATTAGTACAAGATTAGACAGAATAAGAGCATTTACAGTACAATAATCACAGTGATGATGTAAATGAGTCTGAAGTACCATTATAAAAATAGCAGAATTAAAATATTATAAAATAGCAGAATTAAAATATTATAAAATAGCAGAATTAAAATATTATAAAATAGCAGAATTAAAATACTATAAAATAACATTGGAATTTGATCTGATCTGAGTCTATTTGATCTCAGGTTTTTCAAATGATGGTGTTTAATGTAAGATCCACTCTGAATGATCTAATGGGCGATCCACAACATTCAATCAGTAGGGGTATGGGCGGGGTTCATTTTCAATTGATAGTGCTTCTAGTTTAGTGCATCAGTCTGACTTACCACTGTACATTGCTGGCATAAGCCTGCCATTGGCCGCATCACATTCGTTCTGCATTCTCCTCCCCTTCCACTATCTCTGTTGTCTACTTTGCAAGAGCACAGCTGCAGCATCCTGTGCCGAGCGCAGCCCAAAAACATTGTGATTGGTTTATTAAAGAAACACAAACAAGTCAGAGCACTGTTTTCCCTGCACCAGAATGATAATATGTGGAGCCAGACCTTCTCCAGCGCTGACACAGTGCTGTGGGGAAAGGGATGGCTATGCAAGACTAAATGCATATTTGCCTGATAACAATGTACCACATCTGTACATGAATGTGTTCATCTGTTGTGAATTTCAAATTCTACATAAAGCCAGAGTTTACATTTCCAAACATGAAATCCATTTAAAATATTTTCAGTAGGCTAACATTTTTTTTTTTATATTACAATATCCATCAAAATGACTACATTGTCAATTTTGAAAAAAATGATTACCCAACTGAAAGGTGTTACATTTTTGGTGATAATGTTATTATCATATCATCCAGGACAATTTATTACATTAATAAAAATAAAATAATAATAATAATAATGTATTTTATTAGATTTTTGATCAGGTTAAGTGCATTTTGTTTTACATTTTCAGGCAGAAATGATTACATTACAGTTTGCTACACGGCCTGGCTTTTCCTCTGTCTGTGTTTACCTGCTGGTTGTGCTGGTGGAACTGCAGCTCCGTGACTGTGATTACACTGACATACTCAGTTACTGATCTACACGTCGGTGGAGCACATTAGCAGTAATGTGAGTGGTTTGTCAATGCAGCGGGCTGGAAGCCTTACCTAACAGGCTGTTAAATAAGATTCAACCTGCATTCAACCTCTTCATCCATTGTCATTACTATCAGTTGTAGCCTGGGGGGCTGAGCAGCCGTCCAGGAGGGAAAGCAGCAGGATATTAGAGTCCACGTCGCAGCTTCGTGTGTGTGTGTGTGTGTGTGTGTGTGTGTGTGTGTGTGTGTGTGTGTGTGTGTGTGTGTGTGTGTGTGTGTGTGTGTGTGTGTGTGTGTCATTATTCAGCTAAACCTGCGCCTGCATTCACAGCCAGCAATCACAGGGAGCATATCACGACACGAGCGTCTGTTGTAAACACTACCAACTGAGAAGAGACTCAAATAAAAGTAAAATGAACAACAAAAGTGCACCCAGGTGAGTGTAGATCTCCGACAGGTGTGTCTGTAACAACCACTGCTGTAATGATTGTCTAACGCCTCGTCTAGATGTATCAGACGTGTTTTTCACTCACACATGTTACGCAAAAAATATACTCTCATTTTAATCTTTGTAGCTGTGTGCAGCAGCTCCGTGATTCTCACGGGCATAACTGCGACCTGCATCATTTTAGGCTTCAAGTCTGCGAATATGTGCGTAAACGCGAGATAAATAAAAGGCACTGAATAAATATATTTATATACATTTTGCAACCTAGACAGTTTCTCCGTTCACTTTTGCCCAGCAGCTGGCAAGCAAGACACATGAACTTCTTGGTTAGACACATGAACTTCTTGGTTAGACACATGAACTTCTTGGTTATTGAGGATTATTTTTGCAGTGTTTCATTATTCATCGGCAAACTAACCTACACTGTACATTTACTGCCAATAGACAACTTGCTAAGATTTCCCTCTGCTCTAATCGCCAACTTAATTACACAGTTGCTATGCACTGCCCTATTACAGAATCATATGAATCAGTGTTGATGGAGAACTCCTTGTTAACCTAGGCGTGCAAATCTGGACAGGAACAATTCCTAATCCCTAGCGGAAACAAGATTTCATCTTCACTTGCGGCCCTACCGGCCGGTTACGAAGAGTGTGGAGTCATTGATGGAATAACGGTACAATAAAATGTTTTTTTCTTGGACAAAGTGAAATGTTGACCTGATGGGGGTGCTGGAAGAAAGGTCAGCAGCCCAGACATGCGGATCAAAGCATATTTCACGCTCTCTGCCTCTCCACAGCTTTCCATGAGTGTCTCACAACTAGTGCTACTCCATGTCTTCATGCAGTGACCCCGTCTTAACTGAGTTATCACTTTTGGCTGTATTGGGAAATAAAATCTCTTGATATAATGCTTGTAGTCCACCATCATTCAACTTAATGCATGCTACGGGGAAACATTAATCTTAGACCATTGTTCTAAAACCTTTCTGCTTTGCTTTCCCTTCATCACTGGATCTGTTCTTTGTTAATATCAGGCACTGAGCTGGTAGGTGAAAGGCTGAAAGGGATTTTTGGAGCATCCAAACACTCCATTCTGTATCCAGGGGACTTAAAGATCATCCAGGGCTTTTCATATTATAGAGCCCCAGACTGAGGAAGGGATGACTAATTTGTTTCAGTGTCACATTTATTGGTCTGGACTCTTGGCTCCAAGCTCTGACAGGCTTTACAAAACAGAAAATAATTGAAGTGCTATAGATCGTGTGCATGTGACGTCACGCTTATTTCCCAACCCCTAAATCAACCATGTTGGATGATATACACAACCAAGACGACGCTAGTTCATGTGTGAGTTGCTGCAACGCTTCGGAGTTTTTTTTTGTATTTAAACGTCTAAGATTGAAAGAAAATGCTAATCGTGTCCACAGTGTATAATTGTGGTCATAACGCTACTCGTGACCCAGAGAAACGGTTCTTTAGATTTCCTAAAATCATCAAAAACAACGATCCACAAAAGAGGGATGAATTGCTGTCTACCGAACGCCGTAAGCTGTGGTTTAGCAACATAACTCGTGAGGATTTAACAGAATAAAAAGCACAATACACCCGTGTGTGTGGCGTCCACTTTATATCTGGTAAGAGCTCATGCTAAAGCTATGTTTTCAATGTTCAATGTGAGAACATGCTTCGCTTAATCCAGCCATACAATCACAGTGTGCGAGGATAACATCGCCGCTCTTCTCACTCACAAACCACGGCTTGAGCGGTGTATCTCGAGCTCTTTGAGAGTGATTTACATGGGCATGGACGAGCACCCTGTCATCTTTCACTGGTTTGGTAAGACTACCAACCCAGCCAGAAACAAAGAAATTATAAGCATCTAAGCTCTTGTATGCCTTCATTTGTGCGTTGGTTGCCCACGACGTTTGTAGCACAAGGTAGTTCACAATATCCGGATATTCAATCGGCGGTAATGAATCTAAATCCTCAATATAATCCGACGGCTTTAGCGTGTACGGGTCACGGCCGCAAATTTGGACTTTTTCTCTGAATCTTGCCTTTGCAGAGGACTCCAGGGAATCAACATACTTTGAAGAAGTCGGAGTTGTTGTTGTTCGCTTTAGACGCCATTGTTGATTTGTTATTCATCCAAAATGGAGTCGCACGCATACGTCACACAATTTTGTCACGTGTTTGCACACTACCTATAGTAACAGATGCTCTCTCTTCCTCCCACCTTTTAATATCCCTCTCTCCCCCTCCCCTGTGTGTCAGTCTATTGATCCAGGACAGCAGTTCACCTGGGAGCACTCCAACCTGGAGGTCAACAAGCCAAAGAACCGCTATGCAAATGTGATTGCCTACGACCACTCCAGGGTCATCCTCACACCTGTGGATGGTGAGAGACACTTACTCAGAGAGGCGACTTTACATACCGTAATTCTCAAATAGTGGTCGGCGCCTTGATTCACCTCAACTGCAGAGAACCAAAAACATATTTAATGCAGGTTTATATATGAGATACACCTTTATTTCTTATTATCCCTGTCTTATAAGTATATTTCATCATATTTTGTAAGAAGCACTGCTGTTTTCTGATTGGCTCCCATTTTAATTTGCTAGCTAACTTTGACCAATGTGTTCCCCACTGCAGGAGTTCCAGGTAGCGACTATATCAACGGCAACTACATTGATGGTTACAGGAAGCAGAATGCTTACATTGCCACACAGGGGCCACTGTCGGAGACACTGAGTGACTTCTGGAGGATGGTGTGGGAGCAGAGGACCTGCACCATCATTATGATGACCCGCCTAGAGGAGAAGTCACGGGTGAGCCTCTCTTGCTGGGAAACAGTCAGAATGATACTCTGATGGCAATGGCCTTGGTTTAGTGTTTTTATCAGAAAAGAGGCCAAAAGTGCACATATAAGTACATAAATAAATAAAGCAAGCTCAGTTTTTCGTAGACTTGATAGATAGTTCATCATTATGTGTTGATCAAACTTAAGTCATCCACTTCATCCACCATCTTTCATTGAAACAAAGGTCACCTTTTTAAAACAGAAGCTGAGGTGCATGCAGTCCTAGGCGTCAGAAATGAAAATAGGGGTACACATATGCAAGACAGGAGGGGCGGGAAGAAGGAATGTCCCATACATCAGTAGACTGATCTGCTGAGTTTGGCTCTGCCAAAGCATCACCCCGCTGGTGGACATGAGGTATGAAGCATTCATAGGCAGCCACATGGCAGATGAGAGCGAGCAGGTCAGGGACAGTCTGAGTAATGATTTCAGCCCTCACACTGTTAATAACTCCACAACCAAGGGGCAGAACTGAGTGCCACAGCAGTGTGCCATTATTATTTGTGACAGAGATCAGCCTCTGCTGGAGCCAATAACACCCGTCTGTGGTTCAATACGAGGTGCAAGAAATATTACATACTCTCTAACCTGTTGCAAAGGTAATGACTGCTGCTGTTTGTTTCTGCTGATATGAGGGACTAATGCATTACAATTGTCAAGCCCCAAAAGCAATACAGCTATGTTAAAAATCATGTGATTACTTAGAGACTAATTTATAACAAGTCTACAACTTAAAAGTATAAAGGATAATGGGGTCATTAAAATCAAATGGGCCATTCTCTGGGGAGCAAGAATATCAGATTGCTACAAGACACTTTTTTTTTCTTTTCCCAACTGGGCAAAGGAGGCAACTGCCTCTGGGCCCCAGACCATCATGGCAACACAATCTTCAAGTTCACTGCAATTGATTTTTTGGTTATTACATTGCTGACACAGTTGTTAGACAATATAGCACACTATGGACCAGGGGTGGGCAATTCATTTTCACAAGGGGCCACATAAGAAACCCGATCTGTTGGAGGGCCAAATCAACAATAAATTTAACTTAATTCTGCTCAATATTAATTTTCTTCCATTGTAAAAAGCAGTACATTATATATTTTGATTAGCTGCGACTAGTAATCAAAAGAATAAGGATATTCTCTTCCAATAAATATATGAAATTGTGGAGTGGGTCAAATAGGAAAATACTCCTAGAGAAGTAATAAACAGTAAAAACAATCATTACATCAGTATTTTATGTTAGTATGTTAATCTTCACAAACCAATACTGAAAAGGTGTTTTACAGTACGTAAAGATAAGCAATGAATCAACTTTATACAAAAAGCAATAAGTCCTTTTGATGTTTTTCAGTTCACTTTACTTGTTCAGTGAGAAACATCCAGTCTGTCTTGAGCTTGAACAAGTGCACTGAACTCTGGTTGAATGTCTGAGGTGGATATGCGCAGGACAGCTGACAGGTGACCATCAGTGATAGAGGATCTGTATCTGGATTTGTTGAACTTCATCACTGAGAATGTCTGTTCACATATGTAGGTAGATCCAAAGAGGATCAGAATCTTCTGAGCATGTCTCCTCGTGTGTGGAAAGTTCTCCTCTTTCAGGGAAGAGTAAAACTCAGGCAGTGAGACTGACCTAAAGTGCTCTGACAGAAGTGTGTCAGACTGCAGGTCAATTAGTTCAGGCTGAACATCACTGGGTGCATCATCCACATTGCATGTAAATGGGGGAAAAATCATGTGCATTTCATTCTCAACTGTTTTAAAGTCTGGAAATTGCCTCCAAAACTCACCATGCAGTGCTTCTAACATGGATGAGTACCTGTGGAGGTGATCAGCTGATGGTGTGGCTTCCTTCAGTGTTGGCAAATGGGTGAGAATGTTGTCCTCCATTTGGCTTGAGAGAAGCTGCAACTTTCTCATGAAAGCCTTCACTGCACTGTACATTTCATGCACAAAAAGGCCCTTGCATTGCAGTTTGACATTAGTTCATTCATTAGTGCAGTCACATTTACAGCAAAACCAAGGTCTGCCATCCAGTCTGCATCTGAAAGCTGTGGGACGTCTTTTCCTTTCTTCACACAGAAGTCTTGACTCTCTTCTCTCAGGTCACTCTTTGCCCAGGCTGAGCCACCTGACAGCGGCGTGGCAGCCTATGTCACGATGTTCAGTCTCATTTTCCTCCAAAGGTGCAACGAACTGTCTGTGATTGTAATGCTCTTGCCCTGATGAAGTTAACTATTTTAGTTACAACATCAACAACATGGTTATTTTTTAGAACTGACTTATACAACACTTCCTGATGTATAATACAATGCACAAATACCAATTCTGTTCAGGGTTAATTTCTGTCACTTTATACTGCATTCTCTTCAAAAGTCCAACATTGTTCCCCGTCAGATTTGGACAACCATCCGTTGTCACGCCTGACAGCTTGTCCCATTTCAGTCCCAACTTGTCCACACATGCATTTACCTCCGTGAACAAATCACTCCCTGTTGTTGTCCCTTTCATTGACTGCATGGCTGCCAGCTCCTCCGTGAAGTCCTTAGTTATCCCACGTAGGAAGATGAGTAGCTGGGCAGTGGCACTCACGTACATCGCAGCTCTCATCCAAAGCCAAGGAAAAAAAGTCTAAATTGACCGCTCTGTTCTGCAGCTGAAGCTCCAGATTTCACGCGATGTCCTCAATCATCCTCGTTACTGTGCATCAGGGGCACATTCTCAAATGCCTCCCTTTTCTCCGGACATATGAGTGCTGCATAATCCACCAAACACTCCATGATAAACTCTCCGTCTAGCGATTTTGTGGGATAAGACATAACTTGTGTTGACAGCTGCATCTCTGGATGTGCAATGTTTTGTAAACAGTCCTTGTTGGTTTTGCAGTTTAGCTAGCAAAGCATCCGACTCCTTTTCCCGCTCTTCATCAGACAAGTTCTTGAACGGTGACTGAACTTGTAATCCTTGAACACAGCGAGCTGCGCACCACAAACTAAGCACACGGCTTTACCTTTGAATTCTGTAAATAAATACTTAGCAGTCCATGTCTTCTTGGCAAACGCGGCATTCTGTATCTTTCTTATTTTGGCGTGAGCGGACATTTTGAGGGCTAGCCGGCCAGCATCACTTGTAGTCTTTCACGCGCACGTCGCGCGTACGTAAATAAAGAAAAACAGCACCCTTTTCAAAATAATAGCAACACAGTTAGAAAGTTATTTACACCATGCACGGAATACAATGGTGTTGCTTTTATTTTGAAAAGGGTGCTGTTTAAAAATATATATATATACTTTTTCATATATGTTACGATTGTCCTCACGCGGGCCGGCCAAAGGTGTGGCACACTATGGACAATATAGCACACTATGGACAATATAGCACACTATGGACAATATAGTATATTATAAACAATATAGTACACTATCAACAATATAGTACACTATGGACAATATAGTACACTATGGACAATATAGTACACTCGATCGACTGTTACTTTTTCCACCTGCTGGATAGTCTGGACCAGTGGAGCCGTCGAATGGTGATAATCTACAGTAAATAATAGAGGTCACTCAAAATAAAAGGCCATGGGGTCTTAAAATCAAAATGTTTAATTTAGAGTGGCATTAAAAGTCTTGAATAGTCTTACATTTCTCTTGACCTAAGCTGTAGGAAGCTAGTTATTTTCTCCTCCTTATGTCCTCATAACTTTAACAATAACGCTACTGTTTGTGTGTGTCTGTGTGCAGGTGAAATGTGACCAGTACTGGCCCAGTCGAGGCACTGAGACATATGGGATGATCCAGGTGACCGTGCTGGACACTGTGGAACTGGCTACGTACAGCGTACGCACCTTCACCCTCTATAAGGTAAAAACCCTATATGTTTACTGTGTATATAAAGTATGACTATGTATGGCAGCAGAGCAAGTCCTAACTCATTGACAGCTGAAGGTGGTTTGTTCTGAAAGAGCACTAAAGCCCCTCTCAGACATATACCATGTTAAGTAAATGTAAAGTCATGATGGCATTCTTACTACATCAGACTTGCAACATTTCCATAAAACTTTCTACCTGACACAGGTCTGTATTGAATGCTGTCAGATTAACGTAAAGGCTGCAGCATGCACACATAGGCATAAGGCCATAACAAGAATATGAAGAAGACTTGAAGAAGATAATGTCTTGGTTTCCTGAGAATTATGAATAAAATCTACTTAACTGGATGTGATGATAAATGTTTTGCCATTAATAGTACTCTACCAGTGTACTGCATAATGTTATCATTCAAAAAGGACTCTTTGGAAAGTGTTTCATTCATGCTTTTAAGTGCTGCTCAGAATGCATTTGTGATATTTATTTTCATCATGTGAGATTCTCACTTTAGTCGTGGATCTTTCCTGGTTACATCGGAACCCCTGAAACACTGGCTGTTGCCCCAAGAGGCTTATCGTCGTCAGACGTATGTTAACGTGTGTATGTGCGATCCGACAGAACGGCTCGAGTGAGAAGAGAGAGGTTCGACAGTTCCAGTTCATGGCTTGGCCTGACCATGGAGTGCCTGAGTATCCCACCCCAACACTGTCCTTTCTACGCAGAGTCAAGGCCTGTAACCCTCCAGACGCTGGACCCATGGTGGTCCACTGCAGGTAAGCTACCTCGTACATCAACACAAAGGCCTCAGTATGCATCAAACATAGTGTGTCGGATCATCTAACATAGTCCGAAATCCCTTTTCCATTTGCGTCAAACTATTTGTGTAACTTTCTGAAACAGCACGTCCACATTACGCAGTGATTGGCCAGGTGTGTTGAACAGTGAAAGTAGGTCAGTGCAACACCTGAGTCGCTTAAATAGTGGGTGCTTGAGAGTTCACCTGCGAAGCACCCATGGAAAAATCATATCAAGGGAATACTAATATTGTCAAATGAAGATGAATAGAGAATTAGACAGTGTCAACAAAGAGAATTTTGATGTTTTTCTTGGTTTCGTCCAACAGTCCAATAAGTTGTTGTGCACTGAATGGTTTTATATGTCTGTGTCATTTTGCATCATCTTGTGAACCAACCGTTGAACCTAATTTGCTTCAGTAGGTAGCAGTAAAACAATCACACAATAGCTTACAAAGCAATGCCATTGCAGAGTGAGTTAACTTGTATAACTCAACTCGTGAAGACCATTTTGAAAAATTGATACATTTTTAATAACTTAAAACACACAGAAGTTGTAGCAACTTGCAATGACCAGTGCACAATCACCTGTGATTAAGCCTAATATGCTTATTGGATCAAATGTGCTTCATCAAATTAGTATCATGACTGGCTTTTAGCAGAGATGGTTTGAAAGTGTGTGTCATTATCCCCATTTATATGATTCATTGTGTTGAGACTACAAAGACAGGTAAATCATTCCGCCTTCCAGTGTGTCAATCATTTGCCTTTATTTAATTAATGTTTTTATGCCCTTTTTAAATTCATACAAACATAATGGCAAAACAACAATGTGTTAACTTAAAAAGCAGCGTAAGAAAGCAGCCTATGCTAGCTTTTAGCTTAGTTGGTTAGCTCAACAACTAGTTAGCATCTCATAAAATTGAAAACAACACAATCATTTTAACAGCATTTGTAAAACACATAACTAAAATACAAAAGTAAGTAAATATACACACAAACAGATCTACTCCAAATATCAAAGTAAAACACTCTGTGGGGCTGCACTGAGCTTGTGCACTGTGTAGACTAAAAGCCAACATGGAGGATGCAGCTACTTGGAGAGAACCTTAAAGGTACAGGACCTCAACTTGCCACTACGTGCCACTAATTAACAGCCTGAACAGGCACCATGCACCATGTATCAACAACAACAACAAAAAAGATATATATATGTACGTATAAATATTTACCTCCTGTTAGGTTCCTTCATTTATATATACCACAAAAGTAGACCGTAGATCTTTGGTTATTATTAGTCCTTGCTAATAGAGCTTCAAAGGAGGAAATGTCTCTCATCAATTTGAACTATTCAGCAAGAACTGGTCTAGCTCTTCCAATGACGGAGAATAATCCTTGAAGCAGCAATAAAGCAGACAATACATCACATCCTAGTTCATCTGGAGCATATTGAGGCCTTAGTGCCAGAGGAAAAACACTCTGGGCCCTATCTTACACCTATGATTAATTAAGAGACTTAATACAACCCCTTTGCTCCTTGCTCATTACTTTGGTAAATGGTAAATGGACTACATTTATATATCACATTTACAATCTTTGTGATCACTCAAAGCGCTTTACAGCACATGTCAGCATTCACCCATTCACCCATTCACACAGAGTCAGAGGCTCCATACAAGGTGTACATCAGCTCGTCGGTAGTGATAACCATTCACACACACTCACACACCGTTGGCCATCGGGAGCAATGTGGGGTTCAGTATATTGCCCAAAGACACTTTGACATGCTGACTGCAGGGGCTGGGGATCGAACACAGACCCCACAGACCCTCCGACGACCACTCTACCTCCTGAGCCACAGCCGCCTTTGTGCCCAATTATGCGCTGTTTAACTAACAAAAGTGCCATTGGACATGCCCTGAATGTACTTGCACCATGCACTTTAGACCATGCGATGGAGATCGTTTAAATGTCGCCCTCTATATCCACAATTATGTAAAAATACTAAGACTTTGCTTAACACAATTTAATATCATTGACAGTAATGTTGTCAAAATAATTATATTGTGTCAAAAGAAAAGAGAGAACTACCCAGAAAACCTTGGAAGGGTTATTTGGACATTACACATTGCAATATCTCTCCAAATCACACTTCAAAAAAACAAACTTGTGCACCCTCTTTGTCTACACCTTGGGGCTATTGATAGCGCATCACTTCCTAATACAAAATGTATCAGACGAATACCCAACAAATGCATAAGATATACAAAAATATGGCAACACGCTAGTGTACGTTGATATAAGGTAAGGTATAAGTAGTATTTGTTAAGAGCTCACTGTGTTACACTGGGGTGCGTTGTTGAACGCTGATGTTTTGGGCATGTTCAAAATTACCGGACGTACCCGACGTGTGCTTCAAAAGATATGCAGACGTTACGTGACGTTAGACATACGTGAATACGGAATACGTAGTTTAATATTCCATCCATCCATCCATCGTCTACCGCTTATCCGGGATCGGGTCGCGGGGGCAGCAGCTCCAGTAAGGAACCCCAATCTTCCCTTCTCCGGGCCACATCCTCCAGCTCCGACTGGGGGATCCTGAGGCGTTCCCAGGCCAGTGAGGAGATGTAATCTCTCCACCGAGTCCTAGGTCTTCCCCGGGGTCTCCTCCCAGCTGGACGTGCCTGGAACACCTCCCTAGGGAGGCGCCCAGGTGGCATCCTTACTAGATGCCCGAACCACCTCAACTGGCTCCTTTCAACGTAAAGGAGCAGCGGCTCTACTCCGAGTCTCTCACGGATGGCTGAGCTTCTCACCCTATCTCTAAGGGAGACGCCAGCCACCCGTCTGAGAAAACCCATTTCGGCCGCTTGTACCCGTGATCTCGTTCTTTCGGTCATGACCCAGCCTTCATGACCATAGGTGAGGGTAGGAACGAAGATCGACCGGTATATTGAGAGCTTTGCCTTCTGGCTCAGCTCTCTTTTCGTCACAACGGTGCGGTAAAGTGACTGTAATACCGCCCCCGCTGCTCCGATTCTCCGGCCAATCTCTCGCTCCATTGTCCCCTCACTCGCGAACAAGACCCCGAGGTACTTGAACTCCTTCACTTGGGGTAATGGCTCATTCCCTACCCGGAGTAGGCAATCCACCGGTTTCCTGCTGAGAGCCATGGCCTCAGATTTGGAGGTGCTGATCCTCATCCCAACCGTTTCACACTCGGCTGCGAACCGATCCAGTGATTGTTGAAGGTCACAGACCTATGAGGCCATAAGGACCACATCATCAAAGAGCAAAGAGCAGCGATGAGATCCTCAGGTCACCGAACTGCAACCCCTCTCCTCCACGACTACGCCTCGATATCCTATCCATGAAAATCACGAACAGGATTGGTGATAAAGCGCAGCCCTGTCGGAGGCCAACATTCACGGGAAACGAGTCCGACTTACTGCCGAGTATCCGGACACAACTCTCGCTTTGGGCGTACAGGGATTGGATGGCCCTCAAAAGTGACCCCCTCACCCCATACTCCCGCAGCACCTCCCACAGTATCACCCGGGGGACCCGGTCATATGCCTTCTCCAGATCCACAAAACACATGTAGACCGGATGGGCGTACTCCCAGGCCCCCTCCAGGATCCTTGCAAGAGTAAAGAGTTGGTCTGTTGTTCCACGACCAGGACAGGAATCCGCATTGTTCATCTTCAATCAGAGGTTCGACTACCGGCCGAACCCTCCTTTCCAGTACCTTGGAGTAGACTTTACCAGGGAGGCTGAGAAGTGTGATACCCCTGTAGTTGGCACACACTCTCTGGTCCCCCTTTTTAAATAGGGGAACCACCACCCCAGGTCTGCCAACCCCTAGGCACTGTCCCAGACTTCCACGCAATGTTGACGAGGCGTGTCAACCAAGACAGCCCCTCAACACCCAAAGCCTTCAGCATTTCTGGACGGATCTCATCAACCCCTGCGGCTTTGCCACTGTGGAGTTGTTTGACTACCTCAGTGACTTCCATCAGGGAAATTGACGATGATCCCCCATCAGCTTCCAGCTCTGCCTCAACCATAGAGGGCGTGTTAGTCGGATTCAGGAGTTCCTCAAAGTGCTCCTTCCACCGGCCGATAACCTTCTCAGTTGAAGTCAGCAGGGTCCCACCCTTGCTGTACACAGCTTGGATGGTTCCTCGCTTCCCCCTCCTGAGGTGCCGGATGGTTTTCCAGAAGCACCTTGGTGCCGACCGAAAGTCCTTCTCCATAGCTTCTCCGAACTTCTCCCACACCCGCTGCTTTGCCTCTGACACGGCAGAAGCTGCCGCCCTTCTAGTCCTTCGATACCCTGCAACTGTTTCCGGAGTCCTCCCGGATAACATAACCCGGAAGGACTCCTTCTTCAGTCGGACGGCTTCCCTGACCACCGGGGTCCACCACGGTGTTCGAGGGTTACCGCCCCTTGAGGCACCTAAGACCTTGAGACCACAGCTCATCACCGCAGCTTCAGCAATAGAGGTTTTGAACATCGCCCACTCAGGTTCAATGCCCCCAACCTCCACAGGGATAGCTGAAAAGCTCCGCCGGAGGTGTGAGTTAAAGATCCCCAGGACAGGGGCTTCCTCCAGACGTTCCCAGTTCACCCGCACTACCCGTTTGGGTTTACCAGGTCTGTCCAGAGTCTTCCCCCACCCTTTGATCCAACTCACAACCAGATGGTGATCAGTCGACAGCTCCGCCCCTCTCTTCACCTGAGTGTCCAAAACATGCGGCCTCAGATCAGATGATACGATTCCGAAATCGATCATTGACCTTTGGCCTAGGGTGCTCTGGTACCACGTACACTTATGAGCATCCTTATGTTCGAACATGGTGTTTGTTATGGCCATTCCATGACTAGCACAGAAGTCCAACAACAAACGACCGTTCGGGTTTAGATCAGGGAGGCCCTTCCTCCAGGTGTCTCCATCGTTTCCCACGTGTGCGTTGAAGTCTCCCAGCAAGACTACAGAGTCCCCTACTGGAGCCCCCTGCAGGGCTCCATTCAGGGTCTCCAAGAAGGCCGAATACTCAGAACTGCGGTTTGGGGCATAGGCACAAACAACAGTCAGAGTTTCCCCCCCATAACCCGAAGGCGTAGGGATAAACTCCAACGTAGCGGCGCTCAGGCAGGGGCTAGTGAGTATCGCCACCCCGGCCCGACCTCTCACACCTTGGGCAACTCCGGAGAAGAATAGAGTCCAACCCCTATCCAGGAGTACGGTTCCAGAGCCAAGACTGTGTGTGGAGGTAAGCCCCACCAGATCCAACTGGTAGCGATCCACCTCCCGTACTAGTTCCGGCTCCTTCCCCCACAGACAGGTGACGTTCCACGTCCCCAGAGCCAGCGGTTTTTCCCATGAGTGGTGGGCCCACAGGATGGATGGATGGGTGGCACCACGTAGCTTCTTCGGGCTGTGCCCGACCGGGCTCCGTGGCAAACCCGGCCACCAGGCGCTCGCTGTCGGGCCCTCCCTCTGGGCCTGGCTCCAGACGGGGGCCCCGGGCTTCCTCCGGGCAGGGTCTCTCCTTTCCTTTCCCTTTCTTTCATGAAGTCGTTTTTGAACCATTCTTAGTCTGGCCCCTCGCCTGAGACCAATTTGCCTTGGGAGACCCTACCAGGAGCACTAGGCTCCAGACAACACAGCTCTCAGGTTCATAGGGACACACAAACCTCTCCACCACGATAAGGTGATGGTTCCCAGAGACATACGTGAATACGGAATACGTAGTTTAATATTTACCTACGTAAATACAGTACGTGAATACTTACCTACGTAAATATAGTACGTAAGTACCTACGTGACTACGTTAGAGGAACGTTAGATGTCGGCTACGTTGGCTGACTGTGAATCCTACAGCCAATTTATTGATAACGAGTGGATGCCCTATTCCTACCCTATGTTAAGATTATGCCTGACGACGGAGTAACTTATTAAACATGTTTCTACAGTACAGCTAGCGTTCAGCATTCTAGCCATTCTCCAGCATCAGCATGACGTGAACCAAATGGCACTTTTCCAGCTCCGTTGGCCAGACGCTCTGATACGTTTTAAATAGGTTTGTGATAAGCTATCAATGTTTGACATACGTATAATAATTTGTTATGTATGCGTCAGCTATAACACCGCTGTGGAAAAGTTGGACGTATTTGGACTCTGACACATTTTGAGCTAATTTTCATATACGCCGGCATATGTTTCTGCCATACGGAACTGTGTGACAGGGCCGTATGTCTGCCGTGTTCGGCGTATTGTCTGCGTCCTTCAAACGATCACAACTTACCCTTAATTTATATCAACGTATTGCCGGTATTTTGTATGCGCCGGCATACGTTTCTGCCATACAGAACTATGTGACAGGGCCGTATGTCTGGTGTGTTTGGCGTAACGTCTGCATCCTTCAAACGATCACAACTTACCCTTAATTTATATCAACCTATTGCCGATATTTCGTATGCATACGTTTCTGTCATACGGATATGTGAGACAGGGCCTTTAGGATATTGTTATAGAACAGCTACAGCCAATATTCAATATTTAGAGGAGATGTGTTCAACACTGCAAAGGGCTTCTGATCAGGGAAGTCTGTTTTTTGTTGACTTCAATATAGACTTTTTTTTATCACAAACCTGTTCATTGAAAAGAAAGCTGAGTGAATCTTTGTCATTTATCTCAGCTGATGCCTACCATGCAGGACGAAGATCAGCAACATCTATTGACCTCATCTTTACTTATGTTAAACAATTGTGTTCAAAGTCTGGATCCATTTCTGTTGGTTTCGCCGACAACTATTTGGTGGCAGTTGCCAGGAAAGTCAGAGTTTTTAAAGTGGGAGCGAGAGTTGTTCATCAGAGATCTTTCACATCCTTTTGTGAGCATGATTGTATTAGGTGCATAAAGCATGTACAATGGAGCAGTTATTTACATTGTTGTTGGAGGTGGCTGCATAAAATAGTGCAAGCACATAATGGTGCAATTATAAAATGCAGGAATAAGTAAAAAATATACATAGAGAATAAAACAAGATAAAAGTGAATGTAAAATTAAGTACTGTACATTATAGTATGGGGAGGTATAGATGAGACAGTAGGGAAGGAGGAGGGTTAATGGTTCAGAAGGACAGAAAGAAAAAGGTGGCAATTATGAGTGGTGATGCAGCTGATTGGAAGTCATACTGTCCAGTTAGAAACTAAGTAACTCAAATTAATTATGAGTGAAAACTTTAAATTATATTCCACGCAAACCAAGGGATTTGCTTTTGAAGTAGATGGTAATTATATTTCAAAAACCTTTGAATCATTATTTTGTGGAAAACGTTGAAAAGCCCAGAAACTGAATGACAGTATTGTAACGTTATGATCTGAACATAGGAAGTAGGACACACATGCACAATCCAGCGGCAACTCGTGATATAGGTAAAGGTAGTGATGGCAGTGTGATACTGAAGCTTCAATATGTGCTTCAAACCCAGAACTACAATTCCATAGAACCACTGCTTCGAAGCTTGCTTCAAATCATGTGACATATAACGTCCGAAGCAGTAATTGCTTCATTGCCTGAATGAATCACTGGACTGGTTCGTGGTCCAATCAGCTGATTCGCTGGCACTGCCTCATTTCGATTCTGACAGGTTGAGACAGTTTTAAATTTGAGCGCCTCAACACTTAATAACCACAAATTTGTGAGTTGTTGGTATTGCGTTTGTATTAGATCATTATGGAGCCAGCCAACTAGCAAAACAATTTGTATGCACGCCAGCATCATCTGTTCCTTGTGAGCAAGTAAAGAAATTAAATCTACATCCCACATTTTTATACACTGCCCCAGTAGCGCAGCTCGTAGAGCAGGCATCCCTCATTCAAACGCTTCCCGCAGCAGCCCGGGGTTCAAATCCGACCCGTGACAATTTGCTGCATGTTATTCCCCTTCTATCTATCCAATCTTAAGGCATATAAATTCCCAACATTTTTTCCCAGCACTCTGTTCTCAATAACACATACACACAATCTTTATTTTTAAATAGAACATGATATTCAGTCTTAGATGTGTGCGTCAAATCATTTTCAAGGCAAAGATACTTTAAATCCACTGTATAACTAAACTGAAATAATTAACTGAACAATTGAAGCATTGTTTTATGAAAGATAGTGGCTGTAAATTTGACCTTGAGCCGGTTAATGTCGAATTGGTACAGAAACTTCTGAAAGGCTTAACTGGTAAAAACCCATCAGGACTAGATGACCTGGATGGGGAACTTTTCAAATTGTCATGATTTTAATCAAAGTTTAAAGGAGGGAGTGGGCCATAAAGTTCACCAAGCATTCCTTTAAACAAAAAACAAAGGGAAACATTTACAGGTGCCAACAGCTGCATTATTAGTATTATTCCTGTATTTAGTAAGATGATGGAAATGGTGTTTGATCAGGTTTCACATTTTTCTTCAGGTGACCGACCAGTGATGTAGTGATATAGATGCTAACATACAACCAGTATGTTAGCATCTATATCACTACACCACTGGTGCTTGATTTGATTTGATTTAATTGACCATGATATACTCGCAAACTTGCAGCTCATGGTTTAAATGTTTCTGCTACCTGAAGCTACCTGACTGATAGAATGCAAAAGGTCTTCTTTTTAGTACGGTGTACCCGAGGGAAGACGCTTAGGACCATTCTCTATATTAATCAATGATGCCACTTCTTTTAAATATGGATTCACTGTGGTTTATTCATTTACTCATGCTTTTTAATTTTGTTTTGCAGAAAAATAGATGAGATTAGACATAATATTATTCCTCATCTACCGCTACGTCTGATATTCTGCATTATTATTATATATTATTACTATCTGCAATATTCATAAGTTGGATCCCAGTTCTTCTCCCTTGAAACATGGTCTAACCTGATGTTAGCTTCTAAACCTCCTCTTCCCCTACCAGCTTACGACACTGTTCCACTAGCCTTAAGACTGTGGTGGTTCAACTTCTACTTAAAAAACACACCTGTATCCAGGGCATCTGAATAATTCATTATTTTTCTTTGTCTTCTGTCAGTGCCGGTGTTGGCCGTACAGGCTGCTTTGTTGTGATTGAAGCCATGCTAGAGAGGATGAAGCATGAGAAGTCGGTGGACATTTACGGTCTTGTGACATGTATGCGAGCTCAGAGGAACTACATGGTGCAGACAGAGGATCAGTACATATTCATGCATGAAGCCCTGCTGGAAGCTGCAACGTGTGGCAACACAGAAGTCCCTGCCCGAAACCTGTACGCCCACATCCAAAAGCTCACCCAGATCCCTCCTGGAGACACTGTCACCGCCATGGAGCTGGAGTTTAAGGTTGGTTCCTTTTCTTCTTCATTGTTTTGTGCATTGGTTGAGTTTGTAGAGCTTGATAGTCCATTGGCACTCCAGTCACATAACTGGCTCTGGTGACTTTGTATTGATTGACTTTGTGATGAACATTATAAAATGAAACAGTTGTGAAAAAAATGGCATTCTAAAATAAAAACAGAAGTATAATCAATTCTGAACAAAAAGAAAAGCAAAGATCTGAGAAAAGTAGGATTTTGACCAAATATGTGCTCTCTTGTTTTTACAATAGTAAAGAGTGTTACAATAGTCTAAAACCGCTGGGTTCCAAACCTCTGGCATGCTCCCTCCACCCTGAAGCCTACATTCATTGCATTTTTATAATCCAGTAACGGGGGGAAAGCAACTAAAGGAGTTGAGGTGACATTTTTCTGGAAATAACATTATTAAGAACATGAGGGGTTTTATACAAATGAAGAATGCAAGTTAAACTTTGCTTCGAGTTTTTACACACCAAATATGTTTGCTTGATGAGCATCACCTGTTGAACTTTTCCTCCCTGTCACATCTCTGTCCAACTTGTACTTTACATCACTTTGTTTACTTAATACATATTGCTAACCTCTTACTCGTAGCCTGGATAGCATCAGAGCACTCTTGAATTTGATTCATAGATCTTTTTCACAAAATACATTTTGACTTTACATACCGAGAAAGGCTCCGGCTGTACCACTAACATTAATCATGCTCCATTACAGCAGTTACTACAATGCAATATGGCAATTGATAATGCTTATGTTATCAATTACACTTGTGTTAGACAAGTCAAATGTCTCCTATGAAAAGGGCTAATGCATGTATATGTTTAATGCAAAGGCCTCTTATTGTACTTATCTTTAGTTTATAGAAAATGCAGTTTTTGTTATGTTGGGGACATGGCTTTGGAGCTTAAAGTCAGAATTAACAATAACAACAATTTAAGGGATTACATTTCAGGATGGTTTTTTTTATGTGTCACAAATCAAAAATGTTAATATATCACAAATCTTCCAACTTAATGGTAGTGCAATACTAAATGGCTGGAGTGCCCTTTTAACTGCATAATACAGTGAGAGCTAAGGACGAGGAAGGAGTTCAATCTGCAGTGTGTAACACAGATGAACTCCTTCTCAGAGTAGGAGCTGTTAGAGTTTAACTTCTGAGCTTCAGATGACAGGCCGAAGGAGAGAGAAAGAGTGTTAGCGTGAAAGACACAGTGCCTGGACAAACTGCAGGTCTGACGGTTATGTGGTTTTCCACTGTATGAGCTGCAGCACTGCACCACCCTCTGCTGCTCTGCCCTCTCCACACTGATTTAACCAGCCACAAACATAGGAGGTTACACCACAACACAAATCATGCTGCTTGTTCAAGTAAGCAGGGTGGCTGTAAATCCGGACAGAGCATAATGAGGTTTTGATCCTCAACTCACTGCAAATTTCTTTTGCAAGCACTTCTCAAATTGACAGTTGGCCTTGCAGTGCAGAGGAATCACATTAGGGCCTGTCAGCATAGCTAGCCCTGTCAGCAAACGCTACCTTCGCCAAATTGTATGTGTGTGTATGTGTATGTGGTCAAAAACTGTTTGCTTTCCGGCGGAACACCACTGTCAACAAACATTGGTTCCTACTTATAGCAGGAGTGCTAATTGGCTCCTACAAGCTCTTTAAAGCGCACAGTGGAGGAAGGTGGTGTAGTTGTGAAGCTGCAGTGCAGTCACATCTGGGCTGAGGAGCATCAGAGACATACGTGTCCTCCTTTTTGTGTCTGCAGAAACTGGCCAACTCTAAAGCACATACCTCAAGATTCATCAGTGCCAACCTTACGTGCAACAAATTCAAGAACCGCCTGGTGAACATCATGCCTTTTGAGTCCACCCGTGTCTGCCTGCAGCCAATCAGAGGGGTGGAGGGCTCTGACTACATCAACGGCAGCTTCATCGACGGATACAGGTGGGTCCATAGAAACCATTTCACTGCAGTGTGTGACACATAGGGACACTGAAAGAGGATGGTATTCTGCAAATAACAAAGGTCCACATGGAGTCCAGTGTAAAACAAAATTGGTCTTATTGACTCTCTCCGATGTTCTCCCTCTAGCCTGTTTGAAATAGGTGACATGCAAGAGAAACAAACGGATTCCTCCAATATTTCAAAATGCTGCTCCTGACTTTTTCTCTTGTGGGCCTCAGAACTCACACATCCGCGTATCCCTTTGCGAAAAGTGAAATAATGACTATTACAATTTAATGAGTGAAAACTACATTACAAACCAATTTAGTATTTACAGATTTTTGCATAACCCTACTCACCGGACATAAAAGTAATAGTTTTCATTGTGGAATTACCCATATTAGTGGTTCAACCTTTCAACAAGCCCATGGTTCATAAACAAAAAAAAACTAAAAAGCAAAAGTGTTACTCAGCCTATTTAAAACAAACAGGTCTTAATTACATATCAACAGTTTCAATACATCATAATGTCACTCCATGGAACCTCGCTCCATTAACGTTAGCTGTTAGCTCAGTTACTTACTCAAGAACCACTGTGCTGCCTACTAGTGATACGCACATCAGAAGACAGAGAAGAAAAGCAACATTTCCAACAGATTCTAATAGTTATGCTGGAACAACTCACATGTATCCATCGCCAAGTGTAGCGTCTCAGACCATAGTGCTGGTTGCCAGATAGAATCAGAGCAGCTTATAGTTTTGGTCTCTGTTCAGTCTTTGGCAGCTTCACTGCACCTGGCTGTTGTCTTCCACAAATATCTTTCTCTTTGTGTACAGAGTCCTCCTGCATTTGTCGGGGACCATTGTCATTAGATTAGAAGAAGAAGAAGAAGAAGAAGAAGAAAAATATACTTTGGAGTACGACCAGACTTATCCAGTAAATCTATCAACATGAACATACTATGAATATATGTCATTATTGTCACAACAAGTACACGTACACATACAAGTAGTGACATCTGTGTACAGATTTAGCTATTGCTAAAATTGCACTAAACCTGGACAGACTCTGGCTCTCTGTGGAGCAATCCTTCAAGATTGAACTGTTATAAATCAAATGAACAATTAAAAAAGGCCTCTGTCTACGTAAACGTGTGCGTGTCAACACACATGTTCGACAGCTAAATAAAGAGTCTGCCTGATATTCTGACACAACCCTACATATTAGATGTCAGCAGTGGTGTTGTTGTATGTCAGATAAAGAGCCAATCACAGGCCTCACAGAGGCATTTCTTCTATGAAAATGTAAAAACTAATTGGAAATACTTTTCAGTGCACCAGCAGAGTAAAGCATGTGCTAATGAATCACAACTTCCCATTTCACGTGCAGTGAGGGCGGGTGTGTCAGCACCTTATGAAGTCCCCTGGGCACCTCCACCAAGGGAGGACGGGGGAAGTCCTGTAATTCCTGTTGCAGTAATTAATGGTGGAGTGAGACACAGGGAGCTCCAGCACTCTCTGGGTTCAGCCTTTAAAGTGCACAGTGTGGATTAGGGTGGATTGAGGGGAGGGGGATAGACATGATAATGATGATTAATTGAGATTCCCAGTGACCTCAAAATACAACAGCTGGAGTCATTCACTTCAGCAGCTTTCCACTATATCATGTCCACTAGATGAGACAATACTTGAATAAAAATAGACTCCCTACTTAAACCACTTATTGAATTGAATTGAATACACTTTATTTTGAACATAAAAAAGGTGTATTGATTGTATATGTTCACTGTTATTTAATGGTTATTGTTGTGTTGTTCTTTACACACACACACACACACACACATATATATGTGTATACATATATATATATATATATATATATATATATATATATATATATGTGTGTGTATATATAAACAAAATAACCAATAAATAGCGGTAACAGACTTTCAATAAGCAACATAAATTAACATTTTATGTGAAAAATGGAGTATGAGGTAGCAGCATGCTTGTTTAGTCCTACCCCTCTTCTATACTAATCCATCAATACTCTTCATCAATAATCAACTGTTTGCCCGAGCATCCATCCCCACAAATAAACCACTATGTTCATCCTTATCTTAATTAACAACGTTACCCACTCAAGAATGCTTTATTAACTTTTAATAGCACTCTGTTATGGATTGGTGGCACTGATACTAATATTAAAGGAAAACGTTATCTCTCCATCACGTATATCTTATTAGTGTTGGTTATCGGTTATCCAAACCATTATTTCAAGGCCAAATTGAATGTTAATATCCCAACAATTTTGCTAATAATCCCTAACTGTGAAAACTGTGTAAAGAACTACGGTAAGTACAGCAGGTCAACATTAAAACAGGAAGCTTCTCCAAACGACGGAGAAGGGGCTTTTCTCATGTCATTTCCTAAACATCATCATTACCCGCACCAAATCGTCTGACCACATCACCCCCATCCTCATCCAACTTCACTGGCTCCCTGTTCAGCACCGGATTGATTACAAAAACCTTCTGCTCACATACAAAGCCCTCAACAACCTCGCCCCCACCTATCTCTCAAACCTCCTCCAGGAATACACCCCCTCCCGCTCCCTGCGCTCATCCTCAGCCGGACTCCTGACTGTCCCCACCTCCCGCCTCAGCACCATGGGAGCCAGGGCTTTTAGCTGCACCGCGCCCAGGCTCTGGAATTCTCTGCCTCCACACATCAAACAGTCTACTTTTAAATGCACTGTAAGGCGACCTTGGGTGTCCTGAAAGGCCCCTCTAAATAAAATGTATTATTATTATTATTATTATCTCTTCAAACCCATCAGACTTCTTATGCTGACGAATTGTCATTATACGGATATCTCAGAGCTTGCTTTACATGGATCAGGGAGTAAACAGTCAAATACAGTACAATGCCCCCTGCGTAGTGCGTACTATGTCTGCTATACAAATCTTCCTGCTAATAGCAGAAGCTTGTTCTGAGGTGTTTTTGCTGGACACTTAATCTGAGAGATTCACCAGAAACAGACCACAGTCGATTCATTTGTATTTCCTTATGAAAAATAGGGTTAATTCTTTGTGACACCTTTCCCCAGAAATTAAATATCAGAGGGCAGTGAAAAATTCAGTCTGTCAGACCATACCTCTTTCTTGCACTTGATGCAGAGGGGAGATATCCTGTGATAGAAAGTATTAAGGGATTGGTGTGTACTGGCTCTCTGTTAGCCTATTCACAAAAATACTTTTCCTATTGACTCCACTGCGTCAGACGTTCTGGGTGCTCTTTAGCAGCCAAACTGTTGGTTTTCTTGAATGCACTGAGGTTAGTAATGACGCAATTCTCATATTCAACCTCCCACATCTGACCCTAAACAAACTGCTGCTGCTCAGAGTTCTTCTAATTATTCAGCAGTGAAGTGCCAGAATAGCCAGTTAGTAAAGTGGCATTGAACAAAATACAGAAGCTATGGTTCCTGAGTTTTTATGTGTTTGTTGTATTATGAATTATTCAAATAATAGTCCCAATGCTTGTTGCAGAGGTAAACCTGAGAGCATGACAGAGGTGGACTCACTACCAAAAACAACAGGGCCTCGAGCCCTCACTGGCACACACAAATGATAGAGGACTGATGCATACAGATAACAAAACAGAAATACTCAGTCTGTGCTGCACTGGCACGAGCCCAAGCCCTCTGCTGCATGCTTCTGCGCTGCCCCCTGGTGGGCAGGTTCTGTAACCACAGAGCCCAGCACAGAGCTGAGCAGCTGGGAAAGCATCTGTCATTTTAACAGAGCTGTTAAAAAGGTCTGTGTTCAAGAAAAACATTTAAATATCAGTGCATACATTAGCAACATCTGAGTCATCACATTTACTTTAAGGAGGTGTGTAAATTAAATATTGAACACTTGAGTTCCTTCAACAGTTCACTGCCTGGAACGAGAAGACTGAATCTGAATGACTTCAGTTTTATTTTTGCAATATTATTGAAATCTCACATACTATAAATATGTGTGACAGTAATTCTTAATGTACATTATAAGTAAATGTATATTATAAAAAGGTTGTTTCTTTTAAGATAACATTCAATAATTGAAGCTGTTTTTCTTAGATATTTGTTTGATGTTCAGTTTACGTATACAAAAACTGGGCATTGTGCAACTACCGCATTGACCTGGACCCCAAGGGCCCAAAGCCCCAGGATCACTGTGTCGCTTTGCTGCTAGTTTATATTTTGGGTCAAAACAGAAAATATTGTATAATGCATACAAGGAGGCAAATACAGTTGTGTAAAAATCTAGTTTTAAGTAACACCTTTTATTTTGCTTGATATTGTGTTTAAATTGTGCGTATAACCAATTTTGCATTTAATTAAATGATCACTAACTAATGGGCACAACCGCAACGGTACCAGGTAGTATTTGTGTTGACAAATATAACTGACGTCATACTTCTGCACCAGGACTATAGTTTCGGAGTTGAAGAGGATGAAAGGAACCCATAGAACCCTGAGGAGTAATCGTGTCTCTGTTTCACTTTGCAGGCAGCAGAAAGCGTACATGGCCACCCAGGGCCCGTTAGCTGAGACCACAGAGGACTTCTGGAGAATGTTGTGGGAACACAACTCCACCATTGTTGTCATGCTCACCAAACTCCGCGAGATGGGACGGGTAACTCATCACGATCACACCTTATGTCATGTTGTGTTTTTGATATACTACACTTCTGATAAAAAGCTAAACTTGTGTGAATGTGCTTATTCAGAATACAAATGTTGATGGTTCACAGGGAAAAAACAGGCACAAAAGATACAAATATGGAATGCATTAAAGATTTGAACTAATTAGAATTTGGTTAACTTCTTTTTTAACACGATTGACCATGATGTTTGTGAGGATATGAAATTCCTGCAGATACTCTGTTGTATGCTTTTTCCTTGTAAAAAATGATGCTAAATTGTACTTATTATTATTATTAAGTACCACTTATAAACATTAAATTATAGTTAAGTATATTTAAGTTATTCTTTAGTTTTTAGTAAACTAAACAGACATTGCCCAATATATTTTAAACAATTATTAATACACGTTTAGAGGAGTATTAGTTCTCTTAATAAAAAAAAAGTTCTATTAGTTCACTCATGCTTTGAGTGTATTGATAGTGTATTGCCATGGTAACATGCCTTTATAATTGATTACAACTTCACCTTGTAATTGAGACCTTGTTATTTTTGTATAGACCCCTCTCATGTATAAGTATCACTTATACATCTGTCTCACTTACTCAAGGCTGGATTCCACCAGCTGCTCTGGGTCCCCAGGAACCCCCAATAAACCAGCTCACTACATGCGTTTTAAAATAAAATATGGTCAAATGACTATTTTCTAATAATAATAAAGTTGTTTGCTGTGTGCAATGTACTTGTAAGCTACAGAGTACATATATAATGCATGGAGGGAGAGAGATGGGGGTGGCCACATTATTTAAGTCAATAATTGCATAATTAATTACTTAATGATTATAGTGGTTTTATAGTTGTCTCATTTGCTTTACCGATACAAAAAGTCAGATATCCTGATTTCATGCCCCACAAGTGATATATCTGCTTTCTCCATTCTTTAGGAGAAGTGCCATCAGTACTGGCCTGCTGAGCGCTCTGCACGCTACCAATACTTTGTTGTGGACCCCATGGCTGAGTACAACATGCCTCAGTACATCCTGAGAGAGTTCAAAGTCACAGACGCCAGGGTAGGTTCTATCATGATCGTGATTTTTGTATATCCTGTTTTATTTTGAAGTGGTCACTCCCCCTTATGCCATGTCTAGTTGTACTTCCTGTCTGTGTGTTTTCTCCCTGTGATTGTTGATTTGTTCCTCCTGTGTCCGTTCACCTTGCCTTTGTGTTTTAGCTTTTCTCCCCAGCTGTGTCTCGTTCCCCTCGTTTAGTGTCTGTGTGTATATATCCCTGTCTTTCCCAGTGTTCGTTGTCAGATCGTCATCTAATTGTCTAACTTTTTACCGTTTGTATTTTTGTTATTTTGTAAGCTTTTTGAAATAAAGTCCTCTTTTTGTTAATCTCCTCGTCTGCCGTCTTGCATTTGAGTCCTCACCTTTTCCCCACCGTGAAAGGTTCCCCTTGTTGTGTGAGGCAGCAGCAGGAAGATTGCTTCAGATCAGTTCCTTTAATTGCTAATCAGCGCCACTTACGGTGCTATTTTTGTAACAGAAGTTTGTGCTGGCAAAGTAGCATTTTCATTGCATGCAAAGGTTTCTTTTCCCATATGTATCAGATTAGCACTTTGTGAATTTCACTCCACGTAAGTAGGAGGATTTAGACTCCTCACACCCCACACAGGGCACAGGGTTCAGGCTTGAAAAAAGAAAAGGTAATTTGACTGGTCATAACTGGGACCAGGTCTGCTACATCTATTGATGATGTACACTATCCTTCCCTGACCATATTTTATACCAAATATATTCTCTGTGCACCTATGATGAGCTTTGGGGCTTCAATTTGCAACATGAGTCTCATCATTGGTATATGAGAATATAACCTTTAGTCTCTTTTAGCCAGCTAAAGACTTTGTAAAGTCTATCACTGTGGTGCGCACAAACAACTTCTGAACTAATTAAATATTTAAAATGATCAAATTTCAATGTAGCCCCACCAGAGTCAAAGCTGAAGTCTTGGAGATCGTTGTACTGTACGTGCCGAAAGGTCAGATCAGATCCAGGGCTCGCAAATATCTCAAAGCTGTACACAATTTTACATAATGTGTTGTTTCACATTTCCCACACAGTTTAACACAGGTGTTAATCCAACTGGGCACATACAAGATCTCCCTAATTAACTTCTGCCAACTATGAGCAAATGACGCCAACAGCACATGGCAAATCAATCAAATTGCAGCGGGGCAACAGGTCATCAGTCCCACTTGGAATCAAATGTGGGTCATCCAGTCATTACCAAAGGCTTTGGCAAGCGTATTGTTTTCCCAAACTCGGGGCACTTGACATTGCGAGTGTGGGGCTATTCCTACATAGCGGCTTCTTGAGCCAAGTGCAATTAAAACACCATTTTAAAAGTTGTATCAGTCACTGACCTTAAATTGTAGAATAACGATAAATAACGGCAGTAAGCGTCATGTATTAATCCAGAATCATATTCACAAAATACACTCGTACCTTTCTTGCTACCTAAGATACAATATTTGGTTATTTCATGTATAATTTAAAGGTAGTAATTGCAACATTGAATTGGTTAATATAAACTCATAAGTTAATAAGTTTCAGTATTTGAGTTTCTTTTTCTTTCTTACTTTTCTCTTAAATTTACTTGAAAAAACAGCAAATGATGGGAAATTGTATGTGATGTATCCATGTATATGTGTGTGACTATGTTCCTAATAACAAGGAAATATTAAAACAAAGTAAAACAAGTAAAAGAAAACTCATGTCTGTATTATGCACATTTGACACACAGGTCTCTGCTGTCGATCTGTGTGTGAGTTACTTACAGTATCTGTCTCCTGTGTGTTTGTCAGGATGGTCAGTCAAGGACTATAAGGCAGTTTCAGTTCACTGACTGGCCAGAGCAAGGAGTGCCAAAAACTGGGGAGGGCTTTATCGACTTCATCGGCCAAGTTCATAAAACTAAAGAGCAATTTGGACAAGATGGGCCAATTACTGTGCACTGCAGGTATGTGTGTGTGTGTGTGTAAGAGAGAGAGAGAGAGAGAGAGAGAGAGAGAGAGAGAGAGAGAGAGAGAGAGAGAGAGAGAGAGAGAGATGAAACATACTTAACACTCGTCCTCTTGCTACAGGGATGAGCGAACATCATCTATGTGTGACTGTGTGTGTGACTTTGTTGCATGTATTTAAAGGGCACTTGACCCCAGCTTGTTTATGGGTCAAACTTCATAAGGTCATTTTAAAGATTTTAATGGAGGGAGTCACCGTCAAACAACTCATAATTCCAGTCCCTTTAGTTTCAGGGATGGACGCCAGGCTTGTCTGTGGTCTTTGTTATAAATGAACCTGTGACCGTAAACACAGAAATGTACAGTGGCCCTGAGAGCTCAACTCACTGCAAAATAGGAAAAACACAAGCAAATGAAGAAACATCTTCAGCAACTTGATGAAAGATGCACAGCATTTACAAAGCATCTTCAGCAACTTGCAGACACACAAAAACATCAATGTGATGACTCAAAAGAGAAGCTCACAACACAACGGAACTGTTTCCAGGGGTGACTGGGGAGTTTCCTAAAAGTGATGCACACGGCTGGTTCATTTGTTAATGCAGATTATTAATTTTGGTATTTTCTAATGTGATTAATTGACCAACCAATCTCCATCTTCATGTTATTGTTGTGTAGTTGTGTGTATGGGTTGGGTGTCAATCAGTGTTCAAAAGATGATGAATACATTTAAAAGAAAAAGAAACACAATTTATTATATAACGCAATTCAAGGCTCATGAGGAACTGCTGGCTATTAGGTTTCAACATCCATCCATCCATCCATCGTCTACCGCTTATCCGGGATCGGGTCGCGGGGGCAGCAGCTCCAGTAAGGAACCCCAATCTTCCCTTCTCCGGGCCACATCCTCCAGCTCCGACTGGGGGATCCTGAGGCGTTCCCAGGCCAGTGAGGAGATATAATCTCTCCACCGAGTCCTGGGTCTTCCCCGGGGTCTCCTCCCAGCTGGACGTGCCTGGAACACCTCCCTAGGGAGGCGCCCAGGTGGCATCCTTACTAGATGCCCGAACCACCTCAACTGGCTCCTTTCAACGTAAAGGAGCAGCGGCTCTACTCCAAGTCTCTCACAGATGGCTGAGCTTCTCACCCTATCTCTAAGGGAGACGCCAGCCACCCGTCTGAGAAAACCCATTTCGGCCGCTTGTACCCGTGATCTCGTTCTTTCGGTCATGACCCAGCCTTCATGACCATAGGTGAGGGTAGGAACGAAGATCGACCGGTATATTGAGAGCTTTGCCTTCTGGCTCAGCTCTCTTTTCGTCACAACGGTGCGGTAAAGTGACTGTAATACCGCCCCCGCTGCTCCGATTCTCCGGCCAATCTCTCGCTCCATTGTCCCCTCACTCGCGAACAAGACCCCGAAGTACTTGAACTCCTTCACTTGGGGTAATGGCTCATTCCCTACCCGGAGTAGGCAATCCACCGGTTTCCTGCTGAGAGCCATGGCCTCAGATTTGGAGGTGCTGATCCTCATCCCAACCGCTGCACACTCGGCTGCGAACCAATCCAGTGACTGTTGAAGGTCACAGACCGATGAGGCCATAAGGACCACATCATCTGCAAAGAGCAGCGATGAGATCCTCAGGTCACCGAACTGCAACCCCTCTCCTCCACGACTACGCCTCGATATCCTATCCATGAAAATCACGAACAGGATTGGTGATAAAGCGCAGCCCTGTCGGAGGCCAACATTCACGAGAAACGAGTCCGACTTACTGCCGAGTATCCGGACACAACTCTCGCTTTGGGCGTACAGGGATTGGATGGCCCTCAAAAGTGACCCCCTCACCCCATACTCCCGCAGCACCTCCCACAGTATCACCCGGGGGACCCGGTCATATGCCTTCTCCAGATCCACAAAACACATGTAGACCGGATGGGCGTACTCGCAGGCCCCCTCCAGGATCCTTGCAAGAGTAAAGAGTTGGTCTGTTGTTCCACGACCAGGACGGAATCCGCATTGTTCATCTTCAATCAGAGGTTCGACTACCGGCCGAACCCTCCTTTCCAGTACCTTGGAGTAGACTTTACCAGGGAGGCTGAGAAGTGTGATACCCCTGTAGTTGGCACACACTCTCTGGTCCCCCTTTTTAAATAGGGGAACCACCACCCCGGTCTGCCAACCCCTAGGCACTGTCCCAGACTTCCACGCAATGTTGACGAGGCGTGTCAACCAAGACATCCCCTCAGCTGCTTTGCCTCTGACACGGCAGAGCTGCCGCCCTTCTAGTCCTTACCCTGTAACTGTTTCCGGAGTCCTCCCTGATAACATAACCTGGAAGGACTCCTTGTTCAGTCGGACGGCTTCCCTGACCACCGGGGTCCACCACGGTGTTCGAGGGTTACCGCCCCTTGAGGCACCTAAGACCTTGAGACCACAGCTCATCACCACAGATTCAGCAATAGAGGTTTTGAACATCGCCCACTCAGGTTCAATGCCCCCAACCTCCACAGGGATAGCTGAAAAGCTCCGCCGGAGGTGTGAGTTAAAGATCCCCAGGACAGGGGCTTCCTCCAGACGTTCCCAGTTCACCCGCACTACCCGTTTGGGTTTACCAGGTCTGTCCAGAGTCTTCCCCCACCCCTTGATCCAACTCACCACCAGATGGTGATCAGTCGACAGCTCCGCCCCTCTCTTCACCCGAGTGTCCAAAACATGCGGCCTCAGATCAGATGATACGATTACGAAATCGATCATTGACCTTTGGCCTAGGGTGCTCTGGTACCACGTGCACTTATGAGCATCCTTATGTTCGAACATGGTGTTTGTTATGGCCATTCCATGACTAGCACAGAAGTCCAACAACAAACGACCGTTCGGGTTTAGATCAGGGAGGCCCTTCCTCCCAATCACGCCTCTCCAGGTGTCTCCATCGTTTCCCACGTGTGCGTTGAAGTCTCCCAGCAAGACTACGGAGTCCCCTACTGGAGCCCCCTGCAGGGCTCCATTCAGGGTCTCCAAGAAGGCCGAATACTCAGAACTGTGGTTTGGGGCATAGGCACAAACAATAGTCAGAGTTTTCCCCCCCATAACCCGAAGGCGTAGGGAGGCGACCCTCTCGTCCACCGGGATAAACTCCAACGTAGCGGCGCTCAGCCGGGGGCTAGTGAGTATCCCCACCCCGGCCCGACGCCTCACACCTTGGGCAACTCCGGAGAAGAATAGAGTCCAACCCCTATCCAGGAGTACGGTTCCAGAGCCAAGACTGTGCGTGGAGGTAAGCCCCACCAGATCCAACTGGTAGCGATCCACCTCCCGCACTAGTTCCGGCTCCTTCCCCCACAGAGAGGTGACGTTCCACATCCCCAGAGCCAGCCTCTGCTGCCCGGGTCTGGTCCGTCGAGGTCCCTGACCATCACTGCCACCCGTGTGACAGCGCACCCGACCCCAGCGGTTTTTCCCATGAGTGGTGGGCCCACAGGACGGATGGATGGGAGGCACCACGTAGCTTCTTCGGGCTGTGCCCGACCGGGCTCCGTGGCAAACCCGGCCACCAGGCGCTCGCTGTCGGGCCCTCCCTCTGGGCCTGGCTCCAGACGGGGGCCCCGGGCTTCCTCCGGGCAGGGTCTCTCCTTTCCTTTCCCTTTCTTTCATGAAGTCGTTTTTTAACCATTCTTAGTCTGGCCCCTCACCTGAGACCAATTTGCCTTGGGAGACCCTACCAGGAGCACTAGGCTCCAGACAACACAGCTCTCAGGTTCATAGGGACACACAAACCTCTCCACCATGATAAGGTGATGGTTCCCAGAGAGGTGGTTTCAACATCCATCTAATCTACTAATCTACTAATTCCCATAAACCAAAATCACTTTCAAACAGCACGGTAGTTCTTCTGGAAGAGGGTTTTCAAATAGAATAGTGAGAAGAGTGTTTGACAAACACTTACAACCAGTTGAGTTGACATGTCAAGATTTTCTGAAGTTCTGATTTTACAGAGTATAAGAATCTTAAAGGTGTCTCACAGGCTGCTAGGTGCATGTTTTCTGGCATCAATTGATTTGTCCTGCAGATGTGTTTCTGTTCGATGAACTTGCTAAATGAGAGTTTAATAATGTGTGTGTCCCCCAGTGCTGGTGTTGGGCGGACTGGTGTGTTCATCACCCTGAGCATCGTCCTGGAGAGAATGAGATACGAGGGAGTGGTCGACCTCTTCCAGACTGTCAAGACACTCCGAACTCAGAGGCCAGCCATGGTGCAGACAGAGGTATGATAGACGGAAGAAAATGACATGTGAATAAGAACAGAGCATAGTGGGGTAATCATTCCTCGATAGAAGATGTTGAGCTGAATGTGTGATTACAAAAATCTGAAAACCCAGACGTAGAAACTTGAGGAAACACAGCATCAAGAAATACCCAGAAAAATATGAGAATGGGTTTGTATTTAAAAGATGAAAGTAATCATAATGCAGTGTTCTCACAAGTTGAGAGGGTATTTGTGGCTGTTGACTCATAGTGATGGGGGCGAGGTCGTGTCGAGTCAAGAGTTGGCTTTTAAATGGTTGCTATTCAGATATGTATATATGTAGCCGGTCTGTAGCTGACACCACGATCGACTCTGCGTTGTGTTGTGTAGAACCAGGAAATAACGATGGAGAACTTCTGCCTGTTCAATCAGCATTTATTGTCTCTGACCGTTGGTGTTTTCCTTAACTTGTCCATAAATTACCATTAAAACAGAAGAAACACAAGAAAGTCATCATCATACGGTATCTCCACAGTCTGGGTTTTTGGACATGCACCCCTCTCTTCAGCGTATCCTTCTCCCCGTCTCCCAAAAAGTGGCGCGAACCCCCAGAAAGTGCCGGTTTCAGGAGTATCAACATAAAAGCATATTTAACAAAATAAGACTCCTCGAAATAAATATACAAAAAGGAGTATTATTACAACAAAATATGTACAATTAGATGTTTGTGAAATATAAAACATGTTATCATTTGTACATCGGTTACATATATAATAAATCACAAAGACTTTGTGTCGTGTTTTAGTATTTTGGTACAACAGTTGCAGGATAGAGGTAATCAGGTCAGGTTCAAGGCGATACGTAGGATCCAGTAGGACAACACATGTACATACAAAAACACAATCACAAGCCACCAGCTTACATCTGATTAGAAAAGTATCTTCTCCACTGTTCACTTCGATAGCATGTACAGTATGAGCAACTAAGCACCCCCTTTAAAGAAGATTAATATCAAATCACCTACATACTGTACATACAAAGACTTTATTACCCTGATAGAGTATTTGTAATTGTTATGACTGTGTGAAGATGGTACGTTTGATCTGACAGTTACTTCAGGAGTTGCATGTTGAACTCATTCAGAGAGACTATTGAATACACTTGGACAGCGGTGGAAGAAGTATTCAGATCATTTACTTATGTGAAAGCAGCAATACCACGATTTACAAACATTGTATGCAAAAAGTCACTTTAGAATCATAAACAAAATGTTCTTAAAGTACTAAAAACCAAACATATTGGAGTGTTATATAATTCATTTTACATCATAGGATTAGTATTACTGTGTACTGTGTTCTAACTGCCTACAGTTAGAATCCAGCTGGTAAACATATGGAACATTTTGTTTGCCATATCAACTTAAATTGTAATAACATATCAGTGTTGTGTTTCTGTTGTTTCTGCTGCTCCCAAGTGGTTAAACAAATCAGTTTTAAGAAGATGTACTGAAGTTATATTCAACTGCTGCACTTTGATATTGTATCAGTTTGCATTACCAGCTGCTGCAGCACTACAAATGAATGTCCTACCTGAAATATCTCACTAGCCTACGATCTATTTTAGATTTATTACTGTGCTTAGAAAACACATTTTCTAAGTGATGTTTACATAACTTGCTAACACACAATATACTGTATGTATCATGTTTTTGGGTGGATGAATTAAAACATGAATGCTGTTAGTCCTATTCAGAGGGTAGTGGTGTACTTCAGTCTCTTGTGGGCCAGAAGAGTATTACAACAACAAACACAAAATGATCCTGACAAAAAAAATTAAATTAAATGGAAAAAAAGTAACTTAGTAAAATTATCCTGGGAAAAGTTTATTTTTTCTGTTTCATAGATGAAAATTTACATTTTTAAAAGAAAACAACTTCAGACTCATCAAACTTAGATAGAGGATCAGCAGAACAGTTTTTTATCACTTGCTTCTCAGGGCTTCCACATGTTGTCCACTTAAAACTGACCCAAACATTGTTTTCTGTCACTAGGACCAGTACCAGCTGTGCTACCGGGCTGCTCTGGAGTACCTGGGAAGCTTTGATCACTATGCAACATAACCCCACCCAGAAAGACTCAGAAGAGTTGTGTCTCCTCTTAGCCATGTCTACTGAGCTCCATCAGTTCCTGAGGCCTGATGAGGAGGCTACGAGGAGGCCTGGAGAGGAGGTGACAGCAGGGAACAGGGGAGATCAGAGGAAAGAGGAGAGGGGATAGTCAGAACGACCTCCTCCTGTGAGCTGCCATGAATCTGCCACATCCCGAAACCTAAACTTCCAAAACACAACCCTGAGAGACTTGTAGCCATGACTCATTCCGATTCTTGACTGAATACTCCCGTCACTCCCCAATTTCTGCCTCCTCCTTATAGCAAAACAAGTGTTCTGCTATTTTCATTTATATCTATCATTACTATGTTATAAATATTTAGAATTTATTTTGTAATCACTTACCCTCGTATATGTCTTAATGGGTCTTTTTTTTATTTGCTTATATTTTTATTAGCACAAGGGAGATGTATTTTCAACATTAATACTCACAGCTGCTAATAATTTTATTTTGTACCATAGATATGATATTCTAATGTTATCATTACTCACTTGATCTTATTTAGGGGGAAATGTGGCTTTGACATCCAACAGAATGATGATAATGATATCTGCCAAACAGGTCAAAGCAACAGTATGAAATAAACCTATGGCTATAAACATGCACATATACTGACTATTCTCCATAACTGTTTACTGATTTTCTCAAAGCCATCAGAAATCTGGAGACTTTCAAAAAAAGAAATATAAAGTTGTTGGAAAGGTTGTTTACGCCATAGTTCCCACAGCCCCTCTGGACATACACTCAGGTAGAATGAACACAGACCGTTTGTTCTTGAACCTTTGGAATTAGACGTCACATTCTAAACATGCTCTGTGCATGAAAAAAATAATAGAAGTCCATTATGGCACAATGCTGAATTGTAATCAAATTGGTTTAGTTGCCCAACCATAGGATAAGGCTGGCTTCATTCCATATTTTCCTTTTGTCAACAAATCCCATGAAAACACTAAAAGCAACAATGTGTTAGTCCGTCTCTTAAGACTTTATTACTTCTCTGTCTGGGGCTCTCAGCTCCGAGCACATGATTCATACTGAAAACATACTTGAACAATGGAGCTCTATGACCCAGAGGCAGAAGATACATCAGGCTTTAATACACATACAACACTTAGTAGGATCAGTTCATTGTTGCTGTGGGTTTTCACAGCAGAGGAAAAAAGACGCTATACAATATCACCAGACTTATTCAGAACTTTCTGTTAAACTTTGTGTTAAATGTTCTAAATTCAAAAATGTCCGACCTGTTGATCTTTATAAACCCAACACAGTTCACAGCTGAATATTAGCAGAAATGTAGGAATGCGGGGCTACTATTAGAACAAATGAAACATTTGGAGTTTGTGAATGATCACAGAACATGTGATCTCACTGACCCTTTGACTGCTATCAGCCAGCGTTAGCTAAGCTTAACTGAAAATGTGTCTAGCTTATTCTAACATACAATCTGGTTCCAGTGCACTCATACTCATTTCATCAAATTTCGGGCATTGTTTTGATACAAAAATAGCCCACATGGACCCCTATACTGCACCCAAAATGACTAATACAGGGAGGTGATTTAGTGATATCCACAATCTCATGACCTGTACCTTTCTAATTGCATACAGCTTACATAGACAGGACTCACGAGCAGATACACTGGAACCCCATTCATGCTATATTACAGCTCAACTATTTTATCACTGTGTATAGCAGTATCAATGTTCAGTGTTTTTCACTGGATGAGATGACAAAGTGAGGTGGCTTTGGATGAAGTGAACCATATAAAGGATTCATTTCACAGGGTCGTGCTGTCGGGGTCCTATCTGTATACATGATCTGTTTTCTATTTGTTAATAAAAAGCAGCCAACAATGTCTTGAAAACCTTGATGTTAATAAAGTTGAATAATTGTTTTTTTGTATTAACATAAATGGCTGGATTTCTTTCCTTTCTCAGCTGTGTAGAAACTAGTGTGCAGTGACACTCCGTGGACGAACAGCCCTCTTTGCTGCTCTCTCAGGACAGGTGGTAAACGTCATGCAGAGTTGCATAATACACATACACAATCTTCTCCCTTTCCTTCTGTTGCCTATGAAGTAGTGTTCCAGATTAGCACTGTTTCACATTTATTGAGAACGTTTCATAAGTGAACGTTCAGTATCATGTGTCAGCTTTGCAAGACGGACATTTTATTGAGTCAGAAAATAACTTTTACAAAGATTCCTGCTGGACTATTTATTATACTGCACAACAATATATATGACATTTACTTAATAAATGTAGCAACATCTCGATAAAAATAATACAAGTAAAAAGTCTTGTATTTAAAAAATAAAAATAGTAGTAGTTCTTTTAAAAAAAGGAATTCAGTGTTTCTCAAGAAGAATATTCCTGGACGTGTGAAGACCTCATTGAAAATACGTTATATTACATATATGAGGTAATGTATGTTTTTAGAGGTTGTATAAAAAATAGACTTGACTTGAATCTAGACCATCTAGATATATGTTATAAGAGATATAATTTACAGAAGAAGGCCACAGCATATGATTTAAATCGTATTCATACTCATCACACCATACCCACCTCATACATAGCCCTCGTGAACTGTACGTGACTTTATCCAGGTTTTTATTCAGGTTTTTCCTTTAATCTGGCACCTATCTGTGTATGTTCATATATTACAGCTGGCAGATATAACACTGTAAACCGAGGTTGGTGTTTTTGAGGGAAGTCATTATCACTGTAAACTAAGTTATGAGACATTTAAGTCTTTGAACATCAAATGGCTGTTGATAGGGAATATAGTATATAAGGCCTACATTTCTTATAGCTGATTTACGACAGACCTGGATGGGTGTCTTCATCCTCTGTGTTTCACATAAAGAGGATTATCACAGTAGATTCATCTTTTTCATGTAGTCTATTCTTTGAAAATAGTTTGACAGTTTTAATAATTGGGGGTAAATATTATATAGCTTTATAAGTAAATAACTGGACTAAGGAACAGTAAAAACATTATTAAATCTCTGACAGACTGGGAAAACTTGGTTCAGGCATGGGCTGGAAGAGAGGGCGCTCTGATTGGCTGGGCGACCACGGAAGCCCCTCCTGCTGAGCTCCATGTAAACAAACACACACTGAGCATGCGTCACTGGAATAATGGAGGACGGTCTTTTCCACCCGGACTGATGCTGTCTGTATTTCTACTCTACTACCTGTGATCTTAGGAAAAACAATTCGTCTACATTTCAGCGCGTGTAAGTTAATGTTTGACACTTTAGAATTAGTTCGTTTGAAGGAAAGCAGGAGTAACTCTAAGTTTCAGCGTCAGCAACAAGCCATGTTTGCTAGTTTGCTAACTGAGACCTGAGGCAGCTGTCAGATATCTCAGTTCGCGATACACTTTGCGGTTGCTTCTGCTTTCAATAAATGTTATCTTTTTTGACAGGACAACTTGCATTGTCTGTAAATGTTATTGTTTATTATTCGATTCACTCTTGAATATGATATTGGTTCGGTTTTTGTTGACTACACTTTTAATTCCTGAGACGCAGAGCCAGCTATCTCGCAGTTAGCATGTATGCTAACATGTATACAGTTAGCATGTATGCTAACTGCGAGATTGCTGGCTCGTTACGTTAACGAACGTTAGCTAAATATTTTCCCGAGGAGCAGTGCTGTCAGTGTGTGGAACAGACGGGGTATTTATCCAATCACAGGCTGAGCATCGTACTCCATCAGGGTTGTATCCAATCACAGTTACACGGCGGACCCCAAGTCTTCTGGGCTTTGCTTGTAACGTCCGGAATGGCAGAGTTTACAGTACGTTGCCTGTTATCTCAAAGTTGAACGTTTTCTTGTTTGGTCAACGCTCCACGAAAAGATGCACATTGCAAAACTAAGGTAGTCAAGTTGGAGGTTTAAGTTGGAAATATGTCTTTAGTAACCAAGGGGGAACTTGGGTAAATACAAAAAAGTATAAAAATATCCAAAAAGACTATTAAAAAAACTATACTAAATACATTTAGTAAATACCTTTTGGATACCATTTATTTTCACAATTAGAATAAAAGAAATTTCAAATATTAAACTGGGTTATACATTTTATTGTGGGTCTCTATATTAATTAAGACAAGCTTTAACTAAGTGTAAGTATAGTGGTTTCTGTTTTGTTGTGGTCTTGCATGGAAAAAACAGAAATAGAGTAAAGGTTTCGCAATTCTAGAACAGTGTCTCTGGACTCTGCTGGTTAATCTAGTTCAGGTTTAACAAGTCAGAGTATAGTGGCTTTTTATCCAGACCTAGTGTAATGTGGTCTAAGTGGTGTTTTTTTCTGGACCTGTTATAATGTGGATGGAGGAAAAAACTTTGAAATCAGCATTTATTCTACTTTCACAAACAGAATAAAAGTTTCCAAATCTGACATGGGGATTAACAGTTTTGGGGCTGTAACTATGATATATGGTACTGTTTCAATAACTAAGCAGTGTAACAACAGAGAATTGAGCAATAAATATTATCCCTTAACTTTCCCCATAACTCCCGAATTGGAGAACATCTTCAGCAGTGTGCATCAGATGGTCTGGTACTGTCAAGTCATGGCACACAACTGATGTAGGTCTGTTGACTTTAAGAAACTGCATTAAAAGGAAGCCAGACACTGTCAAAAATGTAACTGTTAGTCATGTAACTTATATGTTTTCATGATAATCATGTCCATGTGTTCAATCAGTGTTAAGGTCAAATGAACAAACCCAAGATGACTACAGACAAGCCAGCCCAAAGCGTGGGCTCCAGGATAATGACGTTTACCCCCTCCAAAGAGGAGTTCAAGGACTTCAGCCGGTATATTGCCTATATGGAGTCACAAGGAGCGCACAAAGCTGGAATGGCAAAAGTAAGTCCGGCCTATTGTATTTTGTCAGGTTATTGTAATAGAATAAGCTCACTAAATATTTCTCCTTTTAAATATACTGTTTGTAATAACTTTGGAATTGAGATATCTATGTGCTCTATGTGGAATTCAGCATATCTATGAGTGCGTTTACATGGACATGAATAACCTGTTTATTAGGCTTTTCCCGGTTATGATCATATTCAGGATATGATGTTTACATGAGCACAGAGAAATCGGGTTATTTATATTCCCTGTATACATGATAAATACGAGTAACTCTGATTACTGCATTCTCTTTGTGCAGGCAAAGCGGAGAGGAGATTGACATGAAATATTAAACACTACACTGTACTTAACTTCTAATTTCTTCTCTGCTCCAATTGCTAAAATACAATATTATCTCATGGTCAGTAACCTCTTTGGATTGCGAACAGCTGTTTGCTCTGAGCGCATCAACCTCCACATCGATGCAGTTCTGTCACTGTCATATTCATATTGCTTATTCATGTTTCTCATAAACAGGATAAGGGCTTGTCCCGGTTTCTGAAAAAAGGGATATGCCAATAATCCGGTCATGAGCTGGTTGTTCATGTCCATGTACATACAGTCTATGATTGAGGGATTGCCTCCACATGGCTCTCAACACGAAGACGGCTGACATCATTCTCTGCTCCGGACGCCTTTACTCCACTATATTGTTTTATAGCTGCTATATTAATGTACTGAATGTCGTGTAGATAACCTCTAAATCCAATCGCATCTTTGCCATATTTTCGATCTCTGTTGCCTTGAAACAGGAACATGTACATTTCCTGTCATAGACATCATTCTGCTGCTCTGAGTTAGTTTCTCTTCTCTGTTTTCATTCTGTGTGTTTTATTCTTCTCTTGCAGGTTATTCCACCTAAAGGCTGGAAACCTAGAAGGACATATGATGATATCGATGACCTGGTGATTCCTGCTCCCATTCAGCAGGTAGTGACCGGCCAGTCCGGACTGTTCACACAGTACAACATCCAGAAGAAGCCAATGAATGTCCACGAGTTCCGCAAGACTTCCAACATGGACAAGTCAGTTTACATAGTCAAATTATGAAGCACAGTTGATTGATTAATGTTTTTCACACATTGACCATAAGATTATAATGCAGACATCCTGGTACAGCGCGTGACCCATCAAGCTCTCTGCTTGGATTTCTCATTGTAGGTTCTGCAATCCCCGATATGTGGATTTTGACGAGCTGGAGAGGAAGTTTTGGAAGAACCTGACCTTCAACCCACCCCTTTATGGGGCTGATGTCAGCGGAACACTGTATGATCCAGTGAGTGGTAATGGATCTGATAATGCCATTGCATTTTTACTGTATCAGTGTCATTGCGACTAAGAGCCTCTGCTGAATCCCTCCTTTACAGGATGTGACTGAATGGAACATCGGCTGCCTCAACACCATTCTGGACACTGTGGAGAACGAGAGCGGGATCAAGATCAAAGGAGTCAACACACCATACCTCTATTTTGGAATGTGGAAAAGTGCCTTTGCGTGGCACACAGAGGACATGGATCTGTACAGCATCAACTACCTGCACTTTGGAGAGCCAAAGTCCTGGTACAGTCTCTGACACACCCTTACACCCTCACACCCTTGCCGTACACACTGCCGTATACACCGCACTTTAGCTTCTCACTGCTTAAACTTTATTTTAGTGACTTTCATGCAAAGTTGCAATACAAGAATACAATGAACATGGCACAGTAAAAGAAGGTATATAATTTTTTTAAATATATTTTAGTGGATTAAGATTAATAAACTGCTAATGTAAAAATATATGTCTTAAAGCTAGGGTGGGTAAGATTGGAGAAGCCAGGTAATGTACACAGGCGGGTAGTTTGACAGGTGGGTAGTTTGACAGCTGTGACAGCCACAGATATCAGATTATTATTCTTTTTTTTTCTCATTTGCTATATTGATTGCATGTCTGACATGTATTCAGGCACTAGTCCATTGAGTGATTTGAATACTAATAATGGGATCAATCTATTCTAAATTGACGGGCAACCAATTTATGGACTTTAAGACCGATGAGATGTGTGCTCTTTCTGGTCTTGGTCAGTACACCTGCTTCATTCTGCTTGACCTGTAGCTTTCTAAGGAAGAGCAGAAAGTAGAGCATTGCAGTAATCAAGCCTGTTAGTAATAAAGGCATACATTAGTTTTTCATTATCTGCCTGGGAGATAAACAGTTGCACTTGCGCAAAACCCGGTCTTGTGACATTACTGATGAGAAATTCAAAATTCAGATATCAACCTATACCAGCCTATACCAAGCTACACCAATTTATACCAACCTATTCCAACCTACACCAACCTATTCCAATCTACACCAACCTATTCCAATCTACACCAACCTATTCCAATCTACACCAACCTATACTAACATATACCATCCTATACCAATCTATACCAATCTATACCAATCTATACCAACCTATACTAACATATGCCAATGTATACCAACCTATACTAACCTATACCAACCTATACTAACATATACCAACCTATACCAATCTATACCAACCTATACCAATCTATACCATAGCCAGAGAGACCAGTACACTCCTGTAGTCTGTTAACAAGGATCAAAAGCTGCGCTTAAATAAAAACAAAACTTTATATTGAGAGTTTCTTGTAAGCCGAATATAAATAGAAACAAGTGTTGTTCCAGTCCAATAACTGATGTGTTCAGATTCATTCAGGCAAAAAGATTAATCTATTTTACTAATCTATTTCTTAGTGTTATTAATAATTGCTGATTAATGTGTTGGTTGGCCCAGCTTTAAAGTACACTATGTCTGCAATTAATGATGACGTTTGTTAAAGGAGTTCTTCTTTGTGGTTATTACTTGCAGTCTTCATTCTACTAAATCCTTCACTTCCATGAACAAGCGCATATCTTTACTCTGCCGTCAATCTCCTAGCATCATCACGTTTGATATATTGCTGTTTTGTTGGTCTTCAGGTATGTTGTCCCACCAGAGCATGGAAAAAGACTGGAACGACTTGCCAAGGGTATGTGATGCGTTCTCGCAGAACTCCATAGATGGATTGTAATCTGTTACAACAGGCACTCATCACATGTGTGTTAAATCCCACATGAAAATGTATCATTTACACTTTTATTACTCACAATTTAAACCACTGGATGCCACAAGTCACTTCAGCTTGTCATACAAGAGGAAGTGTAAACTGCTTTTAGTGAACCTGTATTCTGTATGGAAAGTACCTTGGAGACCATAACAATTCTATTTACGTATCCCATTACACAGTTTAACCTAAAACACCTGTATACTACACAACCACAGAGGGTCATCTGCACTGATGCTTTGGATGGCTTCCTGTATTTTTAGGTTTCTTTCCAGGGAATGCTCAGAGCTGTGAAGCCTTCCTGCGCCACAAGATGACTTTAATTTCACCCTCAATCCTGAAGAAATATGGCATACCATTTGAGAAGGTGACCTTTCATTTACTTTGTGTTGACCTCATGACATACAGTAGCTGCTGCTGTACAGACTGTTTAACAATATGTTCGGTAGAACAGCAAAGTGCTTCACAAAAAGGTAGAAAATAAACTTGATTTAAAATATGATAATGATAAAAACAAAAGTTAAAGATTGAAAGAAAATAGTGTATCTGCTCTTGTAATTCTCTGTTTTTTAATATTCAGGTCACTCAGGAGGCTGGGCAGTTTATTGTGACATTCCCATTTGGTTATCATGCTGGTTTCAACCATGGCTTCAACTGTGCAGAGTCCACCAACTTTGCCACCCAGCGATGGATTGATTACGGCAAACAGGCGACACTGGTGCGCAAAAACATAATTTAAACAGCTGTGACTCTTAATGTAGTCATTAATCACATGCAAAGGCCTCAGCTGCATCTATGTGTAGTGTATCGTGGTGTTCTGCTACAAAGTGTCAAATATGCGTAGGGATTGTTGTTCATGATGTCACATTATATTGTTTAAATGCCAGCTTGCAAGCACTAAGCAATAATCACAAAAAAGAAAATTAATGAAGTTATCTTGAATAACAGTGTGCTCTTATTTTTGTAATAAATGCAAAAAAGTAAGTAGTCTATAGCACTGGGACAATAGATTGAAGATGATTGGTGGGGGTTCCCAATGGATGTGCAACATAGTTTCAAGATATAATTGTAAGCCTGCTATGAAAATGAAACTTTACTTTATAAAGAAAATAATTAATTGCACAAGCAAAGTGGGTTCTGAAATGTAATTAATATTTAATTTAACGTTTTAGTGTTCGAATGACACATTTCCATTTTAGTGTCAAATGAAATGCCTTACTGTTACTCTTACTCTTGCATCATAAATCTAACAGATTAAGCCCAGGTTTGGGTTTAAGGACTTGTTGCTCTGACAACTGTTCCAGATTAATTTTAAACCAGTTTTGAAGAACCATTCAATCCAGACTTCAACATTCTAATCTAAATAACTCAGCTATCCACATCCAACGAACGGGGCCGTGTTCGCGCTGATTTATTGACAGTGATCTTTTGATCACATATCTGTCATCCTAAAAGCCTGTCCACTTCACAAGCACAGCACACACCCTCTGACTGGAAGCACTCTAAGACCCTTAGAGTAGTGTTAGTGCACCAGATTTTGATTGACAGCTTTCACACCAGCTTGAATGAACCGAACGAAGGAGCAGACTTTGTTTAAACTGAACCTGTAAAAATCCAAAGATGCAGTGTTTGTTAAACGATATGCGATATGTAAGGCAGTGTTGGATGGAACATGCAAGTTACAGTTCTGTCCCTCAAGCCATACCAGTAGTAAAGCTAAAATGCAGGTTTTTCCTGAGGGTCATAGCCTGAGATCATGGGGTTAAAAAGTACTCAATCTCTGAGAACCATCATCAGAATATTTGAATTTCAAAAGAATACTATCAAACCCAATAGTGAATGCAACTTTTCTCAGAGCATTGTTTGCTACCATGGTTCAAACCGAGACTAAGATATTGCTCTGACTGTTCCTCCCAGTGTTCGTGCCGTCAGGACATGGTGAAGATCTCCATGGATGTGTTTGTACGCAAATTTCAGCCTGACCGTTACAAGCTGTGGAAGGCAGGCAAAGACAATACTACCATCGACCACTCCAAACCCACTCCAGAGGCTGCTGAGTTTCTGAAAGAAGACAAGAGAGAACTTTCAAAAGAGGCTCTCAGTGAAGCTGGATCTGAGGAGCCCACGACTCCTGTCCAGGAGGACAAAAGGTCTGCATTTACACATCTCTTACAACATTCACTGTTATTCTACTATGCTTATGAAATACAGATACATGAATTTCCTTAATTAAAGCTTTATTCAAGCTATTTGTTTGCATGTTTTTGAAGCCCATGTGAAGGCCCTGTCACACATATCCGTATGGCAGAAACGTATGCCGGCGCATACGAAATATCGGCAATACGTTGATATAAATGAAGGGTAAGTTGTGATCGTTCGAAGGACGCAGATGATACGCCGAACACGCCAGACATACACAGTTCCGTATGGCAGAAACATATGCCGGCGTATATGAAAAGTAGCTCAAAATTTGTCAGAGTCCAAATACGTCCAACTTTTCCACAGCGGTGTTGTAGCTGACGCATACATAACGAATACATAACAAATTATTATACGTATGTCAAACCTATTGCTAGTGTATCACTTACTTATACAAAACGTATCAGAACGTCTGGCCAACTGAGCTGGAAAAGTGCCATTTGGTTCACGCCATGCTGATGCTGGAGAACGGCTAGAATGTACTGTTGTCGCAGCCTCTCAGCATCCTCCATGCTCTCTGATGATGGGTTGATGTATTCATCAAGACGTGCTGTGAAGAAGTGAGGATGAGCTACTCACAGGGACCCTATATACTATATTCAAAAACCAAAAGCTCCCAAAACGCTACTTGTACTGTAGAAACACGTTTAATAAGTTACTCCTCCGTCAGGGATAAGCTTAACATCGGTTACGAATAGTTTATCCACTCATTATCAATAAATTGGCTGTAGGGTTCACCGTCAGACGACGTAGCCTATATCTAACGTACCTCTAACGCAGGGGTGTCCAACTAATTTTAGTTCAGGGGCCACATACAGCAAAATTTGTTCTCAAGTGGGCCGGACCAGTAAAATCATATCATAATAACCTGTAAATAACGACAACTCCAAATGTTTCCCTTTATTTTAGTACAAGAAAGTACACGTACATTCTGAAAATGTTCAAATTTAATAACTATCTTTATTACTAAACATTATGAACAACCTGAAATTTCTTAAGAAAAGAAGGTGCAATTTCAACAATAGTATAAGTTTATCATTTACATATGTGCATTACAACTTACAGATTACAGTGTATCTACAAAGGCACAAAACATTTTGTCACAGGTATCTGGAACAGTATTTTACTTTATGATCAAAACAACTAATTTTTACACTTTGCAAACTCATCCCACGGGCCGGATTGGACCCTTTGGGGGGCGGTTTTGGCCCCCGGGCCGCATGTTTGACACCCCTGCTCTAACACAGTAAAACAGTATGTGAATACTGTATTCATATACTATATTTACGTAGGTAAGTATTTACGTACGTATTTACGTATGTAAGTATTCATGTACGTATTCAGTATTCGCGTATGTCTAACGTCACGTAACGTCTGCATATCTTATGAAGCACACGTTGGGTGCGTCCGGTAATTTTGAACATGCTCAAAACATCAGCATTCAACAACGCACCCCAGTTTAACACAGTGAGCTCTTAACGAATACTACACTCGCTGTGTATAATCACGTCATCCAAGTAGGCCGCATCATACGCAGAGTGAGGACGCAGGACACACCTCATTAACCCTGCGATAGTCCACACAGAACCAAATTGACCCGTCGGACTTGCGGACCAGAACAACGGGGCAACACCAAGCACTGCTGGACTCTTCTATTACTCCCATTTCCAGCATGGCCTGAAGCTCCGCCTGAACAATTTTCCTCTTGTGTTCAGGCAGCCGATAGGGCCGTGACCGTACGGTCATTCCCGGGGGCGTCTTTATGTGGTGGTGTGTGAGAGTGGTGAGCCCGGGCAGGGGGGAGAACACATTGGCAAAAAGCCTTTGCAACGCCATGTCCGCTCTCTGACCCGGTGAAAGCTGGCTGTCACAAAAGACCGGGGCTGATTTTACCGTTTTTAATACCTCCGGCCCCAGCTCATCTTTCTCCATCACCGTAGTAGCCAGGGAGACAGAGGCCACCTTTCTCCACTCTTTTAAGAGATTGAGGTGGTAAATTTGTGTCGCCCCCCCTGACCGACCGCACCACCTCGTAATCGATGTCCCCCACCTGCCGGGTGACCACAAAGGGCCCTTGCCACTTGGCAAGTAATTTGGAGCTAGAGGTAGGGAGCAATACAAGTACTTTATCTCCCGGTGCAAATTGCCTCAGTCTCGACCCTCCGTTATACAGCCGCTGCTGACGTTCCTTGGCCTGGAGTAAATTCTCACGTGATAACTGTCCCAGTGAATGGAGTTTCGCTCACAGGTCCAGGACATACTGAACTTCATTCTTACTTGTGCTTGGACCCTCCTCCCAGTTTTCTTTAACCAGGTCCAAAACACCCCGTGGCTTCCTGCCAAACAACAGCTCAAAGGGAGAAAATCCCGTGGAGGCCTGGGGAACCTCCCGCACTGCGAACAACAGAGGGTCTAACCACTTATCCCAATTGCGACTATCTTCGTGAACGAACTTACGAACCATGTTTTTCAGCATTTTGTTAAACCGCTCCACCAGCCCGTATGTCTGCGGGTGGTGCACACTAGTCCTAATGGAGCGGACGCCGAGTAAACCGTACAGCTGCGTAAAGTGCGTGACATAAAGGACGTGCCCTGGTCAGTTAAGATCTCTTTCGGGATCCCAACTCGGGAGATAACATGGAACTCTGCCTGCGCCACACTCTTTGCTGAGATGTTACGCAGCGGCACTGCTTCCGAATATCGCGGTGCGTAATCCACTAGGACCAACACAAAGTGATATCCCTGTGCGCTCCGGTCTAATGGCCTGATGAGGTCCATACCAATTCTGTCGAGCGGCACCTCAATTAATGGCAGTGGGCGCAGCGGCGCTCTTGGAGTTGCCGGCGGGTTAACCAGCTGACATTCACGACAGGGTGCACACCACCGCGCGAATGCCAGGCCAATAAAATCGGGCCATGATCCGGTTGAGTGATTTGTTGTACCCTAGATGACCGGACATGGGGTTATGATGAGCCGCCTGGAAAACCGTTTCCCGGCGACTTTTCGGAACCAACAACTGGGTATTTAACTCTCCTGTCTCTGTGTCACGGCTCACACGGTACAGTCCGGACCAACTGCCCCACCTCCATGACTGGAAAGTCCCGCCGGGTGTGGCCGAGCTTGCCGCACCGCCAGCACCCCAGCTCTGGCATTTGAGGAGCCCTCTGCGGTGCCTGGCGACCAGACGCGTAGGCTGGGTCCTGTTGAGGAGAAAACAAAGCAAACTGGGGGTTAGGGAGCGACTGGGTTGCAGCTGCCCCAGGTTGTAGGCGGGACCCCCGGAGGATGGCATAGGGCCAGCGGCTCCCGCGGCAGGCCGGAACCTTCTCGGGGCTGGAGCTGCGGAGGATAGATGGCCCGGGCTTTGGCCCCCAGGCTCTGTCGGGGCAGGGAGAGGTGGTCCTCCGCGAGTCTGACGGCGGCTTCGAGGCTGGCCGGACGGTGACACTGGACCCAGTTCGCAGAGGAGAGTGGGAGTCCGGCGATGCATTGCTCCAGGGCCACCTGCCCGACGATGTCCTCGGCGGAGTTGACTCCCGGCTGGAGCCAGCGCCTGGCCAAGTCGAGGAGCTGCTGGGCGAAGGCGAAGGGTCAGCCAGCGTCCTCAAAGGGCAGGCTGCGGAGCCGGTGGTGATGGCCCTCGAGGGTGCTGCCCAGCCGGTCCAGGATCGCCCTCCAGAGCTGGTCGTAGCCGTATCTGGAGGCGCGGGCAGGCTTCGGGCGGCCCACTGGGCTTCCCCGGAAAGCAGGGGGAGCAGTCGTAGCCCCCACTCCTCCTGCGGCCACCCGCATGCCTCTGCCGTGCCCACGAAAATGTCCAGGAAGGCCTCCGGGTCGTCCTCTGCCGTCATTTTCTGCAATGCGACCCGAGGGAGCTTGACTGGCCTGCTTCCCGACTCACCCTCCGGGGCTGCCAATTGCCAGAGCATTCCATGCAGGAGGTCCCAGTCCGCCTTCTGGTGCGCCGCCAGGTCTACAAGCGTCTGGCTCTGCTGTTGCTGAAGGGCAGCGGTGCCCTCGTGCATTGCCGCTGGAGGGTCAGCCCTGGCGGGCTTTGCGCAGCTCCCTCCTCCGTCAGGTCCCTGTTCAGGCGCCACTTGTGGACTACACCTGTCCACAGTAGAGGGAATGATGATCGGAGACGAAATAGTGTACCAAACAGACTTTTAATTTACACATAATAAATAATTTACACAAGTGGTGGTCACAGACAGGTGCTTCGGCTGCTCCGCGGCTCCGTTGCTCTGCGGCTCTCCTGCACTGTGGTGCTGTGTCACCGCTGGGCTGTGGCTTCAAACGACCTCGCTGCTTGGACCCAGCCTACTGCAAGAGACCAGAACCAGGCCATCACCATGCATTTATTATGTGATCTGATTACCTGATTCCGTTCAGCTGTCTGGCCTCCAGCTGGGACACTCCTGTCTGTCCCCAGCAGCCAGCGCCCTAACCACACCCCACTGCCACAACTATGTTACAAGTAAAAGTCCTTACTTAAGTAAATGAACAAAAGTATTAGCATCCAAATATACTTAAACTACTCATTATGCAAAATAATATACGCACATTATACAGAATATAATGATTGATACTTTAATGTTGCAGCTCGTAAGGGTAGAGCTAATTACTTGACATAATCCTGAGGATCTCAACCTATGATAATGCATCATCATTTATGAATTGATTTATATTTTGTATTAATAATCTACATCTGCAAAGTAACTAGAAACAAATGTTGTCAAATAAATGTAGTGGAGTAAAAAGTACAATATTTGCCTCCAAAATGTATTGGAGTAGAAGTATAAAGTGGCATAACACGGAGATGCCCAAGAAAAAATAATATAGATTTAGCCATACTTGTACATAAAAGTAATGTACAAGTATGGCTAAATTGTACTTAGAGTACTTTTACAGTATATTTCTGTGGTTTTCGATGTCTTTTAATGAGGAAGTACCGTACTGTGAGTCCTGAGCAGATAACGGTGCTCTCCTTCCTCAGTGAGAAGCTTCACCACTAAAAGCTACTGACAGTCAGTAACGATGGTGACTCACTATAGTTATTTCAGTTTGAATCTGTGTAAAAGATTTGTTTGTACATTTGCTTCCCTTAGCGTAGTTGCTTTACTGTATGTTTCCCTGTGAGTGAGTCGTGTCGGGCGTGTCTTCAGTAATGTCTTCCATTCATCAGTATAAAGCCTCAGACTGGGACAAAGCGTCAGCTGGAAGCTATTGAAGCCTCTGAAGACATCAAACCTGAGCTGACCGTGGAGGAGACTGAGGAGGTGGAGCCAAAGAAGGCAAAACTATCATGCAAGGAGTCTTCAACTAAAGTCCCTGTCAAGCCAGATAAAGGTACAGTACAGTTTGTAGAGATCTTATTTCAGCTTGTGGGTTTATTGTTAAGTTAAACAATAAATTCAGCCTTTGAGTTGAAACTAGTCTATAAACCCTAAGTCAATTTAAGATGAGAATATTTGTTTCTAAGTAAAAATAGCTCTGGCTTCTTTTGACCTTATTGCCATTTATCCTTGAAATGGAACATGTTTTTGGTATTGCATCATAGTCAGCTAGTTTAAAAACTCCAGGTAACTACTTTTTAATGTGTTTCGATATTTGACGGCCATACCTACCAATCTGATTTTGTTTGTTTCGTCAGTCATCATAGGAAACAGAGCACTGCATCTTAAGAGACAGCTAATTCTCGCAGCTTACTATTCAATGAGGAACTTATTATATTTGAAAAACAAGCATCTGGAACAAGTGCAGTATATTCTGATGTGTTGTTCTTTCAGACACAGTGAAAGTCAAGACGGAGCCTAAGAAGGAGAAAGACACCAAGCCTCAGACTAAATCTCAGTCCAAAGCCAGCGCAAAAAAAAAATCAAACAGACAAAGCATGTCGAAGAAAGAAAAGAACGGTGTGTCCTCTGCAGACGCCTGTCCTCCAGACCATGTTGAGAGCCAGGTGGCGGCTCTGTGCTCTGAGGAGGAGCCTCAGCTGGGGAGCAGCTGCAGCCCGGCACACAAAGTGTTTCAGAGGACGCTGAGCCCCGCAGACGTCCTGCATGTACACAGCTATGCCAAAGGAGACTACGGAGAGGGAGAAGCCCTGCCCAAGGAGGAGAAGATGAGTGAGGACAGTGACGATGAGATGGAGAAGGACAACAGACATGTTAGCAAAGCAGTGAGTGGATACATATGTTTAACATACCAATTTGTATTCCCTTTATTGTTAAACAGCTTTTCCAAACATTGAATCTATTTGAAATATTTTAGACTTTAATCCACTGGATTGATCATGTCGCTGTAGTTTTTGGCTTGGTGTTGCTTTCAATAATGCTCCGATACAGTTAACCTACAAGTATGAAGCATTGCACTAATGAGCAATCAGCAAAAAAGGACAATTAAGCAATGACATGGATTTGTTTGCTGCATTGAAATGGTGACTCTTACGAGCCAACTCTTAGCTCTTTGAACATAACAAGAGTTTAACAGTCCTTGGTGCTTTGAGGCGGTACAGAATCAAGACAAAATAAAGACCTTGAATATTCACTGCGTGGTGCAAGTTTTAGGTACTTGTGCATTGCCCATTAGTGGCATTGCAGCTTGGCCTCCGGAAGTGCTACATTGCTCGTTGACTCCAAATCAAATGCATTTATATAGCTCAATATCACAAATGACACATTTGTCTCAGTGTGCTTTACAGGTCGTATGTACAGCATACGACCCCCTCTGTCCTTATACCCTCGCACCACACCAGGGAAAAACTCCATAAAACAAACTCCACAATTAAAGGGGGAAAATTTTAGAAACCTCAGGGAAAGACTGAGGAGGGATCCCTCTCCCAGGATGCACAGATGTGCAATTGTGTGTACAGGATAAACAACATAGTACAAATACAACATGATGTAATCAAATATGAAAAAAATGGATCCAGGAGGATGTCAAAAAAGCTTCCCGGTGCAGGATCAGGACAACATGCGCAGCCACGAATCATGATCCAGACGTAACCTTTAATAGTGGCAACCTGCCAAATGAGGGACACAGAAACTCCGGGGATGATGCCCCGGATGCTGACATGAATGCATAGAGAGGGAGAGGAGGGGAGAGGTGTAAGTCCCCTGGCAGTCTAAGCCTATAGCAGCATAACTAGGGGCTGGTCCAAGGCAAGCCTGAGCCAGCCCTAACTATAAGCTTTATCAAAGAGAAAAGTCTTTAGCCTGCTCTTAAATGTGGAGAGGGTGTCTGCCTCCCGCACACAAACTGGGAGCTGGTTCCACTGGAGAGGAGCTTGATAGCTGAAGGCTCTGTCTCCCATTGTACTCTTAGAGACTCTAGGAACCACCCTGCAGTCTGGGTGCGCAGTGCTCTAGTTGATTTATAAGGTACTATGAGACCTCCTGGGAAGTAAAGAAAGGTTTGATTGTAACATTAGTATATACAGCATTCAGCTGAAAAAATATGAACTGCCGTCAATTAGTTTTTTAAGGCCCTATGCTCGACATAGTCCGCAGAGCCCTGAAGCTTTGCCCCCGCTGCTACACAGTGCGTTGTTCTCTTGTATTCAAAGTTTATTCATATTAAACGTGTCGCATGTCCAAATCGCACAAAAATGTAACCCAGCACTCTCCACCAATACAATCGCCAAGTGTGAAGAAGATTGGTTCTCGAGATATGCGTAAGGCATACAGACGGACACATTTATTCATTCATTCATTGTTCCATGCCAAAATGAAAACCTACCAGTATGGTCATTTGAAAAGAGTGTCCAGTCTGGATGCTGATAATAACAGTGTGTCTCTCCAGCAGGGGGCAGAAGAGGTGGCTGGAGATGGAGAGTCAGAGAGTGATCTGGGACAGCTGCCAGGCCACCATCCGCTCATAAAGGACGGCATGAGTGATGAAGGTTTGTCGCATCAACTGCAACAGCCTAACTGAGATGCCTCACCATCGTACCTCATATTGGCTGACTATAAATTTATAGAAATGGATTTTAGCTCTAATTATCTTTAGGTGTCTTGAGCCAATATCCAACCGCTAGTTGTTAGTTGATCTGAATGTACATGCTAACGTTGCTGTTGTGCTTGTTTGTCCCTCAGAGGCTCCAGAGGAGGCGCCCCCAGTGGAGGAGGGGGGTCTGGAAGGGGAGAGCTGGGCTAAACCTCTGGCTCACCTGTGGCAGAGCAGACCTCCCAACCTAAAGAAAGAGAAGGAGTACAACCAGCGCATGGAATCCAAACCTCCATATTGCTCCATTTGCACGCTGTTCTACACATACCAGCAGGTAGTCTGTACCAAACTCCACTTACCACTCATTACTCTATATATTGTAATATAGACTAATACACTATGGAGTTCATGCACACGGATTACTCAATAAATCAAATCAAATTTATTTATATAGCCCAATATCACAAATTATACATTTGTCTCAGTGTGCTTTACAGACTGTACAGGTTACGACACCCTCTGTCCTTAGACCCTCGCATCGCACAAGGAAAAACTTCCTAAAAGAAACTCCAAAATTAAAGGGGAAAAAATGGAAGAAACCTCAGGGAGAGCAACTGAGGAGGGATCCCTTTCCCAGGACGGACAGACGTGCAATAGATGTCGTGTGTACAGGATAAACAACATAGTACAAATACAACATTTGACAGAAATTATGTTGTGTTGGAAAAAAAAGAAATAGAAAGTATGGATGAATCCAGGAAAATGTCAATAAGGCTTCCCGGTGTCCAGCAGGACCAGGTCAGCAGGCGCTGTCACGATTCATGATCCTGACGTAAACTTTATCAGTGGCAACCTGCCACATGAGAGACAGACACTCCGGGGATGATACCCCGGATGGTGAGTTAGTAACATACATTTACATAAATGCATACAGATAGAGAGGGAGAAGAAGAGAGAGGGAGGGGAGGAGAGAGGAAGAGAAGGAAGAGAGCAGGGAGGTGTCCCCCGGCAGTCTAAGCCTATAGCAGCATAACTAGGGGCTGATCCAGGGCAAACCTGAGCCAGCCCTAACTATAAGCTTTATCAAAAAGGAAAGTCTTTAGCCTACTCTTAAATGTGGAGAGTGTGTCTGCCTCCCGAACACAAACTGGAAGCTGGTTCCACTGGAGAGGAGCTTGATAGCTGAAGGCTCTGGCTCCCATTGTACTCTTAGAGACTCTAGGAACCACAAGTAACCCTGCAGTCTGGGAGCGTAATGCTCTAGTTGGTTTATAAGGTACTATGAGATCTTTAAGATATGCTGGAGCCTGACCATTAATTGATTTGTAAGTCAGGAGAAGGATTTTGAATTCTATTCTGTATTTTACCGGGAGCCAGTGCAGTGCAGCTAATACAGGAGTAATATGATCCCGTTTCCTTGTTCTAGTCAATACACGTGCCGCTGCATTTTGGATCAACTGAAGAGTCTTAAGCGACTTTTTGGGACAACCTGATAACAATGAGTTGCAGTAATCCAGCCTTGAAGTAACAAATGCATGGACTAGTTTTTCTGCATCATTTTGAGACAGGATGTGTCTTATTTTTGCAATGTTACGTAGATGAAAGAAGGCAGTCCTTGAGATTTGTTTTATGTGGGAGTTAAACGACAGATCTTGATCAAAGATGACGCCAAGATTCCTTACAGTGGTGCTGGAGGCCAAGTTAATGCCATCCAGAGCTTCTATGTCATTAGAAAATGCGTTTCGGAGGCGTTTAGGGCCAAGTATAATAACTTCAGTTTTGTCTGTGTTTAACATCAAAAGGTTGCTAGACATCCAAGTTTTTATGTCCTTAAGGCATGCTTGATGTTTAGCCAATTGATTGGTTTCATCTGGTTTAATTGATAGATATAATTGGGTATCATCCGCATAACAATGAAAGTTTATAGAGTGGCTCCTTATAATATTGCCCAAAGGAAGCATATATAAGGTGAATAGAATCGGTCCAAGTACAGAACCCTGCGGAACTCCAAGACTGACTTTGGCTGTCATGGAGGATTTATCGTTAACAAGTACAAATTGAGATCGTTCAGATAAATAGGACTTGAACCAGCTTAGTGCGGTTCCTTTTATGCCAACACAATGTTCCAGTCTCTGTAGTAGAATGTCCTGATCAACAGTGTCGAAAGCAGCACTGAGGTCTAACAAGACAAGAACAGAGACAAGTCCTTTGTCTGATGCCAATAGAAGGTCATTGGTAACTTTCACCAGTGCCGTCTCTGTGCTATGATGAACTCTAAATCCAGATTGAAAAACCTCAAATAAACTATTATTATGTAAAAAGTCACACAACTGTTTTGCGACTGCTTTCTCAAGGATTTTAGCGAGAAAGGGAAGGTTAGATACCGGCTAAAACCTCTGGATCAAGGCTAGGCTTTTTAAGAAGTGGTTTTATTACAGCTACTTTAAAGGATTTTGGTACGTAGCCAGATAATAGAGACAGGTTGATCATATTTAATAACAAAGTGTTAATTAAGGGTAAAACTTCTTTAAACAGCTTAGTTGGAATCGGGTCTAAAAGACAGGTTGATGGTTTAGACGATGAGATTGTTGAAGTTAGTTGGTTAAGATTGATTGGAGTAAAACACTCTCGATATATTTTAGGAGTTACAGATGTTTTTAAAATTCCAACAGTTGAAGTTAAGTCATTACCAATTGAGGTCAGGAGGAGATTAATTTTGTCTCTAATAATTATAATTTTATCGTTAAAGAAACTCATGAAGTCGTCACTACTGAGAGATATGCTGAAAAGAAACCTGGGGTTGTTCTTATTTTCTTCTATTAAGGAAGAGTAATAAGCTGCTCTGGCATTACGGAGAGCCTTCTTATACGTTTTAAGATGATAAGTGAAATAAACAAATGATTTGCTTGCAAATCCAGGGTTTGTGGAGCCTGACCTCTGCATCAATTTTTAATTGTGTCTTTATTTCAACTACTTTATGGAAGCGTTATACTAAATGACTGGAATGCCCCTGGAAAGCAGAGCCAATACATCATTCACTTTCTGTACCAGGTGCTTTTTCTCTCTTTTTCTCTTCCTCTGCAGATAGTACCTCTTCAGAGAAGACAGAATTCTTAGCTGACCGTCCTAGTCACGCCACCTAACAGGAAAAACCAGAAACTTTAGCAATTGTACGGCGTAATATACGCCTAGTTCTGCATGCAAATTAATAAAATAATTGTAATTGTGAAGCTCAATAATACATATTGTTTTATATTATGTTCTATTAATATAAACTATTAATTAGAAAGCATGATTTATCAACTTTTGTGACTTTTTTGTCGACAGCGCCTGCTGGTCTCCTTTATACATTTAAGTGTTTGTTTCAAAATGTCACATTTTTATGACTGAGGCTAAACATTACTGTGACATATTCCATAACATTTTCATTCTATAATTTACAGCAGCAACATAACTGTCCTGTGAACCAGTAGTTTGCACAGTGTTGTAAGCTCCATGTTTGTGTGTGCTGTGCCTGCTGTCAGACTGAATGTGCCAACAGTGTGGACAGTCCTGTCCTGGTGGCTGGTGGACAGATGCGGACCAAACCTCTGATCCCAGAGATGTGTTTCACCACCACCACAGAGGAGGACTCTGAGTGTGAGGAGCCGCCCGTCACACCACATCTAGAAGAAGATGGAACCAGCCTCCTCATCAGCTGCTCTCAGTGCAGCATCCGGGTTCACACCAGTCAGTACACTCACACTTACTGATATCATTATGTAACACAGCCTGTGTGCAGATAATCAAAGAATTTTACACAAACCCTGATGACCTTACACATGTCTCTTTTGCTGAGATTTCATTCCTCCAAATTCCTCACATGTCATTAGCACAGAAATATGTTACTATAGAATTAGACATTTGATTGCAGATCTGTGGCATAATACAACCACTTCAAACTGCATTGACCAAATACTGTCTGTGGATGGCAGCACATGCTAACAGACCTTCATAATGTGATGCGAGTCTCTCAGCTACTACACTGGTGTGTCAGACTGTCTTTGTGTTTGTATATGCCAGGCTGTTACGGTGTGGATCCAGCCAGTGTGAGCAAGGAGTGGAAATGTGCGCGCTGCAAGGCCAACGCCATGACTGAGGTCAGTGAACACTCCAGGGTAGGGTTACTATACATGTTGCTGTGCTGTTTCAATGGAACCCTCTTGGTAATTTACCTATAATTTATCTACATTTTCTTTAGTTTACCCTCTTCAAGCTGTTAGCTAGTGTAGGTATAGTGTTAATGGAATTTTACTATGATAACACCATTCGTAATGTCTTGTATTGTCCATTTTCCACATTGAAGGTTTGTGAATGAGTCAAATGATCAGTGCACATAGGAAGTTTTTCTTTGTGCGATGCGAGGGTCTAAGGACAGAGGGTGTCGTAACCTGTACAGTCTGTAAAGCACACTGAGACAAATGTATAATTTGTGATATTGGGCTATACAAATACATTTGATTTGATTTGATTTGATTTGCACAGTGATGCTGCAGTGAGCATGTGTGTACATTTTGTAACTGAGATTGTTCTGCCTAAATGCAGAGGCTCACATGTACGGTTAGTCAGGTCACTTTATAAAACAGTGACTTAACTGCCCCATTGGGAACCTTTTTCTGAGTAGAAATTGGAGGATCCATGAGCTCACAAAGCCAGCGATCGCTTGTAGGTCAATGTCGAGCCGTCGGTGAGCGTCTGTCAGCCTACATTTTGAGGTTGGCAATTTTCAACCTCTCCGCCTCCGATTCACAGAAGGAGAAATCACTCTGATTGGCTGTTCAGCGTCAGTAAATCAGTGCACGAGAAGAGAAACAGATGTGAGGAAAACAAACAACTAAAGTGAAGAGGGTGCACACAGAGGCTCATCTTTCATCTTCATCTCATCTGATCAATCAAACACTCGGATATTTTCACAACGACACGGCCGTCTGCAATGACGATACGTGGTCAGTGAGAACGATGTGAAAATGGTCTGCAAAGACTGCTTTGTTTAAATGTGTGCATCATAACAACGGCTTGTAAATCTGCAGTCATAGGTCTTCCAGTTTTAGTTTTTGAATGATGAATACAGACTGACCGCCACCTGCTGGTCTGCCTAGTTATTTGCTCTCAGAACGTATGGGCTCGTCTGTTTGGTGTGTCTGGGCCTTTAAGAGCCTTATTTGCAGTCACAACTTTTCAGGCTCAGCTTGGTGGCAGAACCTGCCATAATAACAGGATTATTTGATCCTCAACATGGTGTTAATGAGACTGCTGCGTCTGCTCATGATGTTGCTGTTAACAGTAATCCAGTGTCAAACACAGCATTCGGAAGACTGATGACAATAACTTTTTACTGTCCTCTGGAGGTTTGGATGGAAGACTCTGGAGATGTTTGTAGACATACAATACAGCCATTAATCACATATATACATTACTTTACATTACAGTTCATTTAGCTGATGCTTTTGTCCAAAGTGACTTACAATAAGTGCAAACAATCATGAGGATACAACTCCCAACAGCAAGAATCTTGCAGATACATTAGCTTCAAAGCTTCATTTTCTATATAACACTTTGACCCACATAAACATGGGATGGTCATTGGTTTTGGTAATTGCTGCACATATAATGACTACTATAAGCTACAATAATGAAAAGTTCAAGTCTTTATTGTGTGTATGACCAACGGATTGATGACATGTTCTTTTTGCAGAATTGCTGTTTGTGTTCGCTGAGAGGCGGAGCCTTGCAGAAAGCCAACAACAACAAGTAAGTTGTTCCAGCGTCCTTAAGAAGGGGAAAGTACATCCAGCTATTTTAACACATCTGCACTTTGACCATGTTCCTTTATCCTTGAGCAGGATAACATCCAACTGGTTTAAACTAGGAATGCACGTTATATTTGTGGACACACAGCAACTATATATTATTGGCTGATAAATAAGACTAATATAAGTTTCCTCTGATAACGCACAGCCTTGGCTTCGTTTTTTATTGCGACAACACTCGATACACAATTCTTAATAGAGTTTTAGTTTTAGTCCATTAGTTGTATTCAACAGATGTCTATTGAGAGAACTGTTAATTTCTCAATCCATCAACCGTCAGATCATGTTCAAAGATGAGTAAGGCTCCTGGCAAACACACACAGTACACACTCACAATACACACAACACAAGTACAAGCACCACACACTACTAATGCAATCTATGTGTACAGGAGATGTGTGCTTTAGAAAACGAACGGAATAAGCAGCTTACTGCTCGAAGAAGACAATATGTCAGTTGTTAATGTGTGTGTGTGTGTGTGTGTTGCAGGTGGGTACATGTGCTGTGTGCAGTGGCTGTGCTGGAGGCCCGCTTTGTCAACATCACTGAAAGAAGTCCTGTGGACTTAAGTGGAATCCCTTTGCAGAGATTTAAACTGGTGAGTTCTAGTAATCGTCACACGTTCATGGATAAGCTACTGTTTCATTCTCCATTGAAAGCTGGTGTTCAAATAATAGCTGAGTCTCTAATATTAGCCAGCATGTACCGTTGACCCTGTGTTAACCTACATTTGACAAATAAAACTTGAAACTGAAATAAAGGCTGACTGCTAGAGAAAGGCGAGGGGGAGTAAAATGAGCTGTTCTAGTAGTTTACTCTGGAGATTTAAGAAAACAATATCAATTGCATATAGTACTCTGCTCTCAAGGTTTCTTTGGACCCAGAAAATGTTCTCTATTGTATGGCAAGGAGAGTGGAGCGCTGAAAAATGAAATTATATCAGTGCAAACTAACTTTGACGAAGGCCGAACAAAAGACTTGGAAAAACTTGAAAAGTCAGAAATCCCTGTGCAGCATTATCCAAGTATCTTGTATCCATTTGTGGATACAAGATCCATCTTGATAATGCTGTCTGTTTTATAATGGTGACATCGCTCATCCTCCGTCGAAGTCCGTTTGCTCTGATACTGTTTCCGGGACCAGAGAGAGCCTCGGAAGGGGAGTACTGTAAAGAATATGTTGTTATTAGGTGAACTGGTCCTTTAACAGTGATCCAAAATAACTGCAAAAAGCAACAGACAAATGAACTTTCTCCAAGTGCAGACACACAAACCAACAACTTTAATTGTGTTCTAGCATCCGGTAATTTATCTCCAGCTACAGTGATTGTTGAACCTGTTGAAACGAGAAGCTGCTCTCTGAATGTTTTGGACATATTTTGCTAATAAGAAAGAGAAAGTTTCCTTCGCATCTGAGATTATCAATAATCAATATTCTTTGCCAATTGAGGTGTCAGAACTCAGAATCACAAGTAACAATGTGTCCAAATACAATAATTTTTTACATTCCCACACTTTAATTTCACAGATTTGTATTTGCATATTGGAGCAAAAAGCTCCCACTGTAGTGTGTAGTAACGGAGAGCAGCATGCTGATGTGTCCGTACATTAAAGCATGTCTGGACTGTCCCTGATATATTGCTACGTCTCTGGAGTTCTGCAGTCAACAATGTGACGTGACTCTGGACATTATATCAAGACGACAGCTAAACATGGACAAAGGACTGAGCTTGCATCAAGAGTAAATGAAGACAGGACCATACAGAAATCATCAAATCTATATACTTATAAAACAAGAGAGTAGAAATAAAGGCCTGTCCCTAATGTAAGCTTGTTTCAAATGCAGGCCTGGTTCTCTACATATTTACAGTATATCTATGTCCTGCAGTCCTGCAACCTGCAGCCCACAGGACTAAAATGAGAAGAGGAATATCCAGCTAACTGTGCTGTAAAATCCTGATGGCCAGTTGAGACAGGAAGTGAAGCTACGACATGCAGTGGCTTCAGCTGCACTCAAACTGTTACCAGTCCTTGTGTTTCACCTTCGTTGAGTCACTTCAAATCAGTTGCAGTTTCCTGAGCCTTGGCTCCTGTGTTTTAATCTCTGTCAGAAATGTTACTACTGTAAGAAGCGGATGAAGAAGGCGTCTGGCTGCTGCGTGCAGTGCTCTCATGGCCGCTGTCCCACTGCCTACCACCCCACCTGTGCCCAGGCTGCTGGAGTACTCATGCAGCCGGATGAATGGCCCTTTGTAGTCCATGTTACCTGCTGTCGACACAAAGGCCCAACTCAGATTGAGGTAAGAAGCTTCTGAGTATCTCTTAATTTCTTCTTTAAAGGTATAATATGTAATATCTTAAAACAACTAGACCTGTGTTATATATTTTGTTGAGTTGTGTATTATCCCAAATGTAAAGTTCCTGAAGGTAACGTTTCCTCTCTCTCCTGTCATGGTGTCGGCTCTCCTTTGAGCAGTGTCAGCGTTGTGTTTGTAGCCAGAAGCTTCTTAAACTGACTTGACAGTTTTAAGACACTTTTTACATCTTGGTGCTTTTAACTCTATATTTGAAGCAGATGAAGGATTTTAGTCCTCGGACTTCTGGATCTTAAGTTCCCAGAGAAACAAGCTGAGCAAAAATCAGTGGCAACTCAGCTTGCAGACATCTGTTGTCTGCCGAGCAGCATCGGAGAAACACTGATTTTTAGCGTCAAGCTGCTTTATTCAGTCTTTTTTAATCAGGAGAGGAGGAGACCTCTGAGAGAATTCTGCTCCCGAACAAAGAACACCAGGGATCGTAACGGGAGAAGCTGACACTGACTGACACTCCCATGATCCCACGCTGCTTCACGACGCCACCAATCTCCGTCATTTGTTATTGTTTTGATCGAGAGACAGTAGCAGAACAGTTGCATATTGTGTGTTTAAGGACTTACTGTGAAGTAGAGAGGCACTTTGTAACACTGCACAGCAGTGAAAGCTTTGTCCACTTCTGTTACATCAAAGTGCAACCAAATGTCAACATTAGTAAGTTCTAAATATGTGATTTCCTGAATCTCCTCTGACAGCGCAATAAAGCAGCCATGCATGAGCTGACTGTGGGACAGAAGGTGATATGCAAGCACAAGAATGGCCGCTACTACCAGTGTGACGTGGTGCAGCTGTCCAAAGAGACGTTTTACGAAGTCAACTTTGATGATGGTTCCTTCAGTGACAACCTCTTCCCCGAAGACATCGTGGTGTGTGTGTGTTTCTCTCTCTCTCTCTCTCTCTCTCTCTCTCTCTCTCTCTCTCTCTCTCTCTCTCTCTCTCTCTCTGTCTCTGTCTCTGTGTGTGTGTGTGTGTGTGTGTGTGTGTGTGTAACGTAACACTTAGTTCAGTTTGTGTTTTGTGTGTTAGAGCCGGGACTGTGCTCAGCTTGGCCCCCCCCCCGGTGGTGAGGTGGTGCAGGTGCGATGGACAGACGGCCTGGTGTATGGGGCCAAATTTGTGGCAGCGCATGCCATCCACATGTACCTGGTAAGATATTTTTCTGTGTTTTGTTTTGTGTCAAATAACAAAGTTTGACTTGCTGTCATTAATAACACAATATGCTAACAAGAATACAGAAAACTATTTTTGCTCCTTCTAATCATGGAATCTTTTACATATTTCATCTTCTGTCTGTTTTAGAAGTGTACACTTGAAGTACTTGTAAAAATAAGTAATGACTGAATGAACAGGTTTCTACATTTAATTAATCACTTTAATATTTGATCAATTTCTCTTTTTAAGAATATTTGGTTTTGGGATTGGCCATTCCCAAAAGGACTCTTTCTGTTTATTGTAATATTGGATGTATAGGAGTAGCCTTTGACTCTGTAATCCACAGCATCTAGCAGCCTTTCGGGCCTTGGCCTTTGACTACTATCTTTGGAATGTCATGTCCAAGCAGAGCACTGCAGTCTTTTTTAAATTGACACAAACGCTGCTCACCCTTATTATGTTACTTTCCACTATTGTTCTTAAGTTGTTCTGTGATGGTGGCTGCTGTCTTCTTTTCTTGCCTATCCTTATATATTTATTTTATTCTTACTATGAAACACTTTTTGATATTCAATAGAAATGGGCATGTTTAGCTCTCTTGTGTCCTGACTGCATTGTGTGCTACATTTCTGGAATGAAGGTTGAATTTGAGGATGGCTCGCAGCTCACAGCGAAGAGAGACGATGTCTACGCTCTGGATGAGGAACTCCCAAAGAGAGTCAAATCCAGACTGGTAAGTGCAACGCAAAGCACACACACAGACTCTTAAATCCACCAACAGGTTTGTCTCATCTGGTGTGTTCATTTAACTAAGAATGAGTTGTAGCTAAAGTCAATGTAAGACGTTGCAGTGTTGTCATGCAGGCCTGTGTTTGTCTCTGCAGTCTAAAGCGTCAGACATGAGATTTGACGGCATCTTTGAAGAGAAGGAGATCATCAAGGAATCAAAGAGACAGAGAGTGATCAACTCTCGTTACAGAGGGGACTACATAGAGCCTGTGATTTACAGAGCCATCATGGAGTAACGCTCCTGTCTGCTCACGCATACACCAGCACCACTGACAGACTGAACTATACCTTAACTCAGCAGCTAGCCACTGAGAGTGTAGCTCCAGATGACTTCCTTCAGGACTCACTTTGGACTGTTCTCCATTTTTTACTTCTTATTGATCGTTCATTCAATAAGAAATATATTTGCTTTGTTTGAATGCGATTAAAGAAAGGGCAGTATTTTTTATTTCCGTTTTTCCATAGGACTCCACACACAATGCAGTAGGCTGACGTGCAGCTGGCAGTACATAGAAGTAGAAAGCAATACAAAAATGGCATTTGTTCATTAAAGTAGCATTTAGACAGTAAGGCACCTTTTAAGAAGACAATGCTGGAGGTAAACTTTAATCTACAGTAATGCTAAATTCATTTCAAACATTTCAATTGACTTTGCCCAATTACAGTTAGTTTAAGTTTAAAGGTTAATATCAGTGTGATTTTATTTCAGTTCTGCTGCCATAAATAATAAATGGAGCCTGAAAGGTATCATGGGTAAAGGTTTTGATGAGGTAAATGACTAAGTCGTGTCCTCAAATAGCTGAATGAATTCGTTAAAATGAACAGTCTAATTGCAATTATTCCTTTAGTTAATGCCCACACACATACACACACACGCACTAATAACTGATTTTTTTGGCCAAATTATTAATTTATGTATGTATGTAGGTATGATTTCCTAAATTGTTTGCTAGAATTATTCAAATTGTTTTGGGCTGCAACTAACAATTACTTTCATTATCAAATAATGCTACTTATTTTATCAACTTGTGTCAGAAATGAGGCTCAACACAATTCCCCTGAGCTGAGCATTATTATTCAGTTTAGAGTAATATAAGTTTCATATTTGAGAAGCTGGAACCAGTCAATAAATAAATCCTGTTAGTTATGTTCTGTTGATTGCTTGATGGACTTACTGTTCCAGCTCTAAAGATGTTACTGATATTGCCCAGCTCCATGTTTTGAAAAGGCCCAGCTAGAGTTCTGCCATGCTAATTTGATTGAACACAACTTTATTTCAGAATATGCACCATGTGAACATAATATAAATTAAAATAATATAACTAATAATATCTACACCCTGTCTCTTTTGCTGTGTCTGCTCCCAATGGATATTGTGTATCTACTTGAAACACATGGACATAGATTATTTACTTAGTCAGAGCAAGACATTTCTCAACAAGTTAAGCTGATGCAACCAAACCAACACAATGGCAAACAAGTCCTGTATCCAACACAAAAGGTTCCAAATGTGTCAGTGAGCCGAGCGCTACACTGCGCTCATCAATGAATCCTCAGCTCCATTTACTGGCTGAAAACCTCATTAGCTTTACGAACCTCTGGAGTCCACATCATTGAAGCATGAGTTGATCATGTCAGACCACCGTCTTTGGAATCCATCGACATGGTTAGACTCTTTAAGGGCATGAATCCGAAAACAAAATTGTACTGAAATTATCTTATAGTTATAGAAATACTTCACCCAAATGTTTGTATCAGTTCACTACTTGCCTCTGGTGGCCTGGAGTGATGCACAGAATGTTTGTACCTACGATCCTTCATGACAGTGGCAGCCGTTTCATGGAACAATGAATTTACAGGTAGATACTTTTTAACCACAAATAAGAGTGTACTGATACCAAATCAATACTTTTTCCAATACCCTACATTGATAAATTGTTTAAGATTTTTTTAATTTTAAAGATTTGTGCGAGGAAACCAAAGAAGACAAAGTTCTTAAATGTTGCAGAAAAACAACTAGATTTAGCTCATTTTGCCTGAAATTGGTTCAAATTTAAATTCACTCGCAGCTTCAGACACATTTTGTTCTGTACCAAAAGGTTTGAGTATCGTCTGCATTTTGAAGTGGATCTCAATATTTGAAAGTTTAAAAAAGAAAACGTTAGCATACTGCATTTTTGAACAAACATTTGTGATGGGTATGTGTTGAGCCTGGCATTCAGTCGTGACAGAATAAGTCCCTCTTGCAAGCTCTTCTCTGGGCTTTCAACTGCAATTTGAAGCTCTTAAAAGCTCACGTGTGGCCCTTGAGTTTAGATTATTCTGTTATAAATAACCAAAATAAGTATTGAACAGACTTTAGGTTTTACAGTACAGTGTGAAGGTTTAATACGCAATTTTGGACATATTAAGCACACAAGTGGAATGCTACAAACTTGGCTTTTGCAATTCAGCAACATTTGTACTGAAGTTTTTCAAATTGTTGTTTGAAAGGATCTCCCCACAACTTCAGAAACTGCTCTCACATGAGCACTCCAGATGGAATGGTTGTTACGAACTGATACAGAGATAATAATATATGGATGAAGTCTTTAAATGCCATTGAATCCACTGATAATGCCTTTTTAACTATAACTATGAACTGCATTCCTTTAGTGAATAGTGAATATCTCTTGTTTTACAAGCCTATTTATTAAGGTGCTTTGAGAAAGTAACCTGCGTTACAGAGTTTGCAGTAGTACTGCGGAGGTTGAGGTTAATGATGTACGCTCTATTTTTTTCTACAGTATATACATGAATTTTAAAGAACCTGTTCAGATTTGTAATGCGTTTGTCTACCAAATTGTTTCCTCACTCTTCTACTGAAAGTTGTGCATTGCACTTTTATTTAAGTCCAGTTTGCAGAGACATTTGAATAGTTGTGTGCTGCCAATGCTTATTTGTTAAAAATCTGTTTTAGAATGTTAATTGCACATTTATAAAATGTCTCCCTCTTGGCCAAGCTCAAGCCAGTGAACTTGTTCTTGTTGTGGAGTCAGCCTACAGTACAGACAGAGGAATGTTAGTTTCCTAGTTAGATGTTGCCAATTCAAAGACCCTGCTTTCATCAGTCCAAGTGGATAATTTTTTTATTTCAAGAAAAGTATTATCCGAGTTGATAGAGGGGATCTCCTTTTCTATTTTATTGCAATGTTTGGTAAAACATGTTCTATGTGTATTTTCACAGAAACCTTTTGAAGTGTAAATGTCATGCAGTTTATTTTAAGAAGTTACTCGTTGACACAGGAGATGAGCATTTATCTGCATTTCTTGTATAACTGAATTTACAGATTTTTATTCAAACTATTTGTAAATTTCATTGTTTGTTTCAGTAAAGACATTTTTTCAGGGCTATTTGTCTGTCTTCATTCCACATTTACCCACTTGTTATTTACATTTCTTGGTACCAGTATTTATTTTTTGAGCTACCCTTGAGGGGCAGTAATTAACTTACAAGCCTAAAACACTAAGAATTTAATAAGGGCAACTTTGGGTTGCCAGCTATGAATAATCTCTTTCTAGTGGGTCATCTGCAATTATACATTTTAAGTATATCGTTAAGTTACTTTACAATAATTCATCAGTCTGCACAATTCTATATTTTTTGGGGGCATGCTATTTTTTAGATCATGGCAATAGAAAGATAGGAAATAAGGGAATGACATGCAACAAAAATCCCAGGCTGGCTGTGAAGCACATACACAGGCATGCAAACTCATCAGGGGTGCGTTTTATCTCTGGCAGAAGCATCCATTTATGCATGAAAAGTATAAAATAAAATTTTTAACCTTCAAAAAGTATGATGCTAGTGATTGAGCCCTATTCTTCTCCTAGCAAAAAACAACTGAAAAGCATCGACAATTCTATGAATTTGAAAATAATAAATAAATACAATAATAATAAATTAAACTTGTGCATTAGTAGTGATTAAAGTAGCGCCACCTTAACCATAATCTCCCCGGACCATCCACCTCTAAAAACAACAGGAGGCACTGCTCTAAAGGAAGTCAATGATTTCAAATGCCTGGGCTCGTGGGTCAACTCATTCGAGCAAGACCTTAAAGTGAGGAAGGCGCTTGCATGGAGGGCCCTGAACGGCATGACCTGTGTGTGGAACTCCAACCTCCCCCGACAAATGAAACTCAGTTTCTTCCATACAACAGTGGAGTCTGTTCTCCTGTATAGCAGTGAATGCTGGACCCTGAAGCCCACCCTGCAGAAATCCCTAGATGGGTGCTACACGAGAATGCTGCGTGTGGTACTTGGCATCAACAAGGATGAGCATGTCACCCACACGCACTTGTATGGGGGGGCGCTATGGGTGGGCGAGAAAACAGCGGTCAGGAGAATGAGGCTGGCAGGTCACTGCCAGAGACACCAAGAGCTGCCAGCCAGCAAACTTGTGCTGTAGGAGCCAACACACGGGCACCAATCACGAGGGCATCCTGCAATAACATACGTGGATGTACTCAGGAAAGATGCAGGAGCAGAAAATACTGGCGAGCTAGCCAGATGCATGGAGGATCGGGATGACTGGAAGCACCGATGGAGGACCCGTCTGAGGACGACCTAGTAGTAGTACCATAGCTCGATGTAAATGCCATTTACTTCTGTGATTATTTTATCCCATTCCGCTTGAAAGCAGGAGGGATAAGGAGTTGGACTAATGCACAACCTGCTGAATGTGCGTTAGCATGTTGGACTTGTTCCCATCCACAGACCCGACAGCGGTGGAACAGACTCGTGTTGTGACGGTCGATTAGATTCAAATGTTCCAATCAACACATGCACAGGTGAAGAAGATGGTTCTGGTCTCATCCAGTGAGGGATGTCCAAACAATAACGATCATTGGGTGATGTTTCAAGTTATTGATGCAGATTGGTGATACGTTTACTGCGGTGGGATGAAAGTGAGTGTTCAGTAATCTATGGTTACTGTTTGACAGTTTGACTGTTTGAGTTTCTTCTTTATTCTTCCACTGTCTGTGCTCATCTGACCAGTGTTACCTCATAGAGTGGGAAAATGCTGTTGAAAAATATTGAAATGATCAGAAAAATAACGTCAAAAAGGAGTTTGGGAACTTTAACTTTAAATGTGATATTGTATGTCTGACTTTAAAATGTTGAAACATAGTGAGATTCATAGAAAATAACATTTTCCTTTGTGTCATGTCTAATCAAATCAAATCAAATTTATTTGTAAAGCCCAATATCACAAATTATACATTTGTCTCAGTGGGCTTTACAGACTGTACAGCATACGACACCCTCTGTCTTTAGACCCTCGCATCGCACAAGGAAAAACTTCCTAAAAGAAACCCCAAAATTAAAGGGGAAACAATGGAAGAAACCTCAGGGAGAGCAACTGAGGAGGGATCCCTCTCCCAGGACGGACAGACGTGCAATAGATGTCGTGTGTACAGGATAAACAACATAGTACAAATACAACATTTGACAGAAATTATGTTGTGTTGAAAAAGAGAAAGTTTGGATGAGTCCAGTAAAATGTCAAAAAGGCTTCCCGGTGTCCAGCAGGACCAGGTCAGCAGGCTCAGCCACGATTCCTGATCCTGACGTAAACTTTATCAGTGGCAACCTGCCACATGAGAGACAGAAACTCCGGGGATGATACCCCGGATGCTGTGTTAGTAACATACATTTACATAAATGCGTACAGATAGAGAGGGAGAAGAAGAGCGAGGGAGGGGAGGAGAGAGGAAGAGAAGGAGGAGAGCAGGTGTACACTGTGTCTCTGTGATCCACCTGCACCAGCCCCTGAGAGAGAGAGAAAGAGATAGATAGATAGATAGATAGATAGATAGATATAGATAGATAGAATCTAAATATATATAATCTAGAAAGATAGATAGATAGATAGAATATAGATATATAGAATCTAGATACAATCTAGATATATAGAATCTAGATACAATCTAGATATATGGATTTTGGTAAGAATCTAGATAGATTCAATCTAGATAGATACAATCTAGATAGATACAATCTAGATACAATCTAGATATATAGAATCTAGATAGATAGACAGATAGATAGATAGAATATAGATAGAATCTAAATATATAGAATCAAGATAGAATCTAGATATATAGAATCTAGATAGAATGTAGATATATAGAATCTAGATAGAATCTAGATATATACAATCTAGATAGATACAATCTAGATACAATCTAGATAGATACAATCTAGATACAATCTAGATAGATACAATCTAGATAGATACAATCTAGATACAATCTAGATACAATCTAGATAGATACAATCTAGATATAATGTAGATAGAAAGATAGATAGAATCTAGATAGAATCTAGATATATAGAATCTAGATAGAATCTAGATATATAGAATCTAGATAGAATCTAGACATATAGAATCTAGATAGAATCTAGATAGATAGAATCTAGATAGATAGAATCTAGATACAATCTAGATAGATAGAATCTAGATACAATCTCGATAGATAGATAGATATAATCTAGATAGATAGATAGATAGATAGAATCTAGATAGAATCTAGATAGAATCTAGATATATAGAATCTAGATAGAATCTAGATAGATACAATCTAGATATATAGAATCTAGGTACAATCTAGATAGAATCTAGATAGATACAATCTAGATACAATCTAGATAAAATCTAGATACAATCTAGATAGAATCTAGATAGAATCTAGATTGATACAATCTAGATAGAATCTAGATACAATTTAGATAGATAGAAGATAGATAGAATCTAGATAGATAGAATCTATATAGATAGAATCTAGATAGATAGAATCTATATAGATAGAATCTAGATAGATAGAATCTAGATGGATATAATCTAGATATAATCTAGATAGATATAATCTATATAGAATCTAGATAGATATAATCTAGATATATAGAATCTAGATAGATAGATAGATAGAATATAGATAGAATCTAGATATATAGAATCTAGATAGAATCAAGATAGAATCAAGATAGATAGAATCTAGATATATAGAATCTAAATAGAATCTAGATAGAATCTAGATAGAATCTAGATAGAATCTAGATAGAATCTAGATAGATACAATCTACATAGATACAATCTACATAGATACAATCTAGATACAATCTAGATACAATCTAGAAAGATAGAATCTAGATACAATTTATATAGAATCTAGATAGAATCTAGATAGAATCTAGATAGAATCTAGATAGAAAGAATCTATATAGATAGAATCTAGATAGAAATAATCTATATAGATAGAATCTAGATAGAATCTAGATAGAATCTAGATAGAAAGAATCTATATAGATAGAATCTAGATATATAGATTTTGGTTAGAATCTAGATAGATAGAATCTAGATAGATAGAATCTAGATACAATCTAGATAGATAGAATCTAGATACAATCTAGATAGATAAAATCTAGATACAATTTAGATATATAGAATCTAGATAGATTGATAGATATATAGAATATAGATAAAATATAGATATATAGAATCTAGATAGAATCTAGATATATAGAATCTAGATAGATAGATAGATAGATAGATATAATATAGATAGAATCTAAATATATAGAATCTAGATAGAATCTAGATATATAGAATCTAGATAGAATCTAGATATATAGAATCTAGATAGATAGATAGATAGATATAATATAGATATAATCTAAATATATAGAATCTAGATAGAATCTAGATATATAGAATCTAGATAGAATCCAGATAGAATCTAGATACAATTTAGATAGATAGAATATAGATAGAATATAGATATATAGAATCTAGATAGATACAATCTAGATAGATACAATCTAGATAGATAGATAGAATCTAGATAAAAAGATAGATAGATAGATAGATAGATACAATCTAGATATAATCTAGATATAATCTAGATATAATCTAGATATATATAATCTAGATAGATAGAATCTAGATAGATAGAATCTAGATGGATAGAATCTAGATATAATCTAGATAGATATAATCTTGATATAATCTAGATAGATAGAATCTAGATACAATTTAGATAGATAGAATCTAGATAGAATCTAGATAGAATCTAGATAGAATTTAGATAGACAGAATCTATATAGATAGAATCTAGATACAATCTAGATAGATACAATCTAGATAAATAGAATCTAGATAGATAAATATAATCTAGATAGATAGATAGATACAATCTAGATAGATAGAATCTAGATACAATCTCGATAGATAGAATCTAGATAGATACAATCTAGATACAATCTCGATAGATAGATAGATAGAATCTAGATAGATAGATAGAATCTAGATCGAATCTAGATTTATAGAATCTAGATAGAATCTAGATAGATAGAATCTAGATAGATAGAATCTAGATACAATCTAGATACAATCTAGATAGAATCTAGATAGATACAATCTAGATAGATAGAATCTAGATAGATACAATCTAGATACAATCTAGATAGATAGAATCTAGATACAATTTAGATAGATATAATCTAGATATAATCTAGATAGATATAATCTAGATATAATCTAGATAGATAGAATCTAAATAGATAGAATCTAGATAGATACAATCTAGATAGATACAATCTAGATACAATCTAGATAGATAGAATCTAGATACAATTTAGATAGATAGAATCTAGATAGAATCTAGATAGAAAGAATCTATATAGATATAATCTAGATAAATAGAATCTAGATAGAATCCAAATAGAATCTAGATACAATTTAGATAGATAGAATCTAGATAGAATATAGATATATAGAATCTAGATAGATACAATCTAGATAGATACAATCTAGATAGATAGATAGAATCTAGATAAAAAGATAGATAGATAGATAGACAGAATCTATATAGATAGAATCTAGATACAATCTAGATAGATAGAATCTAGATAAATATAATCTAGATAGATAAATATAATCTAGATAGATAGATAGATACAATCTAGATAGATACAATCTAGATATAATCTAGATAGATAGAATCTAAATAGATAGAATCTAGATAGATACAATCTAGATAGATACAATCTAGATAGAATCTAGATAGATAGAATCTAGATACAATTTAGATAGATAGAATCTAGATAGAATCTAGATAGAAAGAATCTATATAGATATAATCTAGATAAATAGAATCTAGATAGAATCCAAATAGAATCTAGATACAATTTAGATAGATAGAATCTAGATAGAATATAGATATATAGAATATAGATAGATACAATCTAGATAGATACAATCTAGATAGATAGATAGAATCTAGATAAAAAGATAGATAGATAGATAGACAGAATCTATATAGATAGAATCTAGATACAATCTAGATAGATAGAATCTAGATAAATATAATCTAGATAGATAAATATAATCTAGATAGATAGATAGATACAATCTAGATAGATACAATCTAGATACAATCTCGATAGATAGATAGAATCTAGATAGATATATAGAATCTAGATCGAATCTAGATTTATAGAATCTAGATAGAATCTAGATAGATAGATAGAATCTAGATAGATACAATCTAGATACAATCTCGATAGATAGATAGAATCTAGATAGATAGATAGAATCTAGATCGAATCTAGATTTATAGAATCTAGATAGAATCTACATAGATAGAATCTAGATATATAGAATCTAGATACAATCTAGATAGATACAATCTAGATACAATCTAGATAGATAGAATCTAGATAGATAGAATCTAGATAGATACAATCTAGATACAATCTAGATAGATAGAATCTAAATACAATTTAGATAGATATAATCTAGATATAATCTAGATATAATCTAGATAGATAGAATCTAGATAGATAGAATCTAGATAGATACAATCTAGATAGATACAATCTAGATACAATCTAGATAGATAGAATCTAGATACAATTTAGATAGATAGAATCTAGATAGAATCTAGATAGAAAGAATCTATATAGATAGAATCTAGATATATAGAATTTAGATAGAATCCAGATAGAATCTAGATACAATTTAGATAGATAGAATGTAGATAGAATGTAGATAGATAGAATCTAGATAGAATCTAGATAGAATCTAGATAGAAAGAATCTATATAGATAGAATCTAGATATATAGAATCTAGATAGAATCCAGATAGAATCTAGATACAATTTAGATAGATAGAATCTAGATAGAATATAGATATATAGAATCTAGATAGATACAATCTAGATAGATAGATAGAATTTAGATAAAAAGATAGATTGATAGATAGATAGATAGATAGAATCTAGATAGATAGATACAATCTAGATATAATCTAGATATAATCTAGATATATATAATCTAGATAGATAGAATCTAGATGGATATAATCTAGATATAATCTAGATAGATAGAATCTTGATAGAATCTAGATAGATAGAATCTAGATACAATTTAGATAGATAGAATCTAGATAGAATCTAGATAGACAGAATCTATATAAATAGAATCTAGATACAATCTAGATAGATAGAATCTAGATAAATAGAATCTAGATAGATAAATATAATCTAGATAGATAGATAGATACAATCTAGATAGATAGAATCTAGATACAATCTCGATAGATAGATAGAATCTAGATAGATAGATAGATACAATCTAGATCGAATCTAGATTTATATAATCTAGATAGAATCTAGATAGAAAGAATCTATATAGATATAATCTAGATAAATAGAATCTAGATAGAATCCAAATAGAATCTAGATACAATTTAGATAGATAGAATCTAGATAGAATATAGATATATAGAATCTAGATAGATACAATCTAGATAGATACAATCTAGATAGATAGATAGAATCTAGATAAAAAGATAGATAGATAGATAGACAGAATCTATATAGATAGATAGACAGAATCTATATAGATAGAATCTAGATACAATCTAGATAGATAGAATCTAGATAAATATAATCTAGATAGATAAATATAATCTAGATAGATAGATAGATACAATCTAGATAGATACAATCTAGATACAATCTCGATAGATAGATAGAATCTAGATAGATATATAGAATCTAGATCGAATCTAGATTTATAGAATCTAGATAGAATCTAGATAGATAGATAGAATCTAGATAGATACAATCTAGATACAATCTCGATAGATAGATAGAATCTAGATAGATAGATAGAATCTAGATCGAATCTAGATTTATAGAATCTAGATAGAATCTACATAGATAGAATCTAGATATATAGAATCTAGATACAATCTAGATAGATACAATCTAGATACAATCTAGATAGATAGAATCTAGATAGATAGAATCTAGATAGATACAATCTAGATACAATCTAGATAGATAGAATCTAAATACAATTTAGATAGATATAATCTAGATATAATCTAGATAGATAGAATCTAGATAGATAGAATCTAGATAGATACAATCTAGATAGATAGAATCTAGATAGAATCTAGATAGATAGAATCTAGATACAATTTAGATAGATAGAATCTAGATAGAATCTAGATAGAAAGAATCTATATAGATAGAATCTAGATATATAGAATTTAGATAGAATCCAGATAGAATCTAGATACAATTTAGATAGATAGAATGTAGATAGAATGTAGATAGATAGAATCTAGATAGAATCTAGATAGAATCTAGAAAGAAAGAATCTATATAGATAGAATCTAGATATATAGAATCTAGATAGAATCCAGATAGAATCTAGATACAATTTAGATAGATAGAATCTAGATAGAATATAGATATATAGAATCTAGATAGATACAATCTAGATAGATAGATAGAATTTAGATAAAAAGATAGATTGATAGATAGATAGAATCTAGATAGATAGATACAATCTAGATATAATCTAGATATAATCTAGATATATATAATCTAGATAGATAGATAGAATCTAGATGGATATAATCTAGATATAATCTAGATAGATAGAATCTTGATAGAATCTAGATAGATAGAATCTAGATACAATTTAGATAGATAGAATCTAGATAGAATCTAGATAGACAGAATCTATATAAATAGAATCTAGATACAATCTAGATAGATAGAATCTAGATAAATAGAATCTAGATAGATAAATATAATCTAGATAGATAGATAGATACAATCTAGATAGATAGAATCTAGATACAATCTCGATAGATAGATAGAATCTAGATAGATAGATAGATACAATCTAGATCGAATCTAGATTTATATAATCTAGATAGAATCTAGATAGATAGATAGATACAATCTAGATAGATACAATCTAGATACAATCTCGATAGATAGATAGATAGATAGATAGATAGATAGATAGAATCTATATAGATAGAATCTAGATAGAATCTAGATATATAGATTTTGGTTAGAATCTAGATAGATACAATCTAGATAGATACAATCTAGATAGATACAATCTAGATACAATCTAGATAGATAGAATCTAGATAGATAGAATCTATATAGATAGAATCTATATAGATAGAATCTAGATAGAATCTAGATATATAGATTTTGGTTAGAATCTAGATAGATAGAATCTAGATACATATAATCTAGATAGATAAAATCTAGATGCAATCTAGATAGATAGAATCTAGATAGAATCTAAATAGAATCTAGATAGAATCTAGATAGAAAGAATCTATATTGATAGAATCTAGATAGAATCTAGATATATAGATTTTGGTTAGAATCTAGATAGATATAATCTAGATACATATAATCTAGATACATACAATCTAGATACAATCTAGATAGATAGAATCTAGATAGAATCTAGATATATATAATCTAGATAGATAGATAGAATATAGATAGAATATAGATTTATAGAATCTATATAGAATCTAGATATATAGAATCTAGATATATAGAATATAGATAAAATCTAAATATATAGAATCTAGATAGACTCTAGATATATAGAATCTAGATATATAGAATCTAGATAGAATATATATATATAGAATCTAGATAGATACAATCTAGATTGATACAATCTATATAGATACAATCTAGATAGATACAATCTAGATACAATCTAGACACATAAATAGAATCTAGATAGATAGATATAATCTAGATAGATAGATAGAATCTAGATATATAGAATCTAGATAGATAGAATCTAGATAGATAGAATCTAGATATATAGAATCTAGATAGATAGATAGATAGAATATAGATAGAATATAGATATATAGAATCTAGATAATCTAGATATATAGAATCTAGATAGATAGAATCTAGATAGAATCTAGATATATAGAATCTAGATAGAATCTAGATATATAGAATCTAGATATAATCTAGATATAGAGAATCTAGATAGATAGAATCTAGATAGATAGAATCTAGATAGACTCTAGATAGATAGAATCTAGATATATAGATTTTGGTTAGAATCTAGATAGATAGAATCTAGATAGATAGAATCTAGATAGATACAATATAGGTAGATATATATCATCTATATATATATATATATATATATATATATATATATATATATATATATAATATATATATATTTGACTCTTGACTCTTATAATATCTATATATATATAGTTATATATATGTATATAGATCTCATCTATGGATAGATATAATCTATATCTATAGATAGAATCTATATCTATAGATATCATCTATATCTATAGATCTCTATAGATCTATAGATATCATCTATATCTATAGATAGATATCATCTATATCTATCTATATCATCTATATCAGGGGTCACTAACAGGCGGACCGCGGTCCGAGTCCGGACCCAGACCCAGATATCCGACCCGGACTTATATTCAATAAATTACGGTATTTCCAATTTGACGGGGGTTTTCTGTTTTAACCAGCGCAGCCTTTCTAGTTTTTACGGCACTGGTTTAGCGGTTCAGGAAACTCACAGACCAATTACATGCGAGTTAAGCCATTTCACGTGATGCTAGTCAGCCAATCAAATATGTGCATTCCAGGCGGCAAACGTTTCAACTCTGAATACAGACAGATGAGAGGCGAGTGACAGACGGAAAGCGATTAGACGAGTTAGCGATACAGGAAGAGAAGACGGAGAGGCGAGTGAGCCGGAGACAGGGAGAGAAGACTGAGAGGCGAGTGAGCCGGAGACAGGGAGAGAAGACGGAGAGGCGAGTGAGCCGGAGACAGGGAGAGAAGACGGAGAGACGAGTGAGCCGGAGACAGGGAGAGAAGACGGAGAGGCGAGTGAGCCGGAGACAGGGAGAGAAGACGGAGAGACGAGTGAGCCGGAGACAGGGAGAGAAGACGGAGAGGCGAGTGAGCCGGAGACAAGGAGAGAAGACGGAGAGGCGAGTGAGCCGGAGACAAGGAGAGAAGACGGAGAGGCGAGTGAGCCGGAGACAGGGAGAGAAGACGGGGAGACGAGTGAGTTGGAGACAGTGAGAGAAGACTGAGAGAGAAAAATAACTACGCATGGCAACAACGGTTTTGACCAAACATACCAGCTCAAGTCTGAACTGAGGTCACAGAAAATCTCAGAGCCCAATATGATGAATCCAGCAGGATCCTGACTCATTCATTCACTGCCCAACAACCTGCTCATGAATGTTCCCTCAGAGGTGCTTGGATTTTGGGTCAACACAAAAAGCTATTTTATTTATTTTCTCTTTTATTTTTAAATGCAGCCTGAGAAGAACATTATACATATCTACAGTAATATATATATATATATATATATATATATATATATATATATATATATATATATATATATCTGTATATATATATATATATATATCTGTATATATATATGTATATATATATATCTGTATAGTTCAATGTTAAGTGACAATAAATATTGTCAAAATGTTTTTGAATTTTACTTTCTTTATTAGATATTTCAGTTGTTGATTATGTGCAGACGTTGATACAGCTACTAGGCTACTTCAATATATCTCACACTAATTCATAACGCACATTAGACTGATGTTCCGGACCATTGCTTGCGGAAATTTTCTAACTGGACCTCTTTGAATTTTAGTTAAATACCCCTGATCTATATATATATATATATATATATATATATATATATAATCTCTATCTATATCTATCTATATATATATATAGATATAGATATAGATATAGATAGATATATATATATAGATATAATATATCTATATATCTATATATATATATATCTATCATCTATATATATCCCTATGCTCGCTCTCTCTTCTCTATCTCTTACTATTTAGATATCCCTCTCCTATCTATCGTATTCTCTCTATCTCTCATCTCTTCTCTATCTCTCTCTCTCTCTCTTCTCTATCTCTCGTCGCGCTTCTCTCTCTCTCTCCCTCTCCTTCTCCTATCTCTCTCTCTCTCCTCTCCTTCTCTCTTATCTCATCTCTCTCGCTCTCTCTCTCCTATTCTTCTAGCGCGCGCGCGAGGAGCGAGAGAGAAGAGAGAGAGAGAGAGAGAGAGAGAGAGAGAGAGAGAGAGAGAGAGAGAGAGAGAGATATCTCTCGCTCTCTCTCTCTCTATATATATATATATATTAATATATATATATATATATATATATATATATGATAATATATATCTATATATATATATATATATAGATAATTAATCTATTAATCACGTTTTTATCTAACAAAATATTCTGCTTCAATCCACATATTTAAGTTAACGTAAGAGAAATGTAGGCTATACTCAAGTATTCTGTCAGCATGAAAATGGATATGTACATACATACATTTATTAATAAATAAATATTACATTATAACTTATTATATATTATACAAACAGATCGCCTATTATGGGCATAACATGGTTAATATAAACTTGAAGCTCTCTGTAGGAATATTACAGAACCATATTATATTAATATTGATAAAAATACACAAACACAGTCAGGTCCCTGTATGGAGCCTACTATCCACAACCACTGACTCATTATAAGTTCCCTTTATTTTAGGCATATTATTTGCATAGCTGTCGGTATGTATAGTTTCAGTGCAAAATATTCTCAGGTGAGTGTTTCACATTTCCGTGTTGTCTATTCGTCACGCCCCAGGTGTGTAAAGGCCATAAGAGAGCAACACACACACACACCCTAACCTTTCTAAGAAAAGCAATAACGGCAGCAAATACATATATTGTACTACTAATCTCCCTTCTGACACAATGTGTTCCATGAGTTGTTACCCTGTGTTCCATGTCAATACATTATTATTTGTGCGCCTTTCTTATTTTCTTATTTCATTATTGTGTGTGTTTTTATTATTATTGTGACTCGGATATAGTAATAATAATAATAATAATAATAATAATAATAACCTTTATTTCTAAAGCACTTTTTAAAAACAATTACAAGGTACTTGACATATACTAAAACACAAGGGCGTCAACAATAAAAAATAAAATAAATATATGAAGTAAACGGATACAGCTAAACACAAAAAATAAACAGAGATGCAATGAAGAACAGATCAACACTTTACAATACCTTAGAAGTGCATAGGGAATGATTTACATAAAAGCCTGTTTATGAAAGTGTTTTAAGAAGGGATTTAAAAGATGAAACTGATTGAACAGTGCTGCACTCTGCCTTGAAGGGATGAACGTTTATTATAATGAAGAATATCCCACATATTATGACCGATCTCCAGTTCCGCCATCCTCCCATCCTGGGAAAACAGCCTACACTTTACTTAATGTGTGCGACATGAGTGAAACTGTTATATAAATTGACAATTATTATCAAAATTGTTGTTACGTTGTAGGCCTACTTGTGTGTGTTATTTCCCTGTGCAATCATAGACGGTATGTAAGGGTTGCGATTCAAACTACTTAAAATACTATAAAACATTCTGTGTGTACATTTCCCGATTGGCTAAGCGTCATTATATGGCAGATTTAATTGAAGTTTGGCGTGCAGTTCTCTCCGTACAGAGGCTGGACCTATCGGGTGTCCCCACTGGCAGCCTGCCTGGAGCCTGCACGGACTGCACGGACGGGACTGAGACACCGATTCTGCCCCTCAAGTGTGTTGATAAAATGCAGAGCTAGTTTTGATTATTAGGATGTTTTCTTCGCATAACGCTAATATTGACCAATGCATAGCGGTAACTTGGTGCCTGAGACGGCAGCAGGAAGCACCGGCGGATTTGAGGTCAACTTGAAAACAGTTCACGGTAACGTTATTCATTCGGCAAGAGTCTGTGAATGGCTTCCTTGCTAGCGTAGCCAGCTAACATTAGTCATGCGTACTGGGTACTTGTTATATTACCGTTACATTCATCCAATTGTCTTGATATTCCTGTTCATGTCGTTAATTGAAGGGCAGCGCGTGTTACATGCTCCCAGCAGCCAGCCTGCGGAGGAGCGGTGGTTATTACTGAAGCTAATATGCTATCTTTCCTGCGTCGAAACATAATTGATGAGCTATGTTAGCTGCTAGCTGCAATAACAACACTGTGCTTCATTTTGTTGTTCCCGTTATTATTTTTCACTGTTTCTCTAACATTGCATTCACTGTTAATTGTATTCAAATACAGAAACCCCGTGACTTACCAATACTAATGCAAAGTTCAGTGAAGTGCCACAAAGTCTAAAGAACTATAACACTGGTTCACTTTATAGCCCTCTTACTATAATTAATTTGACTTTACATCACATATAACCACGTTGCAAACCATGCTGCAGTGTTTGGGTCAGTCCAAAGCCCAAATATATTCACCAAGACAAGTAGCATAAAATACATTTAAAGTTTTAAAACTGCATGCATTGGAAATGAATCACCAAAGGTAAAGTGCACATGATCTGGTGGTAATGAGCTGAACAGTTTTGACATGTCTAAACAAAGGGAAGACGCATGTTGTGTGAAATCATCTAGATTGGTAAAACAACTTCCCTACTGACAAGTTACTTTAGCTAGTCAGTATAATGCTCCTTTGTTTGATCAGATCTGAAATGTCTCAGAGGAACACCACACCAAACCCGACATGCATGGGGCTAATATGCACTGTGGGGCCCCATTCCTCCCAATCTGTGCATTGTGTATGTATTAAGCACACTTTTAATAATGGAGGTGTTACATTAATTTCAGTTTATAGCATGCTTCACTGGTGCATACGGTATCAAATAATTCATGAACTAACAGCAAACTAACTGCACATGCGGGAGCCTTGAACTAACCCAGCCTTAAATGCCATCCTTCCTGACCTGATAAGTGTGAATATGATTTGGACCAGGTCTGACTCGGGTTCCAGGTCAGGATTTGGTTACTCGGAACCGAGTGGACCTGTGAAGACGAAGCCTCCGCCCCAATTCCCAGGGAGGATCACTACAAATAAAGCATCTTCTTCACAAATACAGTCGATGAATTAATCATTCTGCTGACTGGTGCATAATCTCAGCCATTCAGTGTCTGTATTAGATTGTATTAAGTAATGGCAAGATGTGTATGAGTACAGGACTAACTAGTTTATTCCCTCTTCAAACAGGCGTGCCATGTATGCTAAGTGGAGATGAGAATGAAACCCAGTCGCAACCTCCTCCTGGGCCTGTGCTCCATTCTGGCCCTGGGATTCCTCTACTACTCGTCTGGGAGGATTAACATACGAGGCTGGAGCCACAATTCATGTGAGTCTACCTCGGGCTGGGCGATATGGACCGAAAATCAGACCTCTGTATTGTTAAGATGTGGAAGTGGGATAAATGTTCAAGTCAAAGCCGCATGTCATATTTCACAAGCACTTTTATTAAAACAGATATATCATATGACGTGGTTAAGATTAGTTTGAGACAAATAATTGAGGACTGCTTTAATTCAATAGATTCTACAATATAACCATGTTTGTTTCAACAATTTGTTGTTCTGGATTGCTCCTCTAAAGTGTTTGTGTAATTAATGTTACTTTGTTAAACAGCTGGATCAGATAATTGATTGCAGAGGTGATGTTACCAGAAACACTGTCATGCGGATTCATTTTTGAAAGAGCAACTGCCGATAGTGCAACGTTATCACAAGATTTGTTGCTTTTCTCTGTTTTAATCAACAATGAATCATATAATTTTCTGAATAACTTTGATTGTTGTAATGATGCTCGGGCAAAACTGCACATTTGAAGACATCACCTGGGGATCTGAGAGGTTTTAATGGGCATATTTCACTTTTGTCACAAAATGCCAAAAAATAAATCAATAGTCTAATAATAAAAAAAATAATTAGGCAACGAAGCCTTCAAGACTGCTTCGGTACATGGAGACCAAGCACCCGGAATTAAAAGACAAGCCCTTGGAGTTTTTTGAAAGAAAGAAATATGAACAAGAAGCACAGAAGCAATTACTGATGGCCATCACATCAACACATGCGAGTGCACTGAGAGCGTCATACTTAGTGACTAACCGTGTCGCTAAGAGAAGAAACCTTTTACTATTGGTGAAGAATTTATCCCCCTATATTGGACCGGCTCGTTGCAGAGACACAAGCTCAGGGCTCCCACTAATTCAGCGTAATGGTGAGTTTTTATACACTTTAGATTTGTTTTTATGCCGGCGGTATAATTTTATTTCGTCACATTTCCCCCCCAACACTTTGAAGGCTGGTCCGTGAAAATATTGTCTTACATGAAACCAGTCTGTGGCGTAAAAAAGGTTGGGGACCTCTGCTTTTAAGGAGTTATTCCTCATCCGTGCAACGGTCTGAGGACAGAGGGTGTCTGCAAAGCCCCCTGAGGCAAATTTTTTATTTGTGATATTGGGCTATATTATTCAAAAAACAGCCTCCATCACAACTTTCTATTAATGAGGTTTCATTTATTTTGTAACAAAGGATATATCTCAAGCTTGTTAAAGGTTATTGGGCTTGTTAACACATCAACTAACATTAGTTAGAAAATGTTATCAACTTTAATTGACTGAATTTATTGAAAAATGTAGCATATTAACATGAATACTGTGTAATATATGTGTTAACTCTCCTATAATGGGAACAGCGTTGCACTCAGTGGGAGCAGTGATGCTGCACTTTGGACTGAAGGATGCTGCAGGTCAGGAGTAAGTTTGGTGGTTGAGATACGAAGGACATCACAGAGATGCTGTCGCTCATTTTGGTTCTCAATCTGCTTTTGTTCAGAGAATATGTTTGCTCACATATGAGCCGAACAGACTCATCATTCTTTGTGCGTGGCGTCTCATCAGAGGAAACTTTTCCAAGCTCCGGTAGAAGTCGGGAGGGAGAGAAGCTGATGCTGATTCTTCAGGGAATTATCGTATATTATTATTATTATTATTATTATTATTATTATTATTATTATTATTATTATTATTATTATATAAGTTGATATAGTTGCAGACTCTCTTAAACTTCTTCTGCATTAATCAGCTCGATTTCTTTCTCAACGATAGAAAAATCTTGGAAGTGCTGACTGAATTCTGTCATGAGACGTGACATGAGATGAGAGACGTGATCACAGACACATATTTCTCCTTGTTATCAGAAAGGTTTGCCTTTTGAAAAGCACATTTGATTTCGGACAGCGTGGGGAAGTGCGCAACATTGAAGTTGCGTAGTTGTCAAACTTTGAAAAGTGTGGACATATCCCAGCCCTAATGGCCATACTATTAGCAATGGAGTACGTTTTACTGTTGTAACTTTGGACCGAGGCATTAAACAACCGCAGAGCCTGATTTAAACACTGCCAGAGCCCATGCCGTGCTCCAATTAGTGTATACTTCTGTCTTCTTCAACTTTATTCATTTCTCTGTCGTACAGTCTTGACTTTTCTGCGCTGTGTTCTTGTTCTTGTTCTCTTTTTCTTTTCTTTGCTTGGGACATTCAGCCATTAACCATGCAAGTTTCGTCCTTTCCAAATATATTAAAATGAATATTAGAAAAATATTCCATGGCGTTTTCAGATGTAGTAACGTAAAACTAACGTTGTTAAATTTACCAGACTTCTTTCTACGGATTGATATGATTGGACGTGGTGCTCCAGTGTCTTTGATCAGAGCGTCCTTAGCAACGGTCCGTTATACATAGCAGCAGTCTGCTATACAGAAATAACAGACGTACAATGTGTCTCAATGAAATCAAACTTGAGAATGGATCCATGTCTCTTGCCACTAGCAGTGCAGTAGGAAGCTCAGGTATATGTTTTCCTTGCTGTTCACACCATGACCACCTCTCTTCAGCAGCTCTCTAATTAAGTGCATATGATGTAAAGAAGTTGTCACATGTGATGGTTGGTCCCTGGGAACGTTCTGCCATCACAAGTACCACACGCTTGCCTTGATTTTTTTCTTTCTGTCAATCAGCTGGTTTACCAGTGTATGTTTTCATGTTCCATGTGCAGCTGGTTTTGGCAAAGCATCCAGATTTTTATGATACATTTCCCTAGTTTACTTGTCATGCTGTTTGAAGGCACAGCGACCTCTGAAGGGGACCAGGTGCTCATCCACATTCACAACAATGCCGGTTGTACATCAGCTGCAGGCGACTTACTTGTCCCATACGTCTGGACTGGCGGCAAGTCTGTCTTTTTCACGGTGTACAGTTCATGTGTCCTGATCATCAAATCGAATGAAGGGATGGAGGATAAGAGCACATTCCCATCCTTTGACTGGAAACTCTTTCAACTCAGGAGGTTCCTCTTCCGATTCAGTTGATTCTTCCTCCTCATCAGTTGAAGCAGGATCCTGATCATTTTCAATGTCCTCTTTCTGAAACTTCTTCTCCTTCTTCTACAGGTTCCTGGTCTCTCTCCTTCTTGAAAGGGTTCTAAATGAACCCTGCATAACCTCTGTGTAACAGTATAGAGCCTCTTTTATTGTGCTAAAATGCTCAGATGTTTTAGCTTCTGTTGTCTTGTTTCCATGTAGGAAGAGACTCATCAAAGATGTGATAAGAACAGGTTAACACAGCTGTAGCTTTGAAGTTGTGTGTGTGTGGGTCTGTGTGTTCTGCTAAAAAGCACAATAGTGTGACCCATTACCCCATTTTGCTGTCATAATTGACCCTGGAAGACCACAGATGCTAAAAATCTAAATAACACCCATAATTAAATTAAAGTAGAGATCACTTGACTGGCACAGTTTGAGAACAAAAGTGTTAAATAACACATGTCAAAAAAGTTAGGGTGATGTCCATCCATCCATCCATCCATCCATCGTCCACCGCTTATCCGGGATCGGGTCGCGGGGGCAGCAGCTCCAGTAAGGAACCCCAATCTTCCCTTCTCCAGGCCACATCCTCCAGCTCCGACTGGGGGATCCTGAGGCGTTCCCAGGCCAGTGAGGAGATATAATCTCTCCACCGAGTCCTGGGTCTTCCCCGGGGTCTCCTCCCAGCTGGACGTGCCTGGAACACCTCCCTAGGGAGGCGCCCAGGTGGCATCCTTACTAGATGCCCGAACCACCTCAACTGGCTCCTTTCAACATAAAGGAGCAGCGGCTCTAATGGCTGAGCTTCTCACCCTATCTCTAAGGGAGACGCCAGCCACCCGTCTGAGAAAACCCATTTCGGCCGCTTGTACCCGTGATCTCGTTCTTTCAGGGTGATGTATCTCTCTTAAATAACTCTCCCTCTACATTGCCTTCATCCTTAAGCCACGTTCAAAGATTCAAGAATAATTTATTGTGCTTCTGCAACACAGGGTTGCACAACAAAATACAGTTGTAGCCTAGTCCATTATGCTATGCAAGAAAAGCATAACAAAACATAAAGAACAAAAACAGTAGTACATTTCTGTAGTAAATTTGCATCAGGAGGATGATGGTGATTTCTCTGCAGCTGATATGACTGACACAATACACAATGTGAAGACAACATTTGTTTGTGTGTTAAACTCTGATGTCTACCAACTTTTTGATGTTAAACACAGACAAAACTGAGGTAATTGTACTTGGTCCTAAACCCCTCCGAAACACATTTTCTAATGCCATAGAAGCTCTGGATGGCATTAATTTGGCCTCTAGCACCACTGTAAGGAATCTCAGCGCTATCTTTGATCAGGATCTGTCTTTTAACTCCCACATAAAACTATTTTCAAGGACTGCCTTCTTTTATCTACGTAACATTGCAAAAATAAGACGCATCCTGTCTCAAAATGATGCAGAAAAACTAGTTCATGTGTCATGTGTAATGTATAAATGATAACATGTTTTATATTTCACAAACATCCATTTGTTCATATTTTATTGCAATGATACTCCTTTTTTGTATATTTATTACGAGGAGTCTTATTTAGTTAAATATGCTTTTATTTTGATACTCCTGAAACTGGCACTTCCTGGGTTCACGCCACTTTCGGGAGACTGTTTCGGGTTCCGCTGAGGTGAGGAGGCATGGGGGTAGAGAGTTGCTCGGCGCTGGATGAGGCCTCTCTCCGAGCCTTGAGACAATGTTGTGTGGTTAAAAAGACAGAAGTTCTCCTCATCGTTATTTCCTAATCCAACACAACGCAACGCAAGCGCAGAGTCGATCGTGGTGTCAGCTACAGACCGTCTACAGTGGTGCCGTGACCCGGATTCACAGTGCTTCAGGCTGTTTCTTCGTCGTTCCTGAGGCTGTGGATAAACACCAGCTTGGTCACAAGAGGTGCTGCACACCACACATTTACTTTCATGTACTAAAGCAGGGGTGGCCAACCCGCGGCTCTCGAGCTGCATGCGGCTCTTTGCCCAGTTTCATGTAGCTCTTCAGTTCATATCGAATTTTATTTGTGAGTGTGAGTGTGTGTGTGTGTGTGTGTGTGTGTGTGTGTGTGGTGTCAGTATGAGAGCATGACAGTGCCTCTAATGTTGATGTGGCCCAAGAGCCAATCACAAAAATGCCTACAATGCAGTGAACCAATCACCGTCGAGGGGGGAAAAAACCTATCGTTGAGTAAACACTATCTGACCATCTGAGTTCGATCCTAATATTGCAGGGAACAAATGCACAGCTAAGCGAAAATATGAAGACTAACATAGGACGTTTTATTAGAGTGGGAGAGTTCATATTCATATAAAAATGCTGCCTGACCTAGTGCAAAGTGTATTTGCAACAAACTGAAACAGTTTAAGACGCATCTTCAAAAGGGAGAATTAGCGCATTTTCCCTCTCTGCTAAAAGCAAGCGGAGAAGCCGAAATGCAACATTGGTTGAAACCCTGCACGAAAACTTTGCGACCCGGTTCCATGATCTACAGCTGAAAAGGTCACAGATTACGTTCCTCGTCGACCCTTTTAATGCTGAGACGGACTGTTTGAAAGCCCCGCTAGTCCATACCTGTCAACATTGGAATTTCAAAATAAGGGAATGTTTTTGCCGGACTCCGCCCGGCTCTCTAACAGCTCTCAGCCGCCAATGTAAACGTCAACACATCAGGGACGGGTATATATATACTCAGGAAATACATGTTTATTGTATTACATGTATTACATGTATTACTTGTACAGACATGTTTATAAGATTTATGTATTTTATTTATTAGTTATTATCATCAATTTATTTGATGATTGATGAGTTGTGTGGCTTTTGTTTTCCCTTATGAGGACTTCCTTGCGATGGCAGAGTCGGGAAACATGTCCGCTACACTGCGACTGAAATCAACGCAGAAGCAGGTGGCTACATTGTTTTTGGCGCAAAGCATCGACATCTTTCCTTCAGCTTTGGTCACTTGGTTTGCCTCCGAAACAGTTCTTGTCACACATGAAGTCATTGACAGTGGATGTTTTGTGCCTCGTGCTTGTGCTTGGACGATGTTTCATGCTGGCGAACATCGCTTATTCCGCCGTGTGTGATGCTAACATCTGAACAAAAAGCACGAGTTTGCCCGACTCTGCTTTTAATAAATAAGGGAAGGTCTCCTCTCATTTGGTACTTACATAAAGTTTTAACTTCTTTGGCAGGTACAACTGCGTCTCCATCTATCGCCCGTTCACTGTGACTCTCATCCACATGTTTTCGTCTTCACCTTCTGTGTTATTGTTCCTGTTTTCTTCTTCTGTGTGTTTACTGACGGATAACGTTTTTCAGCTAAAGTAAAACATAATACTGCCTCCTGCTCTATCGGAGGCCACTTTACACTTTTTTTTTAATTAGGCCTATTTTTTTTTCTGAAAGGTTAAAAATACGGGATAATTACGGGAAAAACGGGAGGGTTGACAGGTATATGCTAGTCATGGACAAGACAGTGGCCCAGTTGGAGATGATTGAACTTTCTGAGGAAGACCGACTGAAACCTGTTCTGAGGGAAGGGACCCTTGAGTTCTGGAAAACTGCCAATGGAAACAATATCCAATGTCCAACGGGCTGCGCTCAAGCTACTATTAATGTTTGGGTCAACATACGTCTGTGAGTCTGTGTTTTCTACCCTGAAACACGTGAAATCAAAGTATCGATCTGTTCTGACTGACACACATGTGAAAGAATTGCTTCGAGTGACCACAACGGAATACAAGCCAGATTTGAGGAGGATTGTTCAAGGCAAGGAATGTCAGAAGTCCCACTATAAAGAAGCAACATGCATAGGAAGATAAAACACTTTAAAAAAAATTTTGCTGAGAGTTTGTGTGTGAGAGTGCACACAATGTTCATTGTTGATAATAATAACTGGCCTCTGAATACTGGTAGGAGAGGTTTAATTAAATTTCTCTCAATATTGTTTGTGTGTGTGGGGGTGTGTGGTTTTAGATTTTAATTTTGTCTGTGAGAGAGGGGAGGAAGAGAGTGAGGGAGCACAGAGAAAGGCTGAGAACAAAAGGGGGGGGGGGGGGGGGGGTGCGCATCTGTGACTGTGTATGATGTGGCTCTTTGCAGTAACATTTTTGGCTCTTAACCTCTGACTGGTTGGCCACCCCTGCACTAAAGTCTGTCCCCGATAACCTGACCACTGAAGGAAGAGAAGGAGGAGAGGAAGGGAAAATATTCCAAGATTGAGGCTGAGCGGGAAAGCATGAGGCAAGGTATCAGATAAGTATGGCTTGAAAAAGCACGAGGAGGCCGAGGCTGAGGCAGCAGCTGCTGCTGAGGAGCCTGCAGAGGGCAGCTTGACTCGACAATGAGTTGCAGTAATCCAGCCTTGAAGTAACAAATGCATGGACTAGTTTTTCTGCATCATTTTGAGACAGGATGTGTCTTATTTTTGCAATGTTACGTAGATGAAAGAAGGCAGTCCTTGAGATTTGTTTTATGTGGGAGTTAAAAGACAGATCCTGATCAAAGATGACGCCAAGATTCCTTACAGTGGTGCTAGAGGCCAAGTTAATGCCATCCAGAGCTTCTATGTCATTAGAAAATGCGTTTCGGAGGCGTTTAGGGCCAAGTATAATAACTTCAGTTTTGTCTGTGTTTAACATCAAAAGGTTGCTAGACATCCAAGTTTTTATGTCCTTAAGGCATGCTTGATGTTTAGCCAATTGATTGGTTTCATCTGGTTTAATTGATAGATATAATTGGGTATCATCCGCATAACAATGAAAGTTTATAGAGTGGCTCCTTATAATATTGCCCAAAGGAAGCATATATAAGGTGAATAGAATCGGTTCAAGTACAGAACCCTGCGGAACTCCAAGACTGACTTTGGCTGTCATGGAGGATTTATCGTTAACACATACAAATTGAGATCGCTCAGATAAATAGGACTTGAACCAGCTTAGTGCGGTTCCTTTTATGCCAACACAATGTTCCAGTCTCTGTAGTAGAATGTCATGATCAACAGTGTCGAAAGCAGCACTGAGGTCTAACAAGACAAGAACAGAGACAAGTCCTTTGTCTGATGCCAATAGAAGGTCATTGGTAACTTTCACCAGTGCCGTCTCTGTGCTATGATGAACTCTAAATCCAGATTGAAAAACCTCAAATAAACTATTATTATGTAAAAAATCACACAACTGTTCTGCGACTGCTTTCTCAAGGATTTTAGCGAGAAAGGGAAGGTTAGATATCGGCCTATAGTTGGCTAAAACCTCTGGATCAAGACTAGGCTTTTTAAGAAGTGGTTTTATTACAGCTACTTTAAAGGATTGTGGTACGTAGCCAGATAATAGAGACAGGTTGATCATATTTAATAACAAGGTGTTAATTAAGGGTAAAACTTCTTTAAACAGTTTAGTTGGAATCGGGTCTAAAAGACAGGTTGATGGCTTAGACGACGAGATTGTTGAAGTTAGTTGGTTAAGGTTGATTGGAGTAAAACGGTCTAGATATATTTCAGGAGTTACAGATGTTTTTAAGGTTCCGGGGGTTAAAGTAAAGTTGTTACCGGTTGAGGGCAGGAGGAGATTCATTTTGTCTCTAATAATTATAATTTTATGGTTAAAGAAGCTCTTGAAGTCGTCACTACTGAGAGATATAGGAATAGAAGGCTCTTTAGAGCTGTGACTCTCTATCAGCCTGGCTACAGTGCTGAAAAGAAACCTGGGGTTGTTCTTATTTTCTTCTATTAAGGAAGAGTAATAAGCTGCTCTGGCATTACGGAGAGCCTTCTTATACGTTTTAAGATGATCTAACCAGACTAAACGAGATTCTTCCAATTTAGTGGAACGCCATTTACTTTCAAGATTTCTCGACTTTTGTTTTAGTTTGCGGATTTGTAAATTAAGCCATGGAGCTTTCTTTTTCTGTTTTATGATCTTCTTCTTTAGAGGAGCGACAGAGTCGAGTGTTATTCGCAGTGAGGCTGCAGCGCTATCAACAAGATGATTAATTTGGGAGGGACTAAAGTTGGCATTGGAGTCCTCCATTATATTGATTTTGAGTCCTGGTATTGAATTAAGTGCTGATGGAATCACTTCCTTAAATTTAGTCACAGCACTTTCAGATAGACATCGAGCGTAGGATATTTTGCCTACTGGCTTGTAGTCCAGTAACAGGCCTTCAAAAGTTATTAAAAAATGGTCTGATAAAAGAGGATTATGTGGACACACTGATAAACTTTCAATTTCAACACCATATCCCAGAACAAGGTCCAGAGTGTGGTTTAAACAGTGAGTTGGTTCATGTACATTTTGACTGAACCCAATTGAATCTCAACTGATGTTGTATCCATCCGTAAAGAGATGCATGTTATTGTGTTGGACACTAGGGGGTGTTCTCAGTATACTATAAGGAATTACGGACACAAAACTATAAAAGACAGCCTTAGCAAAGTATGTGCTGTTGCCTCTTAATAAGAAGAAACATCTCTTTGTGTTAAAACAGATTTAATGTTCATAGTACATGCAAATAGTTGTGTCTATGTTATTCATTTACAGCAGGGGTGGGGAACCTTTTTCCTATCAAGGGGGATTTTTTTCTTTTTTTACAACTTCCTTCGAGGGTCATACTTATTATTCAACTCATAACCTCTGCAAATTTATTTTAAGACGCAGCCCATTCATTTCACTTTTCTTTTATGCTGTGCAAAAAAGCAACTTTTTTATCCATGTATCTTTCTGTTTTATCAGAAATCCTTTGTTAGTCCCACAATGGGGAAATTTACCGTTTTACAGCAAAAGAACATATGAAGTAAAGTGGCGAGTACACAATAATGAAATAGAATAAAAAATAATATAAGTACAAAGGTTGATACAAAATTGTAAAAGTGAATATTGCACATGGCAGTGATGATTGCACAACAGTGGTGGAATAGTCAGTTCTTGGTGTGGTGGTCTACCAGGGGCCGTGGTGATTGTACAGTCTGACCGCTGCAGGGAGAAAGGACCTACGGTATCTCTATGAGACACTCCATAAAAAATAGCAGATGTCAAAGAAGGTCTTAAGGAGTGCACGCCAAAAGACCTCAGTTTTACAAACAACTGATTTTAAAGGATTAGTACAGCCACATTTTCACGACAGTTAGCGCTTGTAAAATTATTTGTTTTTAGGCCTGGGATATTTTCCACTAAGTAAATCTGCGTGGCTAGATCCAACAAAGGTTAAGTGGGGGAAATTATTTGATGATTTGGATGAACAGATCGTTTAAAAATGGACAAAATACAGGTTGAAAATTCTACCTCTATTTACATGTTGCTTTACTATCTGTCATCACAGAAATCGGATCAAATTTCAATGCTGTATGTAGTCACTGTTGGATGTGGTTAGTGTTTCCTCTGCATGTGTGTATACATTGATGCAAAGAAAACCTGTTTTCTTCAAAGACAGCAAAATGTCATCAAAGTTCAGTAAGTTCTTCCCCATACCTAACAGTTCTATGTAAATGTTTTCATTGTTTGTGATGCATCACAAAATGTGCACATATGATTGAATTCAATTAAAACATAACTAACATGTCATGTACACAAACATGCTCCTCTTCCTGATGTCAATGTCATACAATAACTTCTAAATGTTAAGGCATGTCATTTATTTTCATTCTATTTCATTCTTGGCTTATTTGAAACTATTGTTCTGCACTTAAAGGATTTCACCTATTTGAAGCTGTGGTACTTGCAAGATTCTTGCTGTTTGGAGTTGAATCCTCAAGATTGTTTGCGCTTTTTTTTTGCACGCTTTGGACAAAAGCGTCAGCTAAATGAACTGTAATGTAATATTCATCTCATTTTTATTTCATTTTCCTTTGTCTAGTATACGACAAACAAGGATTCCTTCTGAAGCTGGATAGGCAGTCTGTGAGTATACATTTTACTATTTATACTAGTTTCACTTCCCACTGTCTAGGGATGAATCTGTTGGGGCCTTGGGGGCTTGCTTTCAGGCATGTATCAATGAGAGCATAAGGTGCAGGGATTGTTCTGCACTGTTATTTACATTATTTATTTAATATGTACTGTGTATATAATTTGTGTATAAGTTTTAATCATTGCCTTACGTTATTCCTCCATGTCTATAGGCCGTTGGAGCTGATGTACAAGTACGGCAACCTCAGTGAGGGAGCCTGTAAACCTGGTTTTGCAGCTGCCAAGATGACAGCCATCTATCCAAAGTAAGTATACATACAAGCTATGAAAGTGAGCTTGTAGCATTTTAGACATCAAACATAATTGTTCGATATGTTGTGACCCTGGTGTTACCATTGTAAACTCATGCAATCATTGGTCCAACCTATACATGTGGTATTGTTGGAGGTGAGGTTCTTCTAGAGTCAGGCTGCCAAAAGTGGGCCCGTCATGAGGTTAGATTTGGCCCTCCAGATGTTTCTAGTCAAGTGAAGAAGAATTTAAGAGTTAAAATATATATCGTTCTTTATGCTGTTTTATTTTATTGTGCATTACAAATTCTCCATAAATATGTAGGATCCCTAATTATGAATAATTTTTCGTAATCTGAGCGCAGCGGGCAGAGTAACACTGCGCAGAAAGTCAGTTTGTCACAAGTGAGATAAGAAAAAAATGGGGAAGCAGAGAGTGGCACACCGACAAAAGGCATTTTAATCAAGAGAATTTGAGATCATGGTACAATTTTGCATCTTAACAATACAATAAAATACAACAGGTGTTTGCTTTTACCATTAGATTTCAGTTTTGGCCCTCCAAGGGAAGCTTGGGCACCCCTGTTCTGAACAGGGTTAGGGAATGTAAACAGTGTAAAACAAGGTTACAAAATGAGACTGGGTTTGGGATTATTACTGCTGTGCCACCATTGATGCTTTCTTCACAGTTATACATTACATCTATTGTTGTATGGTTTTACAATTTGATGGTAGGTACTCCACAAACTCCACAAAAAAACTGATACATTGACTTTGCCTTTGCTATATAACGTTGTTGCAATACTTGTTTTCTCAGATGCTTAATAAGCGTAATATTTTATAAAGAAATTATCATTTCTTCTGACGTTGTCTAATCCAGAGTCACTCTGTGCATGCCTTTTGTATTTTCTACCCATTAATACAGTGAAACCATAGATTATCAAGTGATCTAGAGTCCTACTCTGGTGAGTCCGACCAGAAAAATACCCTATAGAAAGTAGTTTCCTTGTGTGTGGAATACCCACTGCAGCAGTGAGTGGAAGCTTAGAAAATCATAGAAGACCTGACACCAGACCAATGGTCACAAGCGTGGCATAGTGACGGCTTGACGGTCATAGTACTGTATGTGATCAGTAGTGTCACATACACTTTGTGTGGCTCAGTGGGATCCACTGTTACCTCATAGTGAGAAAGTCCTGGGTTCAAACCTCACCAGGGCTTACTCTGTGTGGAGTTTGCATGTTTTCCCCATGTTCCAACCCCATAGAAAAAGTTGTTGGGTAGACTTTAGAGTCAGGATTGCTAAAATATAGGAATTAGGATGCATTTATCCAAAGGGATTAATCAGCAGCAGAAGTATTTGATGCTTGACATAACTCAAAAGAATGTAATGTGTGTTACCATCTTGAGGGCAGACAAACTGTAAAGGTCTGTCTTTGTTGATCATTGGTTTGTGTGTAATCTGAATCTGCAAAGTAGCCAGTAACAAGCTGGCTACGTGTAGTAGAATCACAAATACAATGTTTTCCTCTGTTATTATTGCCATGGACCTTGGTTCTTCCCTCCCTGGCCTCAAAAAAAAGTTAAAACCGTTTTCTTCTCTAGGCTACATGTTGCTCATCCTGTCTTGAATGCAGTTTCTTGTAAATCATTATATTTGTCAGTTTTCATGAGGGTCAAGAGAAAGAGAGGGTTGATGCTCTCGAAGTGATAGGAACATGTTAATGAGTCTGGCCTGTGTCAGGGGGTGCAACAGATCTTACTGTTTAATGATGTTTAATATTAACATAATCTTATGTTTTTTGTTTATTAATATATACCAATACATCTATAGTTATAAAGTGCTCTTTTAGTAGGCGGTTGCTTACCTTACCTAATGGTAAGCTCTCTGAGCTCAGAGTGATGTGATAGAGGAAAGATCCCATTTCTGCCTCTGTATTATTAAAGACCAAAGTCCCCACACTAGAAAGCCCTTCACCTGCTTATGTTTTGAGCACTATGTATAAATGAGTCAGAAGATGCAGTGGTCTAAATGGGCCCATGTGTTGTGCAGATCTATTTTTGTCCTCTTCTGCTCTGCTGTTGTCCCAGTGCGTGAGAAAACCTCTGAGCACCAGAGACACGCAACCCTCAAACCCACCAGGGCCTTCCGACAGCAGCGTTGATGAAGTGTGTTCACACAGTCCAGACTGTAACATGATAAAATAACAAGGGAGGAAGGAGTGGTAAAATGCCCAGGGCATCCTTGACTCATTTATTCTGTTGTCTTTGTTCAGCTGGTTCCACTGAAATGAACCTAGCGTTAGCTTCTTGCTTATTATTACTCTGCTATTTCAAATAATATGACGTCAGATCATTTGAATTGGCAAGCTAATAATATGCAAAACTGCAGATATCTGTAATAATATCTGAATCATGGAATTACAACGTTATGGTTACCAAAACATTTATTTTACAACACCTCCTGGTCACAGGACCGGCACCTCTCCAGGTCCACACTCTGTACTTGTTCAGTTCTTGAACCGACGACCCTCCCGTTCCCAAGTCAAGTCTCAACGAGCTGAGCTAAAGTACTACTGCCCAAAATACACAACAACTAACCATAATATCTCTATAAATACATTTATGATCAAATTTACAAATGTTCTTTTACACACAGTTGTGACCGTTATGGTAAATTAAAGTTACATCTTCTCTCTTGTACGATTGCCGAGACTCAGAGCAGCTGCCAATCACAGCTGTCAATCATGACATCCCACCTCCTTTTTATAGCATCAAATAACAAATTAAAACCAAACTAATCAGAAAAATGAACACTTGAACATGTATCAGCATGATTACAACTACCGTAATTTCCGGACTATAAGACGCGACTTTTTCCCCATTTTTCGACCCTGCGGCTTATATAACAGTGCGGCTTATCTATGGATTTTTACAGCTAACGGCCACTAGGGGAATTCCTAAATCTATGGATTTTACAGGTTACAGTCTACCGGATGCCGGGAAAGAGCGCGCAAAAGTAGCGAGTGGTACGAGAGACAGACGGACATTACGAGATCGAGACAGTTTGTGAGACACCCTCATTATGGAAAAAAAACGTAGAAATGCATATGATGCAGCTTTTAAGTTAAAGGCAGTAAATCTGGCAGTAAACGAAGGAAATAGAGCTGCTGCACGTACCCTTGGCATCGATGAGGCAATGGTGAGACGTTGGAGACGCCAGCGGGAAGAACTGTCTCAATGCAAAAAGTCAAAAAAAGCTTTCAGAGGTAACAAAAGCAGATGGCCCGAACTTGAAGACTTTCTTGAAGATTGGGTGAACACACAGAGAACAGACGGCCGAGGTGTTTCCACCGTGCAGATCCGAATGAAGGCCAAAACAGTCGCCACCGAAATGAAAATTGAAAATTTTAGAGGTGGACCATCCTGGTGTTTCAGATTTATGAGGCGAAAGGGACTGTCCATCAGGGCGCGGACGACTGTGTGTCAGCAACTCCCTCTGACTACCAGGAAAAAATAACAAACTTCGGCGAATTCACACAAAGAAAGATAAAGGAATATTCCATCGGACCGGACCAGATCATAAATATGAAGTGCCTTTGACGTTTGACCTGCCTCTCACTAGGACTGTTAACAAGAAAGGTGAGTCGTCCATCACGTTGAGAACCACTGGCCACGAGAGAACGAATTTTACTTGTGTTCTTGGCTGCACAGCATCTGGATTAAAGCTTCCGCCAATGGTGATTTTTAAGCGGATTACAATGCCAAAAGAAAAGATCCCAAACGGCATATCCTTTAAAGTTAACAAGTAAGGGTGGATGCTGGAAAGCGTAATGAAGGAGTGGCTGAATGAGTGCTACGTCAAGCGCCCTGGAGGATACTTTCGCAAAGAAAAAGCTTTGCTCGTTTTGGACAGCATGAGGGCCCATATAACGGATTCAGTTAAAGCAGCCATCAAGAGCACAAACTCCATTCCAGTTGTGATTCCTGGGGGCACAACGAAGCATCTGCAGCCACTCGACATTAGTGTCAATCGTGCGTTCAAAGTGGCACTACGCGCTCAGTGGGAGGCGTGGATGACTAGTGCCGATAAATCATTCACCAAAACTGGTCGCATGCGAAAAGCAACTTTCGCTCAAGTTTGCGAGTGGATCCTGACAGCGTGGAGGAGTATTAAAACATCCACGATCACCAACGGGTTCCGAAAGGCTGGAATGCTGCGTGATGAAGAGGAGGACGCCGCCACAGCTGAGGCATTTCAAAGGCTGTTCGATTCAGACAGTGACGAAGAGGAGTTCGTTGGTTTTGAGAGCGACATCGAAAGAGAGAGGAGAGTGGCTGACGAAGCCACCCTGAGCCTGTTCGTTTCCGACACTGAAGATGAGGACTTTGGTGGTTTTAGTACGCAGGAAGAAGACGAAGATGAGAATTAATGAATCCCCTCTGTGCACGAACCCTTACATATGTTAATAAAATATAAAAAAAACCTGCGGCTTATAGTCCAGTGCGTCTTATATATGTACATGTAACCGATGTACAAATGATAACATGTTTTATATTTCACAATATTGTTTATATTGTTCATATTTTGTTCATATTTTGTTGTAATAATACTCCTTTTTGTATATTTATTTCGAGGAGTCTTATTTTGTTAAATATACTTTTATGTTGATACTCGGCTTATAGTCCAGTGCGGCTTATATATGTACAAATTAGTCAATTTAGCGTCTGCGGCTTATAGTCAGGTGCGTCTTATAGTCCGAAAATTACGGTACATAAAAGGAGCATCTTTGGGAAAAATGTCTGCTAACATGGTAGGGGGCAGGATTTATGACCTATACTGCAGCCAGCCACTAGTGTGCAATCGAAAGGTTTTGCGTCACTTTTGGGGAGCTGTCATGTCGTCCTTCTTAATATACAGTCCATGGAAAGATGGTCTCCAGTGGGAAATAAATTCAGTCCTTCCTGATTTATGGGAATGAACCTTCTACCATTAGACAATACATCAACAACATTTATATACCCCATTATTATTTCTTTCTTTTATTTTCTCTTTATCTGAATTATTTCTGTCTTTGTGCAACAACTGAATTTCCCAGCTGGAGATCAATAAACTGCACTGCATGGTACGGCTCTCGACTCGGCTGGCTCTCGTTTTGTTTTCTACTAGAGACAGTACCTGGTACCTGTTTTTTAGTACCACCTCAGCCAGTATTCCAAGCGATCTGAGGCGATACTAAACGTTAAAACACTGCAGACCACTGATTGGTTCAGAGAGAATTGTCACGTCATTAGCAGCTGATGTCTTAACTGTGTTGAAGTGTTTTCAGGTTTCTTTCAATTATTTTGTGGACATTCCAACTTTGACTGATTAGCAGCTGTTTTGTGTTATCAAACCAGAGCTCATTTGCTGTTCAATTACACATAAAAGAAACAAGCTGCCAAAGCTACAGGGGTTGACTCGGTTAAAGAAACAGTTTTCCTTCTGTGTCAGTTCTTCCACAGCAAAGCTTTATGTACTTAATGTACTTTCTGTCTTTTGTAGGTTTCGTTTTTCAAAATTGGACACATAATATATTAGCATTTAAAGCCCAATGTATTTTTTTTCTAAGGAAAAACTATTATCTGATTTTGATAAATAATGTGTTCAGATTAGTTTTCTTTTCTAATTCATTCTTAAGTAACGGGAGACTTTTTACAATTTCTCTAGTGTCATAAACTCAATGTCCTTTCAGAGCATGTTGCCCTACAGTATTCCAGGAAAGTCAATTTAGCTTCTGTAATCGATTCGTACGATGTCCTCTCTATGAAATGTAAGTTTGTATTTCCTCTCATTAGTTACTGACCATTTTGAGATTTCCGCTGCTTTATTTTCCGTCAGTTAGACTGTAAATAAACTCTTTGCTACATGGGATGTGAAAGTCTGAGGACACTTAATGGCATCATGATATATTTCTCTTTGGTCATGAATTCATGTTTGTTTTGTAATCTCTCATCAGGGATCTTGACAAAATGCATTCACACATGTATGTACATGTACATACATCTCTAGTTGTGCTTAAACAAGAAGCTCAACTGTGAAGGCATTCATGAAGGCCTAATCCTCCAAAGTGGAGACAGATGTGAAGATTAAATGGAGCATAACATGTTTAATGCTGTGAAGCAACAAACTAACAGAATACACTTAACTGTCTAATTTTTGTTTTACATGCAATGTTGAACACAGCGTCGTTTTTAAAATAAACTGTAGGTGGTAATCTGCCAGTTGGACTATGTAGAGTAAATAATCATTGTAGCGGCTTCAGGAAATGAACTAAAAGTCTCTGGTTGACTTTGTCTGATGCGCTACACAAAAAAGATTAGCTGAGATCCAAAATACGTTGTACAAATCTAAATTTAATGAAAAATTAACAATTTATTATAACGTGCACAAAATTATTGGAATTATCACAGCTAACAAAAAAATACAGTGACCCTCTCACCCTCCCTTCAACACAACACACACAGCTGAACAGGTGATTATATTAACTATGAGTGCTGCCATTAACCATGTGACCCAACTCTACCAACACATCGCAATCACACAATAGTAAATGATAATACTGTATTAAACAGTAAGTAATACCAATACAAAAAATATAAACCATCACAAACCTTATTAATATTCCAACAAAATTCACTCCCGTCCAGGACAGTCTATTCATGGCTCCTAAAATAATCCTTTTTTTTTATTGTTTACATACATCTTCATACCCTTCTTATTACTGCTAGCGTATATATCCGTATAAAGGATAATGGTTTAAAGTTTAAATCTGTTGCAGATAGATAGATATATAGATAAATCACACGTTAATACTGTGTACTTAACTTTTCAGCACACATGCAAAAAGATGCTTACCATCCCAACCTCCTTATGTGCTAAACTTTTAGTATTGTTGATTCACCTTGTATGTATGTTCATATAACATGTGTTTGTTAAGAGGGGATAAGTGCTGCAGCACAATCCTGGCTGCTGCTCTGTCAGAGAGCAGAGTCCTTTCTGCAACATCTGCTCAATGAATTGTTATAAATGGTCTACAACTATTATACATCAACATCACCGTGAAAATGTCCCTTTAAACTTGTACTGTCCAGCTCGAGCTCTGGGATAAGAAGCTGAAGATACTAGTTAGTTAGATAGTTCATTTATTTAATTTGATATGAACATCCCAGTAGCACGGGAACAAGAGGAAGTTTCTCTGATAAATGTGTTTGCATGTTTTTTACACAATTAGTGGAAAAGTGAAAGATTAAAGAATATTATTGGAGAAAAACTGTTTTTAACCGATAGATTTCATAAAACTTAACAAACTGCGGTTTGTTTATGAAACGGGCTTTAAACCTAGATTTTGCCAAAAGAATCTGGACTCGCAGAGACGTCTGTGTTTTAAACGTTAAAAGGTCAATAAAGAGGTTGACGCGGTAGACGTAAATAAAAAGTCAATAAAAAGGTTGACAAAGTCTACCAGGAATGGGTAGCAAAGGGAATAAACCAGTTGAAGGGCCACAGGGGCCCATTGTTGATCTCATGCTTTCAACATATGGCTCTGATGGTTTAAAAACATTTACAAGAATGGTGATGAATGTGATTTCTCGGCAGGAGGGTCGTTAAGTACGGCACAGATACAGAAACTAGGCATGATTTCCAATGCTATTTTATACTATTTTAATTCTGCTATTTTATACTATTCTTCTACTTCACTCATTTACATCAACACTGTGATTATTGTACTGTAAATGCTCTTATTCTGTCTAATCTTGTACTAATTTTTATGTTTTTGCTGTGAAGCACTTTGGGCTGCAATTCTTGTATGAAAGGTGCTATACAAATAAAGCTTATTATTAATAATGGAACCTCTGTTTACATTAGCTGTTAGCTCTGTTATTTAGTCAAACACAGGACTGCTGCCTTCAGCTAACAGCTAACATTACTTACTCTCCTCTTGCTGATTTCAACACTGATTTGTTGTTGACAATGTAGCATTACCAGTTAATAGTGAGTTTACTGTGTTCCAAACATTATCCATTGTCCCCAGGACACCTGAGCCCTGTTTGAAGAAAAAAGCTAATTTACAACACCTGTCTAAAAGAGGCTTTGAAAAAGGTTAAAAAGAAAAGACAATATATCCACAAATGCATCCACAACAAATGCAAAGATACGGTCACAAATAAATCCACAAAAATACATTTAGGTTTAGGTGATTGGACAAATAGTTTGATTGAGTCATTGACTAAGACATTGCTGGTTCTTTTTTTGGATGGATGTCTTTCATTATATTTTGCTGATTTAATGGTCAGCCTCTGAGGGAACAGCATTTACATACAGAATATTTTCACATCTAACTCGGTGAATTAAGTGTTTATTTCAACCTAGCCAGAATTAGTGATTGTTGGACCAGTGGAAAGACCAAGACGGTTTTGGTGGTTTTCTGTCAAACTTGAATGAAGTGTGTTTTACGATGCTCCTCAGACACATGGTGATGTGTCTGAGGAGCATCGTAAAACACACTTCATTCAAGCTGAAACTACTGGAAGCATTTAGCCTGGCTTTGTACAAAGTTCATCAAGAATCGGTTGCCACACACACACACAAACATATCGGTAATCTGTATTAGGGTATTAGGTTTAAGAACAATGTGCCATAAAGTCACGTCCATTTCAAAATATTTTTTTTATTCTCATGTAAAGCAATCACCAAAGCAATCACTTGTTTGCCTTTCTTTTTCGGTTTGAACAGTGTTACCTTTGTATATGGGTTAGCTAGCTCATGGGACAGTGGAAGGCTGCCAGTTCAGTCCCCGGACCACCAAGCTTTGAACTGCCCTTAATCAAGGCACAACGACAGCAGCTCAGACTGGATATCTGCTCCCAGCCTCACTGTGCAGCTCTGTCCTCTCCTTCACATGTTTTTCTGAGTTTGTTTTGGTGAAGGTGATTTCAGAAAGACTGTGGATTAGCTGGAAACACGATGCTCTAAATCCTCTTAAGCATTCTGCCATTAATCAGTGCATCTACACACACCAAGGCCATACGGGTCTAAGACAGATATTGCACTAAATATCACTTATTCATTCTTACTTGTTGTAACATGTTTCTTTTATATCAACAGGTTCACAAAACTGGCGCCTATGTTCCTTGATCCAAATTACAAACGATTCTCCAAGATTGGTGATTACTCGCCTCCATTTGGTGTTAAATCACAAGGTATGATTACACATTCTTGTCTTTGCAGTTCAAGGTAATACGGATAAACTCAATGTACGTTGCACTGGGTTTCTCACAAGTTGAACCTTGATTTTTCTAACCACAAACTGGGAAAATACCCGAGCACTGTCAAGGCCCCAGTATGCTTTAAAGAAGCTAGTTTGTACGATGTGCAGTCTAACCATGTCTAAAGAAGTGTTTTCCTGTTCTGAACGGCCACATTTGAAAGCGGGGTAAATAGCCTGCTGTCAGTTTCCTTCGGGCTGCATCCCACCACTGTTCTAATCTCCCGCCATGGATTCTGCCTTTTCTGTGTCTTTGTAGTCTTGACACAATAAATCATACAAATGGAGATAACGAAGCACCCTTTGGAACTCTTCAAAACATTTTAGATGTTGCACGTTGTCGTTTAAACAAAGAGTGACAGAAGTAGTTGGGTGATGAATGAAACATAGAGGTAATATTCACATTCACATTCAAGAGTACTGAATGGAAACACACATTGATTTGCATTTCTTTTGTCGATTTTCTGGAAATTCTGTTAAAATTTGCTCCACTATGAATATGACAGTTAATTAAGGTTTATCTTAGCTTATCTTATTCCAACTTGATCGTATACCATACAGGGTCCAACCATGTACTAGGTTTCAATTGAGTCTTGTTGAACTTTGGACAGAGCCAGGCTAGATGATTCCCATGTCCTGACGCCAGCTCAGAACTTAACACAAAGACATGGGATTGATATCATCTCACTCTCAGAAAGAAAGAAAAAGTATAGTTTCTAATTAAAAATGGAAATATTTCTGTAACTCAACTTCTTGACCAGCAGCAACAACATGGTCCAGTGAGTGAAGGCTTCTTGTGAGAATGAGCAAGTGTGCTTAATAACAAGATGCCATTCAGGCTCACACCCCCTCCTATAGAGGAGATGATCAGATTTGATCATCCCCCTCTCCCCCTCTGTCCGGTGCCTCACTCTAGTCACTCCCTCAAAAGAGTTAGTGGACAGTCTTTAGGCTCCTACTTTGCTTGGCCTTCCATCTTTAATGGTTATATAATTGAAACACCCAGCCGCTGGCTGCCAGCCCAAACTCATTTATCACAGTCTGTCTAGTTGTGCTGGAGATGAGAGCATCATAGCTCTGTGGAATGTGGAGGGAAGAATTATTTCCCTTTCATCTTCATCTCACTTGTTTTCTCTTTCTGCGTCCGTCTCTCTTATACCTGCAGAAAAGATCGTAGATATTCTTCTGTCAGCTACTCAGAACTATGGCCTCGGGGAAGAACTTGACAGGTAAGTTTGTTCTAGTTGTTCTGTCATACTCGGATCCACACAGTGCACTTATCACAATAGCCCCTTCAATTTTCTTTCAACTCTGTATTTAAAGATTCCATCAGTAATCTGTAAACTGTTGACAGAGACAGTTTCTTGCTTTTGAAAATGCACACACATTAAGCTTCCATTCAAATGATCTTCTCTAGTACACCACGCTTATTTACCAAGGGTGTTTGTGTCACGGTTCAGGACAGGCGAGGACCCAAATGCAGAAAACAGACCAAGTGCATAACAAAAAGCGAGCTTTTAATAAAACAAAGCCGATACAAAAATACAAAGTAACCAAAATAATAGTGAAACAGACAAACCAGGTAGACACGGGGTAGACCCCGGACACGGGATAAACACGGGGACGCACGGCAGGAAGCACGGCAGATAACAGGCACATAATATGAAAGATGATTTGACAAGGCACACTGGGGCAGACAGGGATATATACACGACACCAAACGAGGGAACAGGACACAGCTGGGGGAGAAAGACAAAGACACAAGGCCAGGGTAAATAGACACAGGAGGAACACATTAACAATCAGGAAGGAAGGGAAAACACACAGATAGGAAGTACATCTAGACATGACACAAGGGGGAGAGAACATTTCAAAATAAAACGGGAAACCTAAATGCAACCAGATTGTGACAGTTTGTCTATCTTGTTTTCATCAGGGAAGTGTGCGAGGGTGTTTCTACTTTCTTTATATACTGTTCAGTCCACCAATTAGTCATCTGATACGTTACATTTTTACATCACGATACATTTTAGGTTAAAAAAACAAAACACTGTCATCATCTTTTAAAGCAGGAGGTTACAAGAAAAATACAAATACAAATCATGCATGTACAGCAATACAGACAACTTAAACAATACTCTCAAAAAACAACATTTGACATGAACTCATCAATGGGTACAAAGTTTGAATCTCCATTTTTTTTTGAACACAAAATAACAAATTCTGTCATTTTTGCAACCTAACTTAAATCTATTTCATCTCCTATGTTTATGGATAACCTGACCCAGTTTCCATCAGCCAGCTCACACAATTAGGAATGTATTTTTTCCCCCCACAAAAGTTGTTTTTGGAAGTTGCTTGATACATTGAATTAACTTTGTGTAATCAAGTGCTTGTGTGTTAAATATAGATGTGACAAAAACTACAAAATTATATTTGTCAGATTTGCTGAAATGTTCCAATCGCACTAAGGATACAAGCATACTTTTCACTAAATATCAGTCTGAACAGTCTATTAGTTATTTATAATAAAATGGCCCAGCTGTTAATCTGTCCTCTGTAGATGAGTGTGTTGAAGAAGGGTGCTAGTGAGGGATTAATTCATTTTATTCAAGCTCTCTTCCACTTCCACTGGTCATATTAGTTTTTCGTCTAGTGATTTTTTTATTCAAAAAAGAAATCAAGCAAACGTATTTGTTGAATGATTGGAATAAAGTCGTACCACATCATAATGGTGGATCTTTTCTGTGTTACAGTACGTACTGTAAGACTTGCATCATTGTCGGGAACGGAGGAATCCTCGCCAACAAGTCTCTGGGATCGAGGATTGATGAGTTTGATGTGGTGGTCAGGTACGTTGTGACACAGAAGTACGTTTCCTTACATCAAGTATCGAAAACTAGATTGGTCATAATAATGTTAATTAAAAAACAATTTAATGAACAAATCAATTAATAGATAAACACATTAACACAGTGTTATCCTGTGGACTGAGTACGATGAGTAGGCTGTGGCCATAAAGGGATGGACATCGTCAGCCTCAATACTCAGGTAGGCTGTGGCATTTAAACCATGTACCACCAACAGCACACCAGCAGCCTGAACCATTGACACAAGGCAGGATGATCCGTGGATTCATGTTCATGTCAAATTCTGACCCTAGCATCTGCGTTTGTCAGCAGAAATTGAGATTTGTGAGACCAGGAAACAATTTTCCGAAATGCCCCTCAGTTTCCTGTTCTTAGCTAACAGGAGTGGAATCCAGTGTGGTGAAGGTTTGACGTGTTGTGTGTTAGGAGATGCTCTTCTGCATAGCTATAACTGTTGTAATGTGTAGTCATTTGAGTTCCCGTAGCTCAGTCTGTGGAAACTTGGCCTGGGAACCGGCGGGTCGCTGTTTCAAGTCCCCGCACGGAACAAGTAGGGAGTGTAGACTGGTAGCTGAAGAGCAAGCCAGTGGCTTGCTCAAGGATACCATCTGGTGAGGCAGCCCCCTCGCTCTGATATCTCTACATAATATGCATATGTGTGTATCTGGGCCTATGTGTGTGTGCATATGTATATGGCAACAGAGTGACATTTTTGCCCTTTGCAGGGTTAAAAAAGTATACATTACATTACCTGACTTATTCTTCCTGTCAGCTTGAACCCGTCATGCCTTTCTCCTACTGCAACTGCTGCTCTCTGGATATTTTTATTTCTCTGCTGACAGCCATGGCCGGAGGCATTTTGTTTACGTCTCATTCTCGTAAATGCAATATCTCAACAATGCCTTCAAATTTGGCACAAACTTGAACTGAATGACTCATTCGATTTTGGTATTCAAAGATCAAAGGGCAAGGTCACTGTGACCTCATGTCCGTCCCGTTCTCAGGAACGCCTTGAAGAAATGTCTTCAATTTTGACACAAATGTCTATTTGGACTTGAGGATGAACTGATCAGGATCACTGTGACCTAACAAAACACATTTTTGGCCATAACTCATGAATTCATCTATGCTAATTATGACAATTTCACTCAAATGTCTCATAGGATAAATTCTCTGTAAACTCTTTAGAGGAGATCTTCAGTTTCTCAGATACGCAAACGCCCCCGAGTCACTTAGATCACATTTCCGGGCCATTCTGATGTTTGGTCTGAACAACAACTGAACCTCTTGTCTGCATGGTTTTAATGTTTTATTGAGGCAGCAGTAGCTCAGTCCGTTGGAACGTTTTCAAGTTAGTGTGAGTGTTCGCCGAGGTGTCCTTGAGCAAGGCATTGGACCTCACACTGCTCCCCGGGCGCTGTTTATATAATAGCTGCCCACTGCTCCTAATACTAGTGTGGATTTAATGCAGAGTCTAAATTTCACTGTGTGCTGTGCTGTGTACATGTGACTATTAGAAGAGGATTCAAAATCCTCCATTCCCATGCTATTTGCTAATTAGAAGTTTGCATTAAGAGCAGGTGTACAGGTGTTTTTTTTTATCACAAACCTCCATTCTGACTCTCTTCTATATGGTTTAATATATTGAAGGCTTTTTAATTTTTGTTTTTTCTCCTGCGTACAGCGCTCTTGTTTACAGTATTTTATGGCATATTTATTTTAGAATAACACTTGCTTGTCAAATGATCTTTGGGGGTGGGATCAACAATTACAGGTTGCTCTGTCGCTCGGCAGAGATACAGACTAAAGCTGGTCTGCTCACTCAGAAACCGAGTTGAAAATGAAAGAGCAGTCTTAAGAAGAAACAACCTTATGTGTATCTTGGATCTTTTAAGAGAGGCAAGGAAACCTTTTAGATGGAGGATCGAACATTGGTGACCCATCAGCAAGATGGCGAGGTACTACGGCTGTATATGTGGCCCTGGGGTAACTCGAGGCTGAGGAATCCCGTACAAGGTAATCTAGGCACATAAACCAAGCTTTTACATTTTCTAAATTATTCCTAAGTAAGTTACTGTTATTTTTGCCCTATGATATATGGGCAATGTGCTTTGATTTAATAGTGTTATTACCTGAAGTCACTCTGTTGTAAAACAGCATTGATATGCCATAAATAAAACAAGAATAACATAAACTTTGTAAGGAGTCATTTTAACAATCTAAGTTTAAAAGCTTGGTTCAGCATTATGTTCCTATCAGACCTGGAACTTAACTGCATACAGTGCAGTCTATTAGATCAATAAAAGGTCTTAGCAGGAGAAATACATTTAAAAAGCCATCCTAATATCTATTTGATACTTGGAATATATTAACACATATAGAATAGTTAGAATGGAGTTTTATAATTGCAGTTCATTTAGCTGAAGCATATTATCTTCAAATAGGTGAAATCCTTTAAGTGCAGAACAATAGCTTCAAATAAGCCAAACCAAGTGCAACATACAGAAACAATAGAATACGAATTCAACTATTAGCTACAAGTAAGCCAAACCAATATAAGTACAACATACAAAGAACATTTATTTAAATGTTTTAATAAAATAATAATAAACATATTTATATAACTTAGTGGATATTGAGTTTTATTTATATATATATTTAATTGCTTATTAATTCATTTTATTTCCCACATTTGATATTTATTACATTTTTGTAAATAATGTCCTCACTTATTTATTAATTAAATTGTCAATTTATTTGTTTGTCTATTTTAGTATTAAAATCATGACCCATCTAGTCTTCGATATCCAAGGACAGAAGGTTCCGTATGTTGACAAAAATGTTAACATGCTTTGATTATTTTGGACAGGGCATTTTATGATTGATTTTGCAGCTGTGTGTTGCAGGTTAAATGAAGCTCCAGTAAAAGGCTTTGAGAAAGACGTTGGCTCCAAGACCACCATGAGGATCACCTATCCAGAGGGGGCCATCCAGAAGACAGAGCGTTACGAAACTCAGTCACTGTTTGTCCTCTCCGCCTTCAAGGCTCTGGACTTCAAGTGGCTCCGACACATGGTCTTCAACCAGAGGCTGGTAAGGCAGTGGTAACACCAATAATTCACAAATATCAAATAACTTTATCTTTGTGGCTCCGCCCAGCGCCAGCCGAGGCCAGAGACTTCATGTTTTAGGGTTGTCTGTCATGTGAACGCGATATCTCAGGAAAGCTTTGAGGGAATTTCATTACATCTGGCACAAACGTCCACAAGGACTCAAGGAGGAACTGATTATGATTTGCTGGTTAAAGTTCAATGTCAATGTGACCTCAAGAATTCATATGCATATCATAATCATTTCCCACACATGTATTATTAGTTAGTAGTTATTATAATCTTCAACAAAAACCCAATATACCAATGCTGCCTCCTCTAATGTCACCGTGGCCTTTGTCTGTTCCAACTACGAGCTGTGGGTACAGACTTTATGGTTGTACATGCTTGAGTTGGAATATAACACATTCCTGCAGCTCAAGTCACAACATACCTGCTTTGTACTTCCTCTCCGTTCTTCCCTGGCAGGAAAGCAAATGGGGTCAAATGTTCATACACCCCTAAATAGATGTAAATATGAGGATACAAGCACGTAATGTCTGATACTGCTCATTCCTCTGTAGAAGGCTCATTCCATCACTCTGTTGGTCCTGTTGAACTACAAATACACACGTAGAGTGCTGCTTATTTTACCTCTCAAACTATCTGTTCCATGGACAGACAGATCTGGCACTGTTAGCACTGGCAATAGGTACAGCAAAAGCAGCTATCTGAAGGTTGCCCTTTGCTAATAAGAGAGTGAGGAGAGATAAAAGGTTTTGAGATGTGTTAGCATCAAAGCTTACTGATTCCTGGTATATTTCTGTGATTTGGTAGATCTGATGAAATTATACAGTATATGTCCACCCCATTTATACCAATGAGGGTAGAATAAATAATACGTCATACAATTTAAGATTAACACAAACCGCAACCACCAAAATAGCCATAAAGTTGACCACCACAGTTTGAACAAAAACTTTACATTCTAACCTTGATGACGGAGGATGTTTTGCTGGGCTGTTGTGTTCAGCTGCATTACTTTTAGCTAGGGGGACCTACTAAACTGGAAGCTCGGATACTGTATCTTGGGATTCATTGACACATGAATATTTGCAAAAAAAAACACAACTGTAACCTGTGATATTTAAGCTATAAGACACTACTTGAATAACCACTTGAAGGACACCTAACAGCAATACAGCTTGTTTTATCAGTTAGCTTTCCATAATGAGTATGTTCATCTGTTTATCTGTTTTTCCTTAGTTTAACCAGCAACAACACATTTTTAAAAACATATTTGTAAATATACTCCAGGTATACCTAAGATATTTTATTCCATTGCTTAGTTTTAAATGATGCACCATTGGAGAAGTGAGCAAAAAGGTTTTTCCCTTTATTAGATTCTTCGTAGTGATGTGCAGTGTGCATGCCTATTCAACTGGCAGCCAGAGGGCAGTGAGTGGAGAGTATGAGACTTCAGCTCTGATGCACATCAGAAAGCAGCTGCCAGGCTACTGCAGCACTGGAGGCAGAGAATGAAGCCAGGGCTCCATGTGGCTCTCACCAGGGTGGTCCTTGTCCTGGATCACATTTCACCTCCACTGACAGGTGGAAGCACAGGCAGTCTGAGCGCGGTATTCCAGCTGTGTTGCAACATCCCTACCTTTTGTTGTCAAAAGTGGAAGTGACTTCAACATTGTTTTTTTAACCCTTTCTGCCATCCACACCGGCTCTCAACATGCTTTATCACATTGTTATCAAATCAAATTTATTTAAAAACTTCCTTAAAGAAACCCCATAATTAAAGGGGGAAAAATGGAAGAAACCTCAGGGAGAGCTACTGAGGAGGGATCCGTCTCCCAGGACGGACACAAATGACCGTGACAGAAATGATGTTGTGTTGAAAAAGAGAAAGTATGGATGAATCCAGGAAAATTTAAAAAAGGCTTCCCGGTGTCCAGCGGGACCAGCAGGCGCAGCCACGATTCCTGATCCTGACCGCGGTCCGAGTCCGGACCCAGACGCCGACCTATCCGGACCCGGACCTATAATCAATAAATTATTATGGGATTTAAAATTTTGGCGGGGCGCTTCTATTTTAACCGGCGCAGCTTTTCTCATTTTTACGGCACTGGTTTAGCGGTTCAGGAAACTCGCAGACCAATTACATGCGAGTTAAGCCATCCCACGTGATGCTACGCAGCCAATCAAATCTGATTTAGGATCGCTAAATCCTCAATTCTTTACGCTCCTTTCGGCTCTGCTAACGTTAGCTGCTGTAGCTCGGCAGCTAGCGATGGAATCTTCCTCTTCCTGTTATGCTCTCTCCTGCTCGGTGTGTTTCATGTTTAGCTATTGCTCTGCCTCCTTTAGTGATAATGGTACGTGTATTAAATGTAGTTTATACGCAGGGTTGGAGACGAGTTTTAGAGGGATAGATGAGTGGCTCCGCACCATGGTTAGTCAGCGGTTAGCAACTGTAGCTGTTAGCAAGCACCCTATAGCCGGTGCGGGCCTACTAGTGGTATCTCCTGTTAGCTGCTCCCCTGGCTGGGCCCGAGCAGCCGGGAGACTGGGTGACTGTCCGAAAGAAGTGTTATCAGAAGCCCACGGTTCACCACCAACCGCTTGCTGTTTCTAACAGATTCTCCCCACTCAGTGACACACCAGCTGAGAAGCCAACTCTGGTTATCGGTAGCTCAATTTTGAGATACGTTCATTTTGAGACACCAGCGACGACAGTCACATGCATTCCTGGGGCCAGAGCGGGCGACATAGAAGCACATTTGAAACTGCTGGCTAAGGCTAAACGTAAATACAGTAAGATTGTTATTCACGTCGGCGGTAATGACACGCGATTGCGTCAATCGGAGTGTACTGAAGTTAATGTGGAGTCGGTGTGTACATTTGCCAAAACAATGTCGGACTCCGTAGTTTTCTCTGGTCCTCTGCTAAATCTTTTGAATGTCATGTCATCATTCCGTCGCTGGCTCTCATGGTGGTGTCCAGATAATGATGTGGGCTTTGTAGACAATTGGCGGACTTTCTGGGGAAGACCTGATCTGATTAGGAGTGACGGCATCCATCCTACTTTGGATGGAGCAGATCTCATATCCAATAATATTACAAAGTTTATTAGTGGACCTAATCCATGACAAAAAGAGTTGAGACCAGGAGAAAGAGTTGCAGTCTTACACACTTCTCTGTGCTTCTTTCCGGGCAGTCACCCACTCAAATCACCATAGTGACTGTGTCTGCCCCACGACCACTGAAACTAATCAAGTCTATGGTTAACAGAAGAGGAGTTATACATGAAAACCTAATTAGAATAAACACCACCGCTGCAAAAGTGCAACTAAATCGAAAAATTATTTTTAAAGATCTTTAGATATTTGATAAAGATCTTTATCAACGAAAGCTGGATTGGTAAATTATTTAATATCGGATAATAAGATTGATTTATTTTGTCTCACTGAAACCTGGCTGAGACATGAATAATATGTCAGTCTAAATGAATCCACTCCACCTGGTCATATTAATACTCACATGACCTCGAGGTACTGGCCGACGAGGTGGAGTTGCGGCCATATTTGACTCAAACCTCTTGATCAATCCTAAACCTAAACTATAACTCTTTTGAAAGCCTTGTTCTTACGCTCTCAAACCCAACATGGAAAACAATAAAGCCAGTTTTATTTGTTACTGTGTACCGCCCTCCTGGTCCGTATTCTGAATTTCTATCTGAATTCTCAGAATTTTTATCAAGTTTAGTCCTTAAAACAGATAAAGTAATTATTGTAGGTGACTTTAATATTCATGTGGATGTTGATAGTGACAGCCTTAATAATGCATTTATCTCACTATTAGATTCAATTGGGTTCAGTCAGAATGTACATGAACCAACTCACTGTTTAAACCACACTCTGGACCTTGTTCTGGGATATGGTGTTGAAATTGAAAGTTTATCAGTGTGTCCACATAATCCTCTTTTATCAGACCATTTTTTAATAACTTTTGAAGTCCTGTTACTGGACTACAAGCCAGTAGGCAAAATAACCTACGCTCGATGTCTATCTGAAAGTGCTGTGACTAAATTTAAGGAAGTGATTCTATCAGCACTTAATTCAATACCAGGACTCAATATCAATATAATGGAGGACTCCAATGCTAACTTTAGTCCCTCCCAAATTAATCATCTTGTTGATAGCGCTGCAGCCTCACTGCGAATAACACTCGACTCTGTCGCTCCTCTAAAGAAGAAGATCATAAAACAGAAAAAGAAAGCTCCATGGCTTAATTTACAAATCTGCAAACTAAAACAAAAGTCGAGAAATCTTGAAAGTAAATGGCGTTCCACTAAATTGGAAGAATTTCGTTTAGTCTGGTTAGATCATCTTAAAATGTATAAGAAGGCTCTCCGTAATGCCAGAGCAGCTTATTACTCTTCCTTAATAGAAGAAAATAAGAACAACCCCAGGTTTCTTTTCAGCACTGTAGCCAGGCTGACAGACATTAAATATGATCAACCTGTCTCTATTATCTGGCTACGTACCACAATCCTTTAAAGTAGCTGTAATAAAACCCACTTCTTAAAAAGCCTAGTCTTGATCCAGAGGTTTTAGCCAACTATAGGCCGATATCTAACCTTCCCTTTCTCGCTTTAATCCTTGAGAAAGCAGTTGCAAAACAGTTATGTGATTTTTTTACATAATAATAGTTTATTTGAGGTTTTTCAATCTGGATTTAGAGTTCATCATAGCACAGAGACGGCACTGGTGAAAGTTACCAATAACCTTCTATTGGCATCAGACAAAGGACTTGTCTCTGTTCTTGTCTTGTTAGACCTCAGTGCTGCTTTCAACACCGTTGATCATGACATTCTACTACAGAGTCTGGAACATTGTGTTGGCATAAAAGGAACCGCACTAAGCTGGTTCAAGTCCTATTTATCTGAGCGATCTCAATTTGTATGTGTTAACGATAAATCCTCCATGACAGCCAAAGTCAGTCTTGGAGTTAAAGATCTCATAGTACCTTATAAACCAACTAGAGCATTGTGCTCCCAAACTGCAGGGTTACTTGTAGTTCCTAGAGTCTCTAAGAGTACAATGGGAGCCAGAGCCTTCAGCTATCAAGCTCCTCTCCAGTGGAACCAGCTTCCAGTTTGTGTTCGTGAGGCAGACACCCTCTCCACATTTAGGCTAAAGACTTTCCTTTTTGATAAAGCTTATAGTTAGGGCTGGCTCAGGTTTGCCCTGGATCAGCCCCTAGTTATGCTGCTATAGGCTTAGACTGCCGGGGGACACCTCCCTGCTCTCTTCCTTCTCTTCCTCTCTCCTCCCCTCCCTCTCTTCTCCCTCTCTATCTGTATGCATTTATGTAAATGTATGTTACTAACTCATCATCAACCCCGGAGTTTCTGTGTCTCATGTGGCAGGTTGCCACTGATAAAGTTTACATCAGGATCATGAATCGTGGCTGCGCCTGATGCCCTGGTCCTGCTGGACACCAGGAAGCCTTTTTGACATTTTCCTGGATTCATCCAAACTTTCTCTTTTTCAACACAACATCATTCTCTGTCAAATATTGTATTTGTACTATGTTGTTTATCCTGTACATACGACATCTATTGCACGTCTGTCCGTCCTGGGAGAGGGATCCCTCCTCAGTTTCTCTCCCTGAGGTTTCTTCCATTTTTCCCCCTTTATGGGGTTTCTTTTAGGTAGTTTTTCCTTGTGCGATGCGAGGGTCTAAGGACAGAGGGTGTCGTATGCTGTACAGTATGTAAAGCACACTGAAACAAATGTATAATTTGTGATATTGGGCTATACAAATAAATTTGATTTGAGGTAAAGCACAACGTTTTTAGAGCAACAGGAGATTTTAAGAATCAGCCTGGTAGAGCACATGTGTGTACATTGACGCCACACACCGTGAGGAAGATGGTTCGACTGGCAAAAGAATCTCCAAGGATCACAGCTGGAGAATTGCAGAGGTTAGTTGAGTCTTGGGGTCAGAAAGTCTCCATAACAACCATCAGACGCCGCCAACATCACCACAAGTTGTTTGGGAGCGTTGCCAGAAAAAAGCCATTGCTTTCAATTAACAACAAACTAAAGCGCCTACAGTTTGCCAAATGTTACTGGGACTTTTAATGGGACAGGGTTATATGGTCAAAATGACCAAAATAGAGCTTTTTGGCAACAAACGTCAAAGGTGGGTTTAGCGTAGACAGAAAGATAGCCATACAGAAAAGCACCTCATACCCACTGTGAAGTATGGTGGTGGATCTTTGATGTTGTGGGGCTGTTTTCTTCCAAAGGCCCTGGACATCTTGTTAGGATACATGGTATCATGGATTATATCAAATACCAGCAGATATTAAATGAAATCCTAACAGCCTCGGCCCGGAAGCTTAAAATGGGCCGTGGTTGGACCTTCCAGCAGGACAATGATCCAAAGCACACCTCAAAATCTACACAACAATGGTTTACTGACCACAGAATAAAGGTTTTGCCATGGCCATCACAGTCCCCGGACCTAAATCCTATAGAACATTTGTGGGATGAGCTGAAGAGGAGAGTCCACAAGAGTCAACCTCGTAATCTGTAGGATCTGGAGAGATTGTGTGTGGAAGAATGGTCTCAGATCCCATGCCATGTGTTCACCAACCTCATGAGGCATCACAGGAGAAGACTCAGAGCTGTAATCCTGGCAAAAGGAGGCTGCACAAAATATTAAATGAAGGGGTGCCAATAATTGTGGCACACATGTTTTGGAGAAAAATATTTATTTAAAGTCAACTTTGTTTATTCTTTCAATAATTTTACTTCAGTGAAAAGGTCAGATTTGTGTGAATATTTTGAGTGAAAGGCCAAGACGATAAACAATAAAAGACATTTTACAACCTGTTTTGCTAATTTTTACTAAAGGGGTGCCAATCATTCTGGAGGGCACGGTATGTAAGGACACAAATTACATCTATCATGGCTGACTTGGATCCTTGCAAAGGGTATTTTCTACAGGATCACTATCAACTGTCAACAAATGGATGTGATTTTATATTAGAAGAGAAGATCCCCACAAGTCTTATCTAACCTCAAATCCCACACAGAATCCTTGTCTGGTTTTTATTTTTATTTTTATTAACCCTAACCCTTCAGAATCAACAGTGCGGGCGCCTGTCGCTTAAAGTGAACGGAGACAAAACTGTGGCGTTAACCAATCAGATTTCGAGGTGGGGACACCGGGGCCAGCTAGCAGGCGTACGATAACGTCAGCACGTCCATGTCTTTTGATTGGATACGCACTATTGAGAGGCAGAGCTATGCAGAGCTAGCAAACTGAACTTGAACAAGCTAATTTAGATTTCTACAACCCACAATGGCTGAAGGAGGAGAAGAGATCGATGTGGTCGCAGATATAATTACAATGCCATTTTCAAGACGAACTTTTCAAGAAAAGCTAGACATTGTGAGAAGAGAACAGCCAACTCCGATGCTAGCGAGACTATCACAGGGTTTGTCCGCCACTTTCAAATCACTAACTACGAGCGGTACCCCCGGCTCACAGCCTCCGAGAGGCACTGCACATTGTACTGCTGGGAATGCCTGCTATTTACAACTGATCAATTTGGTGTTTGGAGCCATCCTGGGTTTGGAAACTTGAGTTGTCTAACCAAGGCAGCAACGAGACACCAAAGCACGGCTGGGCACTTACAAGCAACGGTGCTTTTGAAAACCTTTGGGACACCCGAGTGCATCTACAGCTCAACGACAAGTGCGCAGAGAAACTGAGCTCCACAACGAAAGGGTGAACAAAAATAGGGAAATGCGGATTTATTGATTATAAAAGCTTCGGAAATATTAATATAACTCTGTTGTACTTGACTATGTTAAGGTGATGCAACGCCCGGTTATACTGCGTTTCTGTCTAAATATATAGTTTCTATAGCCATGGCGTCATAATGATGTTATTAAGAGGTGGAATAATTCAGGTAGGCCTGTGTAGGACATCACTGAAGGCCTAGGTGGGAAATGCACAGCCCGCCACTGGATATGACATGCAACAAAGGTCACGAGGCTGGAACCGGACCCGGGATGTTGCAGTAATGTGGTATGCGCTGTAACCTCATGGCTATGAAGGCGCTCTCGTAGAACTTTGCCTTTTTAATGATAGAACAAGATTCTACAGCCATGCTAGCAGCTCTGTGAGGCTGTTCTTACGTACAGCAGTGCTTTGAGCTAAATGCTAACATCAGTGTGCTAACATGTGCACAATGACAATGAACCTGCATGTAATATTTAGTAGCTCAATCCATAAGGACTTGGCTTGGCAGAACAAATGGTGTGGCTGGACACTTTTAATCTTGTGCATGATATATATCCAAAAAATCCCAGTTTGTGAATTACCGTGTAAATGGAGGGAAGAACTTTGAATTTAAGCATCACAAGGGTGTAGATTATGGGAAACTCCAGGTTACACTTTGTTTAAGTCCCTGCAGTAGAAAAGGGCTTCAAATAAAGAGAGTTTCATTGTGACTAGACTGTATATTGTATATATGCTAACGTTAGTTGAGTTCTGGAGTAAATGTATATAAGCATATTTACTGATACTGTCATTAAAGCAATGTCAGAGTTGCATGTCATTTGATCGAGCCTGCTTTGTGCAGATGGATTTTCCATAGACTGCAAGCAGAGGTGTTGGGTTTCCTGCTCAGACCGGACAGAATTACCACCTGATCCGTCAGTAGGAGCTTACAGTCTAACAGGGTAACATTGCTATGCTAGTAAGCTAATAGCTCATATCATTGCTGTTCAGTTTCTGCCTACATCTCACTCCAACATACCTGAGCGAACTCAGAGGCAGGTATCCCAGTAACTGTTCATAAAGAGACATCAGGACTGCTGGGCAGGCTGCTGGCAATTAGTGTAATGGCCCTCAGTATACTGATACAGGGGCTTCCTTCTCTGACGGGCTTTGTTTGCTCCGCTTGCTTTTCATCAGTGTTTTAATGGTGTTGAATTCTCCCCCCAGGCCTCAGCTCAGGCTATTGCTTTCACTGGGCTGCTTAAGCACCATCACCCTGTCCACTACCAAATGATGATCTTGTGTTTAAGAATTTAGAATTTAGTATATTGTAAGAGCAGTAAAGACAAATAAGTATAAAGAAACAAAGTTAAGTTATGTTGAAATAATGTTAAACCTTATTCAAATGAAATGAACTCCTGCAATAACAAGAATGTTTGGAACACAATTGAACAACTTGTGTTTTATCAAACCTGAGCCGTGATTGATAAATCGACCGGGCCAATATATTGGCTGATAACAGCTCATCACAGATAGATGTCTGCATCTCTGAACTGAACACGTTTTGAGAGTACAGAAGACTCAGGATCCCTGCCCACTGGTTTTAACTAGAGCAGATCTGTGCACATCCTTCAAAAGGATCAATTCACACAAGGCTCCTGGACCTGATGGCCTCCCTGGCCGTGCTCTCAAGGTTCAGCTGGCAGATGTGTTCACAGATATTTGCAACAGGGCACTGCTCCAGTCTGTAGTCCCCACATGTTTAAAACAGTCCATCATCGTTCCTGTCCCCAAAAAGACAAAAAACATCCACCTTAACAACTCACCTCCATCATTACAAGATCATTGAAGACCCCCATCACCCTGGCAACAAACCGCAGCATCCGGACCACCAAACTCAGGGACAGTTTTATCCCACAGGAGACTGTTGAAATTCTGAGCTCTGTGAAGTTCACTACTTATGTTTAAAGTACATACATCTGTTTGTTCCACATATCCATGTATTTGTATATTATTACAGTATACGGTATTTAATTCACTGTACAGTATTTAATTAATTAATATTACATTGTGTTTGTTCTTATTATATTTTACATGTATTTGACTTATTCCTGCATTTTACTTGCCTAAACCTATTTTAGCTCTAATAGTGCTATGTTCTTGGCGCTTTGAATAATACATGTATTCTTTGATTATGAAACGGTGGCCTTATGTTGTTACAGGCTTCAATATGGAGTTCCTGAACATAACGATAGTCTATGGACGTTTATGGGACATTGTTAATTTATATAGTCTATATATGTGGTGCAATTTATGTATCTGGCCTTTTTTGGCCTCAAGTGTTTTAATGATTCTATAAAGAAAAACCTATTGAAATCTGATGGTCTCTTGACAAGCCCACAAGCGTGTTCTTTCTACGGCTCTGCTACTATTTATATTATTCGTTTTGATAACCAATTCTAACTTTTCCCAGCAATATGATGTTTCAATATGCCCTAGAACAAATTCACACGGCCAGACTTGCACATGGCTCTTGAGTGTATTATTTTCAGTGTTGGTGGTAAAACACTATTTGTTTATGATTGTGTATTTGGGTTTTGATTGTGTGAACATTTTGTTCAGTATGAGGGTCGCACTAACAACGACGCTGTTTATTTTTCTCTCAGCGCAGCACTGATGGGTTCTGGAAGTCGGTGGCCCGGTACGTTCCAAGAGAGCCTAGCGACATGCGAATCCTGAACCCCTACTTCATCCAGGAGGCCTCCTTCAAGCTGATTGGCTTACCTCACAACAATGGACAGATGGGCAGAGGGGTGAGAGACCTGTTGATGTTCTTGCAGTCAATTTGTGTTCCGTTGTAGGTAGAGAAGGAGCAGTGAGCTGTTAATGGTCAGGACTGGAGCTCTGCGAGCTGACTCTACTGTCTGTCTGCTTGCATTATGAAGGCCTCTGTGAACACACAGCAGATGCCGCAGGGAGCGGAGCATATACACAGCGCGTGAAAACAAAGTGTTGCCATTAGGCTGTTATAAATAGATCCATTCTTCAGATTTCACATCTGTAAGATATTAACACAATAACCATAGCGTTTAAATAAGGTGTGTCTACTGTACATTCATATGTTCACTGCCTACTGTACATGTTCTGGCTTTCATACACATTCTTTATGTATGTCTGTTTTTCAGAATATCCCAACCCTGGGGACAGTTGCCATAACGATGGCCCTTCATAACTGTGATGAAGTAGCTGTGGCTGGATTTGGCTACAACATGAGCACCCCCTATGCCCCTCTGCACTACTATGAGAAGATCAGGATGTCAGCCATCAAAGAGGTAACTAAATACCTGATATGGTAAGATACTACAACAAGTTCTAAAAGTGATGCTAGACATTCTGTAGCTGAAAACTTCAGTCTAAAAGTTCATTAAGCCACTTTGCCATGTATCCCACCTGTTCTGTGATCCATTCTTCCAGCAGGCGTGCATCAGAACGTACATTCATTGTTTTCTATGTAATTGAAGGCACACATCATTGTGGGTTGATATCGATTGATGCATCAGCATACCCCCCCCTCCCCGTCCTGCAGTAATTTTAACACATTTGCTCCCCGGATTAGCACATTTAGGCTGTAGTATTTTAATACTGTAAGTGTGAAGCGACGCAGCACTGGCCGTGTGTTTCCCTTAAGGGCACAGTGAACTAGCTGCGTCTTTATCTTCTGCTATGTGTTCATTACTGAGTGAAACAGAATAAGTGAGCTGGAGATAGTTATGAGAGGGGTTTAACTAAATCCTTTCAAGTTGACTGTATTTCTCAAAAGTGGGTGTAGTTTTGGAATCAAATCATCCATCCATCCATCCATCCATCGTCTACCGCTTATCCGGGATCGGGTCGCGGGGGCAGCAGCTCCAGTAAGGAACCCCAATCTTCCCTTCTCCAGGCCACATCCTCCAGCTCCGACTGGGGGATCCTGAGGCGTTCCCAGGCCAGTGAGGAGATATAATCTCTCCACCGAGTCCTGGGTCTTCCCCGGGGTCTCCTCCCAGCTGGACGTGTCTGGAACACCTCCCTAGGGAGGCGCCCAGGTGGCATCCTTACTAGATGCCCGAACCACCTCAACTGGCTCCTTTCAACGTAAAGGAGCAGCGGCTCTACTCCGAGTCTCTCACGGATGGCTGAGCTTCTCAGTCTGAGAAAACCCATTTCGGCCGCTTGTACCCGTGATCTCGTTCTTTCGGTCATGACCCAGCCTTCATGACCATAGGTGAGGGTAGGAACGAAGATCGACCGGTAGATTGAGAGCTTTGCCTTCTGGCTCAGCTCTCTTTTCGTCACAACGGTGCGGTAAAGTGACTGTAATACCGCCCCCGCTGCTCCGATTCTCCGGCCAATCTCTCGCTCCATTGTCCCCTCACTCGCGAACAAGACCCCGAGGTACTTGAACTCCTTCACTTGGGGGAATGGCTCATTCCCTACCCGGAGTAGGCAATCCACCGGTTTCCTGCTGAGAGCCATGGCCTCAGATTTTGAGGTGCTGATCCTCATCCCAACCGCTTCACACTCGGCTGCGAACCGATCCAGTGACTGTTGAAGGTCACAGACCGATGATGCCATAAGGACCACATCATCTGCAAAGAGCAGCGATGAGATCCTCAGGTCACCGAACTGCAACCCCTCTCCTCCACGACTATGCCTCGATATCCTATCCATGAAAATCACGAACAGGATTGGTGATAAAGCGCAGCCCTGGCGGAGGCCAACATTCACGGGAAACGAGTCCGACTTACTGCCGAGTATCCGGACACAACTCTCGCTTTGGGCGTACAGGGATTGGATGGCCCTCAAAAGTGACCCCCTCACCCCATACTCCCGCAGCACCTCCCACAGTATCACCCGGGGGACCCGGTCATACGCCTTCTCCAGATCCACAAAACACATGTAGACCGGATGGGCGTACTCCCAGGCCCCCTCCAGGATCCTTGCGAGAGTGAAGAGTTGGTCCGTTGTTCCACGACCAGGACGGAATCCGCATTGTTCCTCTTCAATCAGAGGTTCGACTACCGGCCGAACCCTCCTTTCCAGTACCTTGGAGTAGACTTTACCAGGGAGGCTGAGAAGTGTGATACCCCTGTAGTTGGCACACACTCTCTGGTCCCCCTTTTTAAATAGGGGAACCACCACCCCGGTCTGCCAACCCCTAGGCACTGTCCCAGACTTCCACGCAATGTTGACGAGGCGTGTCAACCAAGACAGCCCCTCAACACCCAAAGCCTTCAGCATTTCTGGACGGATCTCATCAACCCCTGCGGCTTTGCCACTGTGGAGTTGTTTGACTACCTCAGTGACTTCCATCAGGGAAATTGACGATGATCCCCCATCAGCTTCCAGCTCTGCCTCAACCATAGAGGGCGTGTTAGTCGGATTCAGGAGTTCCTCAAAGTGCTCCTTCCACCGGCCGATAACCTTCTCAGTTGAAGTCAGCAGGGTCCCACCCTTGCTGTACACAGCTTGGATGGTTCCTCGCTTCCCCCTCCTGAGGTGCCGGATGGTTTTCCAGAAGCACCTTGGTGCCGACCGAAAGTCCTTCTCCATAGCTTCTCCGAACTTCTCCCACACCCGCTGCTTTGCCTCTGACACGGCAGAAGCTGCCGCCCTTCTAGTCCTTCGATACCCTGCAATTGTTTCCGGAGTCCTCCCGGATAACATAACCCGGAAGGACTCCTTCTTCAGTCGGACGGCTTCCCTGACCACCGGGGTCCACCACGGTGTTCGAGGGTTACCGCCCCTTGAGGCACCTAAGACCTTGAGACCACAGCTCATCACCACAGCTTCAGCAATAGAGGTTTTGAACATCGCCCACTCAGGTTCAATGCCCCCAACCTCCACAGGGATGGCTGAAAAGCTCCGCCGGAGGTGTGAGTTAATGATCCCCAGGACAGGGGCTTCCTCCAGACGTTCCCAGTTCACCCGCACTACCCGTTTGGGTTTACCAGGTCTGTCCAGAGTCTTCCCCCACCCCTTGATCCAACTCACCACCAGATGGTGATCAGTCAACAGCTCCGCCCCTCTCTTCACCCGAGTGTCCAAAACATGCGGCCTCAGGTCAGATGATACGATTACGAAATCGATCATTGACCTTTGGCCTAGGGTGCTCTGGTACCACGTGCACTTATGAGCATCCTTATGTTCGAACATGGTGTTTGTTATGGAATCAAATCAAATATATTTATATAGCCCAATATCACAAATGACACATTTGTCTCAGAGGGCTTTACGGACACCCTCTGACCCTCGCACCGCACAAGGAAAAACTTCCTAAAAAGAAACCCACAATTAAAGGGGGAAATGTTAGAAACCTTAGGGAGAGACTGAGGAGGGATGCCTCTCCCAGGACGCACACACTGTAATAGATGTCGTGTGTACAGGATAAATAACGTAGTACAAATACAACATCCATGTGACAGAAATGTAGGTGTGATCGAACTTAAAAATAGAATCCAGGATGATGTAAAAAAAAAAAAGCTTCCCGTTGCCTGGGCGTCAGGCAGGACCAGGGCAATAGGCGCAGCCACGATTCATGATCCAGACGTAACCTTTAACAGTGGCAACCTGCCAGATGAGAGATACAGAAACTCCGGGGATTATGCCCCGGATGCTGAGTTAGTAACATACATTTGAGGGACATAAATGCATAGAGATAGAGAGGAAGATGGAGAAAGGAGAGATGTGTAAGTCCCCTGGCAGGGATTGAAATCATTAATAGTTGATAGCTAACCCTATGTATACTTTTGAGAAAATTGTTTGACATTCTCTAGTCAGTAGTGCGTCATAGAAGTTGAACACTCTTGCTCTCTCAGCTGTCACTCAGCCGTTATTGTGGGAATTGCTCACTCAGAGGCTTAGACACTGTCGCCAGAGAGAAGTCTGAAAAATATTTTATTCTCTTGTGGATAACTGAAATGTGCAAAACAGCTACTGAAGAATGTTAGTTTATATTTCCTTTGGTGCAAAGTAAGTAGAATTCTGAAGCATTAGTGACGTTACTTATTCTGGGTGGTGAATTTACAGTTTATGTTGATGATTCATCCCCTCCATCTAAGGGTGTGTGATCCACTATTTCCTGCTCATTTTACTCTAAATAGACGATACTCCCACACAATATTCACAACCCCCAAATGTGTTAGCATTCTAACCTACCTGTCGACCAACATCTTAGTTGTTAGTCTTCCAGGTTTACTGTAACCGTTCTCTCATTTAAAATGCCTCTCAGGAGGGATTTACCCAGCATGCAATGTATGAAATCTCAAGTGTAGGAACGTTGCTGCGTACTAGTTTTTGAGAGCAGCTCAGTCTTGGCGCACTACATACATACAGTGTCTAAGTTCCCATTCACTCCACTTCACAGTCTCACAGTGTCCAGCCCAGGTTACTGAGACAGACATGCAATCCCCTTCATCCTATTTTCACAGACTGAACTGAAACACAAGTCTGTGGCAAAGAGGCACAGAGCTGCTTGGCCACGACCCCTGCCATGTATAATTTAGACAGGAGAGAAAATAGCTAATTTCTACAGTCCTCCATTCGCCAACATGGACACTTTTTTGGTGGTAAGGGGCATTATCCAACCAAATAGAAAACGTGTTTATTATCTTTTTTAAACTAGATTACATAGTCCAGACTAGAAATGAATGATTCATTTGTTTTTATATCAAAATCTAACAAAGTCTGGTTATTAACAAATATTAATGGTAATTCATATTAATAGAACTATTAATATTCTTAAAATCATAAATAGGGGTTGATAATAACTACACTACAATGAAGAAATTCATAATTATCCAAATAATATGAATTATTATATTTAATATAATTTTGGGATTTAAAGGCCCTGTCACACATATCCGTATGAAAATTTGTCAGAGTCCAAATACGTGCCTATTATTATTATTATTATTTTTCAATTTAGCAGTACATCTTCTCTTGGTGGTTGATAAAGGTCCTGTCACACATATCCGTATGACAGAAACATATGCCGGCGCATATGAAAATTCCAAAATCCAAATACGTCCAACTTTTCATCGGATCGGAAAAGTGAACATATACAGATACGCATGTCTAACCTATTGATAGAGTATCACTTACTAATACAAAATGTATCAGACGAATGCCCAACAAATGCATAACGTATACAAAAATATGGCTTATACAAAATATCGGCAACACGCTGGTGTACGTTGATATAAGGTAAGGTACAAGTAGTGTTCGTTAAGAGCTCACTGTGTTACGCTGGGGTGCGTTGTTGAACGCTGATGTTTTGACCATGTTCAAAATTACCGGACGTACCCAACGAGTGCTTCATAAGATATGCAGACGTTACGTTATGTTAGACATACGTGAATTCGGAATACGTACGTGAATATTTACCTACGTAAATACAGTACGTGAATATTTACCTAGTTGAATATAGTACGTAAATACCTACGTGAATACCTACGTGACTACGTTAGATGTACGTTAGATATAGGCTACGTCGGCTGACGGTGAATCCTACAGCCAACTTATTGATAACGAGTGGATAACCTATTCCTACTCTATGTTAAGATTATGCCTGACGACAGAGTAACTTATTAAACGTGTTTCTACAGTACAGCTAGCGTTCAGCATGTTAGCCGTTCTCCAGCATCAGCATGACGTGAACCAGATGGCACTTTTCCAGTGCCATTCAAACGATCACAATTTACCCTTAATTTATATCAACCTATTGCTGATATTTTGTATGCGCCGGCATACGTTTCTGTCATACGGATATGTGTGACAGGGCCTTAAGATTCATGTCTAAATTTTTTGCATGCAGCAAAACTCTTGACATCAACAATTATGTTATTTAAGGCTGCAACTAAAGATTATGTTCATCATCGATTAATCTGCTGATTATTTTCACAATTAGAAAATAATAAGAGTGGACATGGTCAGGGGTTACGTTATCATTTGTCTTGTTTTGTCTAACCAACGCCTTTTCCGTTTTATTCAATTTACAATGATATAAATTAAGTTTAAAACGATATAAATGTTTGCTGATGACGAAACCATTAATGACCCAGACCCATGTGATTCCCAACCTGTCATTCATGTCGGCGTCAACATTATAGGTATTAATATTATTGTGCCAACCTACCATATTACAACTAAAAGATAAAACTCTCAAATATAACAAACAACTTGACTAAGGCAATAATCACCAACGCTCAATATTTAACACATTCTGACTGAATATTATTTGCCTCCTAGGAAGAACTTAATGAGGCTGTATTGACTTGGAACAACCACAGAGTCCGTCTAGTCCATAACTCACGATCACCCCATGGACGTCCCTCCATATTACATGCAGTCCCTCATCTGTACGGAGGCAGAGAGTGCAAACACTCTCTGCCTCCGTACAGATGAGGGACTCTGGGAGAACCTGGAGAAGGTTCACGTCTGCCTTGACGAGTGTGTGTTCAAGGACTTTCCATGTGATGAAGATGTGTTCCATATCTGTGTGGACCTAATGTCAGAGTATAACCTGAAATTAACAAATGATGTGTTTGAAACCATTAACCTGTACATCCAACTCAGACAGCTAATGAACAATGAACTAGATCTAGATCATCATATGCTTTAACCTGTGATGAATGAAAATATATGTGTGGCTGTTTGAGACGCATCAAATATGTACCAAATATTTTCATTTACCAGTCTAACAAAATTAATTAACACACAAACAAAGTAATGTGTTAGATTGACTATGTGTAAGTACTGGGTAAAAATGCAAAATCCACACATGTATTAACTGAATTATTTATTCAAACATTTAAACAATCACAGCATAAAAAAAACTGCCGTTTTCATTTTAACTTCATTTTAATTGAACTTGCTACAGCATCATCGAAAATAACTAATTTAGAGGTATTTACAGAAAGTGCTCTGCATTGAAACTTAAAATAACATGTTCTTAAACTGAAAACAATGTTAAAAAAAACAAAAGTGGCTAAAAGCATTAAAACATATTGACAAGATGTTGATGCTGTGACACTCCGTAAGGTCAAACAACTGTTGCTGTAGTTCTTCTTTCACAAGCCGTGAACCTCTGACTGCAGTCAGGTTCATGTCAGCTGAAATCTTTGTGTCTTAAACAATATCCATTACCCACACGTTGCTTTCTAACACCTTGTTCATTTCGTGTCGAAAATCTGGGTAGCTGTCGTAACTGACTCCAAGTAACAGCCACATGTATGAGCAACAACTCTTCATTGAAATCCTTGAACTTGTGTGAAGCTGACAGTGATGCTCTTTCTTGTGAACAAATCTGATCCTGTGCAGAATCTGAGGAAAAAGGAGAGGTGCCGGGTGTCTGACTCTCTAAGATCTGCACTAACATACTTAACCATTTGTTTCTCCTGGTCATTCTGTGTACTGGGGTAAGTTATTGATCTCATGATCTTTCTTGACGTTGGTTGTAGCTCTTCATAGACTGCTGCAAGCCCTTTGAGCTCTGATCTAACAGGTGCAAGTGTGTTGTTCCACTGTTCAATCACAAAAGCAGGCTCTTGAATCAGTTTTTGGTGAGCTCCCTCAAGATATGCTCAAAGTTATTTGCTGTTGGAAGCCGCCTGCAGTTGTGGATGTCCATGATATCCAGCAATTCTTCTTGGTCCACACCTTCCAAATCTGAACGACAAGATTCAAAGAGCACTCGCTCACACTCTGACACATACTTGAGAAAGCTGTCTACAAGATAACTCTCAAAAAAGCCCAAAACAGCTTGCTCCAGAAGTACAGAGGCAAGTTTTACAGGAAGGTACTTCTCTTTTTGGCAGCCAAATGTGATTATTCGGCCTACACTTTCCCATTCTGGTTTACCAAAATCATGACGTAGGTATGGCACTTTGAAGCCATTTCCCATAGTGCACTGTTCATAAAAGTCATTCCAAAATTCTGACATTCTCATAACACCTCCATCATCCAGAGCCTTTTCAAGCTTTCCACCAGGAAGAATAACTTGGAAGTGAAAGTCATTCTCCATGATATTTTCTTCTAAAAAAACTTGAATAAGTTCTCTCAGAATCAGTCCACGATGAAGAACAATAATCTTCTTCACTCTTTCTCTCTGATTGGCTTGTTCCTGCCACACATCCATGGAGGGAAGCATGGATGATTCCAAAGACAGCTCCAGAGAGAGAGGCAAGGTGTCATCAAGACTGGAGTACTCCATCTGAGAGATACTTTCTGTGTGGAACGTCACAATGCCACTATCCTCTAAAGCACCAACATGAAGCAATGTTTCATGTTCTGGCAAACTACACGCATCAGTGGAGTTGACTGTGGTGTAAATGGAAACACTGTCACTGCTTGCATTTGCAGAAATGGTGCTGTTTCCAACAAAAATGACATCTGAAGTATTTATCTCCACATCGTCTGTTGCAGATGTGTCTGCAGAGAAGTGATACATGTCTGGTCCGTCATGTGTCTTTTCACCTTCTTGAGCAGTTGCATCACTATTGTCTTCCACCAGATTGATGTCACAGGCAATGTCTCTCTTCTTGGTTGTTAAATAGAAACGTAAGAGAGGTAATTTTCTCTTTTCATACAGTTCCCTGACTGTGATATTATCCTCTAATGAATGCTGCTGAAAGTCAGTGAAATCAATGTCAAAATCAGTAAGGTTCCCCTCTGCATTCTTTCCATCTGGAAAAAACAACTGCACAGCCTTTTCAATTAGGTTCTGTTTTTTACTGTCCTTCATTACACTCTCTTTTCTGGTTCCCCCACCATTTTTGGTGCGTACCTGGACAAATTCCCCTTCTCTGAAATGCATCCATCCAAGTTCAATTTTTCTTTGATTCTTCTGAGCATTCTTTGGAGGAGTTTGATGCTCTCTTTCAGATACATGATCATGTTTGTTTCTTGAGAACCTTCCTCTAAGTCGCTCAAAAAGCTTTGCCTTGCGACTGCTGGGTTCTCTTTCCTTCCGTCTGCAGTATCCAAAAACAGCCAGTCGATCACCATAGGATGGCAGATACTCTCTCGCTGGTCATCTGTCATGAGATGTATGATACTGGAATCAATCTGAAATTAAGAAATATTTCAAGAATTTTAAGGTCAGGTGAAAAAATTACAACAATGAAAAATCTGCATATACAGCACTGGATATTATTTACAAAGCTCTTCCAAAGTTTACGATTTTTTAATCTGTTTATCTGTAAAATGTGAAAATGAAGCATTTCCTATATAAACTACCTTCTCCTGCTTCATTCGCTGTATGTCTTCCTCAGGCACATGTAGTCACATAGCTCATCCATCTTGTGCTTAAATATAAATTTAAATAATTATAATCTAAACAGTTGATTTTTAGAAAATCGTTTATTTATTTGTTTTTATTATATTTATTCAGCATGTATATTATTGATCTTCTATAACCCTCTGATATGACAAATCCAATGCTTTAAAGTGGTTAAGGAGAAACGTTCACTTCTTTTGATTTTAGTGTGACACGGTGTATGACATCACTGAATGAGAAAACACCTGCAGTGACTGTAGTTTATTATTCCAGGTTTGCCTTTATGTTTATATATAGCCTAATACAGTGGTTCCCACACTTTTTCTGCTGGGCCCCCCTTTTGTAAATAAGAATATATTCGAGCCCCCCCCCCTGGGAGCCCTGTCACAAGCGTGTCCATGTTATATTAGCAGAGCGGCCCCCACTTTGGGAACCACTGGGTTAATATAACTCGTATATTGCACACTCCTGCCCGCATTAAACAGCCTCACTAAGTTCTAGATTCGCATGGTTGCCGAGATATCCATGCACAATGAATGATATCCATGCTAACTGTACCACCTCAAGGTTTACGAGGTGATGTCACTGAGAATAATCGCTGATATTAGCACTTTCAATAGAATACAAACTGAAAAGCGACAAAGGATGACAGTGCTCATGTACAATATCCGCATGACTTTTTAACCACTACCTTACACGTAGGCTACAATAATTAGAGGTGTATTGTAGCTGAGATAACACTTGCCGACTCTTAATTTAAGAGCTATGCGGGGGCTGATACAGCGGCCTCTGAGTAACATGAAGCAACTCACTGCAGCAGTCGGCCTGCTTACACTGTTTTCATTAGTGATGTGAACCACAACACTAGAGGAATATTATAGTTTATAACAGGTATTTTCGGAGCTTCATGAACTGCATTATTACACAAACTGTAGTTTAGATGCAAAGACTGCTGATTAACGTTACAATTAGGCTATATGTACCATCTAATGTTTACAAAAGTCACCTGTAATAGTTACCTTATTTAGCACTGCATGTCGTTTGCATGGTGGAGCAGCGAGGTGATGAAGGGACTTTTGAAGACAGCGCCACTGTAGCGCATGTGCACTTCTTATCTCATAATTATGACTTTCCATTGAGATTTTTTTTATTTTTACAGGCAGAAATAGGCTTCCATACTTATAAGATAATAATGAGTGGAGTTTAGAACTTTTGCAAGGCTGAAATATAATCACTCAGATGTTGACATTTGATCAAACTAGTGATAGCAAGCTTCTCTACTGGCTCTGATTACCTTCTTACAGTATGTTAGCCTAGTTAGTAAGGTTACTGAAAAGTAGCCTACAGATACCTTCAGCTGTCTCTGGCTGTCACAAGACCCTCACCATACGGAGATGGGATCACAATGAGAGGATAAAGGAGACTGTAAGTGTTCTCTTACAGTATTATTACCTGGTGTACATCTAAAGACCTGTGATCCGATGTCATTATGCAGATAACATATCCACATAGTTGGCAACTGGTGGACATTAGCCATGCTGACACAAGGAAAACACTAGGAAAACAAAACCTTTAATATCAGAGCCTAATGTCTAAAAATGACTAGACCTATGTTATATATTTTGTTAAGTTGTACATTATCCCAAATATTTCTAACAATTTCCCAACCCGTGTGTTTCATGCGGTTTTGTGTAATGGCATCGTATCCCCTTTGAGCATGTCTTACCATTCTTACCATACACTTTTAGATCGTGGTGGTTTTTAACTCTATATTTGAACCAGATGAAGGTCATTGGATGTCTGATAACGTCTCAAAGGATCAGAAAGGAAGCTGAGCAAACGTTAGCGGCAGCTAAACAGTGTGGGAGAAACACTGGTTTTTAACATAAAACTGTTTTATTTACTGCTGCTACAGTTTTTACTCTCCGTGTCCATTTGATTTTGAGAGGAGAAGACCTCTGTGGATAATGAAAAAGGAGGACAGTATCAATGCCTATGATATCACACCATTATTGTGCTTGGTTTGGTAAAAGTGAAAATGTTGATCTAAAAGGCTAGGAATGTATAAACCTTACTGTTGAGTGCACCCCCTCCTGTCTTTGTCCTCTGTGCAGTCCTGGACTCACAACATATCTAAAGAGAAGGAGTTCCTACTGAAGCTGGTGAAGGCTGGCGTTATCCAGGACCGGACCAATGGGATCTGTGGGGCAGGATGCTGACGCTCTGCACTCAGCTTCAAGACTTGTGAATGCAGCTCTGTGCTCACCTCCACCTGCTCCATCACCTGAAAAGGGAAAGTCAAGGCTGCCATGTTCCCAGCAGAGAGCAGCAGCTGTCACACACTGTGGCCAGTGCAGAGAGACCAGAACACACTGATCTAGTGTTGCATATTGAAACATTGCAAGCAATTGTCCTCTGTATTTAGCTCGCCTAGTCGCAGGTTAGTGTATATTTACATGGATTTGGTGCCCTGGCTCAGGGGTACGTCCGCAGTGTTGGGGATCAGCACCTAGACAGGACTTCCCTCCTACTGAAACTGCTGCAGGTGAGGGAGAGGAGGATAGGATGAAGAGATGTTAGGTTTAGACATTGAGCATGTGCCAAGAATACCTCTACAAGTGTCCTTCTGCTCGCACATCTGAATGTAATCTGCATCAAACGTATAGTCCCTTATTTATCTTCCAGTTTCTGTGTGGAACACATGACTCAGCCGTCCTGCACCCTCTGACATCTGTGGGTGAACCCGCTCTTCAGAGCAACGTGGCAATCATTTAGCTTTGCTGCAGCATGAAGCTGATGAGAGTCACCTGATGTTTGTTCTTTACGAGGCAGCATAATACTCCGACCTCTAAAGACTTACCACCAATGTCCACTGGATGTAAGTTGCATTTATCTTCCGTCTCTAAAGTGTGAAATTCACTTGTTAATGTATACAAATGGCTATATTTATTGCCGTTTGACTTGCACTTATACTTATAATATAATGCATTTAATTTGTTACTGACTTCATACACTACTGTTCTAAAGTGTGGAAACAGCTGTTCTATTGATGTTCTCCTTCTTTCCTTCAATAATGGCTATTTTGACAGATGAAAAAAACATTATCATTCAGACACCACATGTATTATTTATATTTGAAGTAGTTTTGGCCCCAACAGAAGAAGAAAAGAATGATTCAAACTTCCATGTCCCCACAGCATTGTATGACAGGGGAGAATACTGTTCATGGATTCTGTATTTGTTTTAAGTGACCCTGGATCATTATTGAAAAACAAAGGTTTATTATTTTGGGAACCTTTTGGCCCTCTGCAGTCCTCTCGGTCAGCTGACTGTACCAAATCAAGAGTTTCTAAACTTTAGAACGGTTGTGTACAAACAGTAAAACTAGCTGTATTGTTTGTTTCTGTCACCAATTGTAAATGAGCTACAGCAGCAACATTCTCTTAAATTTCTCTTTTTTTCTCATATTTTCTCTTAATTTATTTTTCAAGAGAAAAATAATAAGTCTAGCAAACAAACCAAAAAGCGTGGAGGTGTGTGGCCGATGTTTATTATTAGCATAGCTATAACACTGGCTCAAGAATTGGAGTGATGAAGAAGAAGAAGTTCAGCATTAGTGAAATAGAAGTACTGTGAAACAAAGTCAACATGATTTTCCAGAGTGTAAGCTGTATGCACGCAATATCATCATCCAATGATATTCATGCATTCTTTGTGTTCCTCAAATTGAAAGCGTGTGTTTCCTTGCATGGTGCCAACAATTTGTGGACTGTAAAAGTTATCTTGGTAACCACCACCACTCGCAAGATTTTGTCTTATCTAGGAGAAGAGCAGAAATAAGAAAACATTGGTCAGAGATCAATGGGTGGACATGAGAAGTTTAAAGTCCATTGTTTAATGATGCATTTTGCGTCATACTGTAGTATCACTGTTGTGTAGGCCAGGGGTTTCACAGAAGAGCTGACTATTTAAAGCACTATGTATCGTTTATCGGTGGTTTTAGCATGCTCGGAAAGCCTCTGCTATCCGTGCAAGAAAGCAGTCGCAGTCCCAAGCCTGCTGGGTTTTGTCGAACCCTATGGACTCTATTAGAACCTGGGGGGGTCCCGCCTGCATGAGTATTATTACATTACATTACAGGTCATTTAGCGTCATTTAGTTTCTAGTTAGTGATCCAGAGTGACTTACAGTAACTAACTACAGGGACAGTCTCTCTGGAGCAGCTCAGGGTTAAGTGCCTTGCTCAGGGGCACAATGGTGGCAGCTCTGGTGTTGAACTCACAACCTTCTGGTGTTCTGTTTGGAAGCCAAACCACCAGACCACCACCACCCTGAGTATTATGAGTATTAAGTGCTTGTATTTAAGACCTTTTTAATCAGAACTGATAATTGTTATTGGGAGGAAAAAATATCATATATCTTTATTAGACTGGTCAACTTATTTTTGGGTGTAGTCGATGACTAAAATGAAATGCAGAATGAAAATGTCGTGAATGTCCTAGTGTAGGCCAGACAAATTAGTAGATGTTTGAAGTTAGAATCTCGAAAACCTTCTCTTTGACAGCACCTATGGCGATAAGCAGGAACTGCATGTGCGTGATCCAAAAGGTATTATTTGTCATGTTTCCCGGTATTGTACCCACAGACGCCCAGTTTTCATCAGTGGGCCATAGGCTCAATCACTGTTGTGTTAACTCATTCGGCGATGGATAGTGACTTAACAGACATTTATTTAAATTAAAATATTCCAGATTATTACTTTATTATTGTACCAGCTGTGAAAACAAATATCCCCCTGGACCAATAAATCTAAATCTTAAATGAAACAGTACAGGCTCTGGGTTTTTCCACATTACATATTTGACATATGCCAAAATCAGCTATACAATAAAGCTGTGTTATTTATATATATGTTTTATGAGGAAGGAAATGTGTTTAGCATGTTAATTAGAGCTCAAGGATACACATTGTGTTTTGGTGAGTAACAATTAATTCAAACATAACTTTTGTTTGTTTATAAAAGACTCCACAGGGTAATCTGAGATAGTTCACAGTCAAAGAACAGCGTCCAGCTCTGAGTTGAAGGATTTGCTGCCTAACATGTATTTTATTTATTCGTCTTTTAAGATGTTTTAAGACTTACTCTTACTCTTTTCTATTCATTGCCCTGAATACAATCCATCACGTACAAGTCCTGCCGTGGGCTGCTCTCTCAGGCCCCTGCATCCGTCAGTGTTGCTCTCAATTATCAATCTATCTCACTTTATTAACGCAGATCAACTGTATTGTGAAGTCTGTATGTGTGTGTTGCTTTATACACTCTGGCCTGCATACTTTGTGCTCAACTTACTTTAGGTGTTTGTGGACTTGATGCTGGTCAGATTCTCAAGCCAAAGTATTTATATATTTATTGTAGGCTGCGCACAAAAAAACGCATTAAAGAATAAAGATATAAGAATGCTGTATTTCTAACGTGTCTGTCTTTTTCATTATGTTTTGAATATGTTATATGTACGTAGGTTGTCCGTCCGTCTACTCTCGTGAACGCCTGGAGGGATTGTCTTCAAATTTGGACTCAAGGGTTCCAGTCGAATAGTCTTTTTTACTTAGCAAGGTTCCTAACTGAGTGAAGTGACTCGGAAGTATTAAGTGTCAGCCATGATAAGAGTTGTTTCAAATTCTCTAAATGCTAAGGATAAGTGCTTTAATTCTTCCTTTCTTATCTGATTTAGCATAGGGACCACTAGTTCACCAAAACAATTCAGTTACCGGTGCTAATTAAGCATTTTCCATTTTATTCTGTCTTGATAAAATGCTTTATATGTTTTGAACTTTCAACAATGTTTAATCCACGGGCGCACTATGAACTCATTACTATTGTAAAATGATCAAATAAATTATAAATAATAATAATAAATACATTTTGAACATGCTCAAAACATCAGCGTTCAACAACGCACCCCAGCGTAACACAGTGAGCTCTTAACGAATACTACTTATACCTTACCTTATATCAACGTACACCAGCGTGTTGCCGATATTTTGTATACGGCATATTTTTGTATATCTTGTGCATTTGTTGGGCATTCGTCTGATACATTTTGTATTAGTAAGTGATGCAATATCAATAGCTTAGACATGCGTATCTGTATATGTTCACTTTGAAATGTTCCAATGAAAAGTTGGACGTATTTGGATTTTGGAATTTTCATATGCGCCGGCATATGTTTCTGTCATACGGATATGTGTGACAGGACCTTTATCAACCACCAAGAGAAGATGTACTGCTAAATTGAAAAATAATAATAATAATAATAATAGGCCAGTATTTTCTTTGAGATGTTAGTTAAAGTGCACCTCTGCAGCTCTTTTTATTGTTCTGTCTAAGACAAAAACGTATATGTGGATCTTGCAAAAGTGAACCGCACACTCAATAATGGCCTGTCTGTAAAAAGATCATTGTTGTGAAAATAAATGTGGAGCCAAGCAAGAAAAACAAAGTTTTCTCGAAGAAGGTAACACTGAATGAGTAATTGATATATAAATGATAATTTTAGGGGTGAAGTATTCCTTTAATAAGTAAGTATAGCTGGCCATAGGTAAAATTATTATTTAAGATGAGGAAATCCAAGATGAGTAGTAAATTAGAGTAAGTTTATAGCAAAATTGATAACTGAAATCACTTTATAATATAATCTTATATTATATTATTATAATATAAGATTTTTTTTTTTTATTCCATCACTGACGATGTCATTGTTCGAGTCTCATTTCGTCAGATTGTTGGTTTTATGCCCAGAAAACTATCCTTTACATTTAAAACGATTGGCTACATGGTATCAAGCTTTTAGCTGCAGGCTCTGGTAAACTGTGCTGTGTTTTATTTGAGCTGCTGGTTCTGGTAAACTGCGATGTGTTGTGTTTTAGCTGCAGGTTCCAGTAAAATGCACTGTTGGATCTTTCGGCTGCAGGCTCCGGGAAACTTAGTTGTGTTGTCTTTGAGCTGCATGTTCCAGTAAACTGTGCTGTGTTGTCTTTGAGCTGCATGTTCCAGTAAACTGCGCTGTGTTGTCTTTGAGCTGCATGTTCCAATAAACTGCTCTGTGTTGTCTTTGAGCTGCATGTTCCAGTAAACTGCGCTGTGTTGTCTTTGAGCTGCATGTTCCAGTAAACTGCGTTGTGTTGTCTTTGAGCTGCATGTTCCAGTAAACTGCGTTGTGTTGTCTTTGAGCTGCATGTTCCAGTAAACTGCGCTGTGTTGTCTTTGAGCTGCATGTTCCAGTAAACTGCGCTGTGTTGTCTTTGAGCTGCATGTTCCAGTAAACTGCGTTGTGTTGTCTTTGAGCTGCATGTTCCAGTAAACTGCGTTGTGTTGTCTTTGAGCTGCATGTTCCAGTAAACTGCGCTGTGTTGTCTTTGAGCTGCATGTTCCAGTAAACTGCGCTGTGTTGTCTTTGAGCTGCATGTTCCAGTAAACTGTGCTGTGTTGTCTTTGAGCTGCATGTTCCAGTAAACTGCGCTGTGTTGTCTTTGAGCTGCATGTTCCAGTAAACTGCTCTGTGTTGTCTTTGAGCTGCATGTTCCAGTAAACTGCGCTGTGTTGTCTTTGAGCTACAAGCTCCCGGTTAACTGCTCTGTGTTGTCTTTGAGCTGCAGGTTCCGGTAAACTGCATGGTTTTATCTTTTAACTGCAAACTCCAGTAAGCTGCAGAGAAATAAATACTGGGAGAATCACTGATCCTACTTTTGCGTTTTTTAATGGTTGTTTTTCTAGATATGCTCAACAATATGTGCAATAAATGTAGACAAAACACGAATGTAACACCATACACCAAGTTTAAGGGATTTCTACCAGACAACAATAATGTCAGAGTTGAAATATGTTAGAAGTGTGACCTGAAGAAGATCCACTTTGTATCAAAATGTAGTATGTATGCAGGCGTTACCTTTTTTCCTCAAAAATGTGAGTGTGTTATTACAGCTTTTATACTGTAGCACTGCAGTGAATAAAAAACTGATTTAGAAAGTGTGAGGTCACAAACAGCTGTGCTATTGACAGAATGAGCAGGTGGCCACTATTAAAAGTGGATTCTTGACCTGGACATGTTCTCAGGCTGTGTGTTGGGGAGGGGCGTCAATGGGTGAGTACACACAAACAGAAGCTCCTCACTACTATGTAGGTGGCCTGGGTATGACAACATGGGAATGGTGAGGACACAGAGGGACAGCGTTCACATACCAGCTACAATGAGCTGCCTGGCTCCAGTTACAGACAAAGTGTTCATCTCACTCACTGCCTTTTCATCTGTTGAACCTGACCCAAGCCAATTGTCCCAGACTATCATTTTGTTTTAATTAATCCTGGAGTTGGAGGCAGGCTGAGCTGCATTATACAGCAGAGTAGGGCTGTTCAGGCTCAGGTTGCATTCTCCTTTATTCCCACTGACATCTGTGCATCTGCAGTGGGTAAGGCCACGGCTCCTACATATGGAATCCATGCATCTGTCTTTACCCATCTTAAAAATCAGCACAGAGACTTTTTTTTCACTCAATATTACACTGAGGTGAACAACAGAGTAACCCTTGCTACTAACTGGATTGTTATTGAGTAATACTGCAGTTTAGGGAAGTTGGAGGTGCAGTCACTTCACTCAACATCTATTTCTGGGTTTGAACTAACTGGTCGGTGAAGACCTTTCTGTGTGGAGTCTGCACGTTTTACCCGTGGCTCTGTGGCTTTACTTCAGGTGCTCCTGTTTCCTGCCCTGTCCAAAGAGATGGTCATTTGGTTCAATCTCAAGAACACACAGGCCCAAACAAGCATCAGGTCCAAACAGGTTTGTCCACCATGTGTTCTGCATCTTTCTGTATGCATCTATACTGATCTGCCATAACATTATGATCACCTGCCTAATATTGTGTAGGTCCCCTTTTACAGCCAAAACAGACCTGACCCATCAAGCCATAGACTCCACTAGTCCTCTGGAGGTGTGCTGTGGTATCTGGCACCAAGACGTTAGCAGCAGATCCTTTAAGTCCCATAAGTTTATCCAGCACATCCCACAGATGCTCGATTAGATTGAGATCTGGGGACACACGCACCTGGCCATCAACATGATGTAAAAGAAAACGTGATTCATCAGACCAGTCCTCCTTCTTCCATTGCTCCGTGGTCCAGTTCTGATACTCTTAATGCTTTCGGCGGTGGACAGGGGCATGGGCACCCTGACCGGTCTGCAGCTACGCAGCCCCATACGCAACAAATTGCGATCCACTGTGTGTTCTGACACCTTTCTAACAGAACCAGAATTACCTTGTTCAGCAATTTGAGCTACAGCTCTTCTGTTGGATCGGACCACACAGGCCAGCCTTCGCTCCCCACGCGCATCAATGAGCCTTGGCCGCCCATGACCCTGTTGCCGGTTCACCGGTTTTCCTTCCTTGGACCACTTTTGGTACTGACCACTGCAGACCGGGAACACCCCAAGAGCTGCAGTTTTGGAGATGCTCTGACCCAGTCGTGTAGCCATCACAATTTGGCCCTTTTCAAAGTCGCTCACATCCTTACGCTTGCCTATTTTTCCTGCTTCCAACACATCAAGTATGAGGACAAAGTGTTCACTTGCTGCCTAACATATCCCACCCACTGACAGGTGCCTTTGTAACAAGATAATCAATGTTATTCACTTCACCTGTCAGTGGTCATAATGTTATAACTGATTAGTGTATATCGACCAGGACTCATTGCAGTAGTAAAATTATGTTTACTGTAGCTTGTGTACTGCTTGTTGTAATGTGACATCACAGTAGAGCAATCTCTCAGCACTACTGATAAACCCTGAAAGTACCTTGATTTACCGTCACCACCTGAGCAGTGCCCAAATTTAAGTTAAGGAACTCGTCCCCAAAGTGGACACAAAAATAGAACCTGTGACCATTTGTACATGTTACATTGTGTTTTGTAAAGCTCCTGCAGTGGATAAGGGTATCAGGATATCATGGAAGTTGTGTGAATACTGGACTCCAGTTCCACAGTCCAGTCTTTTAAGTGCACAGTGTTCTGTAGATGAGTCCAACATCCACACTGAGCACAGGCATGTAAACCAGGGCAGACGTCTTAACCACAGCCTGCATGCTGACACCAGCAGGACACTGTTAGGTGCGTGACCACCCAGGTGGCCCGATTTCACCCTTACACTCTGGCTGGACCCCAGGGGGAAAATGGAATCAGAGACAAAAGGTTGACTTGAACAAGGCGACATTTAAGTATCAGGTCCTTCAGAGCTATTGTGAGCCTCCTTGATAGGAGGAGCAGCAGTGTGCTCTGCGAGAGTCCCATTGAGATCCAGGGAGGCACAGCATGAGCAGAGTCGGTCCCTGACCTCAGGGTGTGTTCTGATTGCAGGGTAATGTTCAGCTTTTGGTGCACACGCTGACAATCAGGGTTATCTTGTCAGGAAGCTTCTGTCTGTGCCTGCCCGCTCTCTAACATCAGCTGCCAGTTGTAATTGGCCATGACTGAAGAAGCATGTCATGTTTGGCAGTGGGCTTGCATCTCTCCGTCACTCATCCACCCTGCTCTATAAAACACAGGCATATGTGTTGAGCTTGGTTCTGAAGTTGCATGTAAGTAGCAACTTACAAGCAAAACTACATCAAAGAATTCTGACTTGGATAGGTGGGGTTACGCAAGTTTGTGCAACCTCTTCCAAGATCCCATTTCCTCCACATTCTTCATCCTGCACTAACACACTGTTTGTGCAGCTGATAACCATCGTACAGGCTGGGGCTAAACTGAGTTTAAATGTGTATTGAAATTAAAATTATTTCAGCCATCAATTCCTTTCTGAAGGGTAACTGCTTGCAATGAAAAGTTAATTATATCCTTGGGGAAGAGTGGAGGATTGATGATGGTGTGCTCTGTGTTAGGTATAGATTTATGGGGAAATAATCAGGTTCAGCCGGTCAGACTCATATAGCTGGATATTGAGAAGAGAGGCCGGGCAGGGAAGCTGAGTCAATTTATGGAAGCGGCATGGATGGAAGCTACAACTCTTCAAGAGTGGATTTAGGAGAAATAAATCTGTTGCTTGAAAATAACTGTTGTCAAGAATTTAAAGCTGCCTGAGGAAATGTTTTAATGTAATTATCTGCTCATTATGTCAGCTAGAATGATGAGAAGCAGCCTATCCCCATTTTGAGACACTATTTGCTCAGTTACAGTTAATTCTACTGTAAGTACTGCCACAGTTAGGAAGCCTTCACCTACAAATCAATGTGCGCTTGAACACAATCCATTGAAACAATGTATAAATACGGTTCAAACCACCAAGGTGAGAACCCGATTGAGTTTGTGCCGGTTTGTTATTTTTATTTGTTGTCTAATGCTGCGGCTCAAATTCCTGTGAGCTGGAAAGAGCTAAAAACCTGAAACTTGCCCCAATAACTGAAAATGAAGTGCATTGAGTTCCCAAGAAATATTAACACAATTGGCCACATTACACTCAAAAACCCGATTTTGGAAAGGCCACACCTCTCACATAGTAAGTCCGATTGACTTGAAATTTGTCACACATATCCGTCACAATGTGCTGAGAAAATTAGCCTCAAGAAACACAAAGGTCCGCCTAACTAGATTGTTTTGTGAATTTGCATAATATTGTGAATGCCGTTTTCCTGTGCAATGAGGGATTATTACTGACATGCTAACTGCTCTCACTTTCAGTGTGACCTGTGTTTTACATGATCTGGAATCTGTTGGTCTGATGGTCTGATGGTCTGACTGCTTGTGTTTCATGACCTGGTTGACTTTGTTGCAGGGATGTCAGCATTTTCCCAGATATCGCTCTTACTTTGGACCTTCTTCACCCTACAGAATGCTGCTCAATCACGCTTTTCCTGGAGCTTTCAAGCAACTCAGCATCTCACAGTCTTTAAGTCACAATGGAAAAATACCAAAACTCTAAGGGGATTAGGGATTCATTGTTGTTTTACCTGCTTTGGTACAGCATTCTCTTTACTTTCCCTTCTCGCTACAACTGTGGTGATCAGTAGGTTCTAACAGCAGGAAAAACATAACTTTTACATGCATTAACATTAAGTCTCAGTTTCTTCAATGTTTGGTGGAATAGATGAGCCTGGTATTTATATTCTTTAGCCCTTTAAAATGCTAAATATTTTGGGCTGTAGTTGATCAGATTACTATTGTTATTATTGGCTATTATTAATCACTTTATCTTTTTTCCTAATTTCCTAATTATAGAAAACACAAGCAGGTCAGTTTTGACTTACAGACTCACATAAATGCAGGTTCTGTTCTATTTACTGACATCACCTTACAGAGTGACCAGATTGTCATTTAGGGCTGAAAAGTTAATAGTGAAATGATACAGCAGCACCTCTACCTGACTACACAATTGTGTTAGTGTTGGATGTGTGAACAGGTGGCCCATGATTTCTTAGTGGCTGGGCAGCATGGACTCTGTGTACAATGGGCAGGCTGAGAATGAGACTCCCTGCTGGGGGCCGCAGCCATAGACATAGTTTCTTGGAGAGCAGAGGTCGTGTAGAGACTGCAGCCCCATATGAAAAGTGTCAGCAGCCTGATCCAACTGTGGCTGACTGCCACTGTCTGCTACTGGGGGCCCGTTCATTTTTCCAAAGTATACTACATTGTTTAAGTGGAGGAATGTGTTGTCATTGGTTAACATTTATTTCACTACAGTATGACAATTCTTCACAGAAACTGACTTGAGTTAGGCCATCACAATAAATTGATTTCACAAAGTTATGTCTTAAATCTGCATTTACTGTACAACTGCGGCAGTTTCAGCTTTCCGTTGTTCAATGAATGGAAACCAATGGCTACACTATCTGTGTGGAATAAGAATGGTTTGAACGGTGATTTGTTGTAAAAGTTATGGTTATTTAATGGGCATTACACCATATCAGTTGAATACAAAGAGCAGACATGAATTGGGTTATCCATCACAAACACTGTTTTGTGGTAATTATTCTACACTTACAACTACATTTTCAGAATAGTGCAGCATTTTTAAAACAAGCAGACATAATGTTTACTGTGATGGATGGCCTATTTCAAGCTAGTTATAACTCTCAGAAAGTTCATTTTCCAACCCTAGTGGAATGGAAACAGGGAAAACATCCAAAAATCTAAATTAGTGCAGCAAAATAAATTATAATCAAATAAATGTGATGTTGTTAAATGTACTTAGCCATGCATAACACCATGCATACAACCTAGTTTCCTAATTAAAGACGATCAAAATCATGGATAATGTAAGACTCATGTAAGTTTATTGCCATTACAGGTTATGCAAAAGGCCTACATGGAGAGAAATAAGCAGGTCTGTCTATGTTTCATGTGAACATCATATTTCTGATTTGATCCAAACCAGGATAAGACTCAAAAACAGATTCATGTAAACTTAATATGACTCTTCTTTCTCCTCATGACAAGACTGATCATGCTGCCATCACTGCAGCATATGCACTATTTACCTCCATGTCACTTCCATGCACCTTTATTGGATTCTTGCTGATGCTGTCGATGTTTTGCAAACCTATATTTTATTGTTATTTATTATACCTCATAGTGCTCATATTTTGTCTTTATTTATTATCTCTTATCTTATGTCATTCATGCCCTATTAATCTACAAAATGTTTTAATACAATGCACCATTTGAGGCTGACTGATTGAGAGAATTGAGAGATTACAATAACGTTCTTGAATCTTAAATCTCATTCTGGTTCTGAATTTAATTATTGTTTAGAATTTCCACACTGGACACAAATTTGTATAGATTTTTCTTCTTCTCTTTAAAGATCATGTAAAAGTGATGCGCTTGAGTAAAACGAATGAATTTAGAGTGAACAGAGATGGAGGAGTGGAGAGAAGATAACTTGTTGAAAAGACTTGAGGTTGAGGTGACCCTGTTGCTCTGGATGGGTTGAGGGTAATTCCGCCATGGCGGAAGTTCAAAAGTTAGGAGGTCTCCAGTATGTTTTGGGTAAGTTTCGTCTCCTTTGTTCACAAGTTTTTACAAGTATCTTTGGCTTCCTTGGCAATGACAGGTGGTCCTTCCTGTGGAGCAGACCCAGTTCACTGAGCAGGTTAGTCATGAATAAATGTGTGCTTGGAGAGGTGCGTTCCAGGTCACTCCTCAGTGCCCCTCTGAGCCGCTGTCTCCTGCCCCGCTGCCCCCGCCAGGCCTCCACCACCATCCCATCACACCCAACCATTAGACAGCCTTTCAAGCTAAGAGGAGACCTTGGTTGGCGGAGGGTGGAGGGTTCAGGCTCCAGCAGCCACCGCGGCCCATAGAAGGAGCTATGGCCTACAGAGGGTTTTAATCTTGTGTTTTTGGCTGTAGATTGCTGTGTAGAGGAGAGGGGGAGGGCTGGAGGGGTGTTCCTGACTGCAGAGACACAATCAGGAGAGGGGTTTAAAAGGCTGGAGGGGAGTTTTACTTGAGTCCCAGCCAATCTTGATAAATCACACAGGATTGAGGTTTGCACACCACCAGTGCTTGCTTGCAGGAAATGTGTTCCTGAAACCTGTAAGCTCTTTTACTGTGCTCTCTGGGCAAACAGTTTGCTGTGTCAGAGATAGTTTATCCTTTAACAGAACATTGCCTTCAGACATAAAGGTACTGAGTTCAGAGATTATCACTCCTTTAAAAATCCCCACAAAGTGTCATTGTATTTATCATTTTAAAATGTTGTTTTATTTTCACATTAACAAAGAAAAAAGGAGAAGGTATGTGCTGCTTATATTAGGATAGAGAAAGCAAAGACAAAATACATTGTTACATCTTCGTGCGCATTTTCTGGGCCCTTTCCTCACTTCCTACCCCTACTGGCGCCCTTGCTCGGACAACGGCAATCTCAGCCTTCATTTTAATGTTAACTACACACCTGTAAAGTTTTGTGACCGCGTCTTGCACAGTGGTGATGCTATCGCGGTGACAATATCTATCTACAGCAGACAGAAATATAAACCTGTCAGGTTACTCAAACCTCCTCTGTGGTACTTCCTGCTACAGTAAATGTGTCCAGGAACACAACACCAGCCTTGCTGTCGCTACAAATCTAAAAACTAGATAAAAAAGCTTTGTTATATTAGTTTATATCGTGATCACATGGTTTATATTCTTAAATAAAGCTGTGTCTAATAAAATTAAAGCTTGGGTAGGTAACATTGACGAAGCCAGCAAGATTAAGTAAAAACCCTGCACAATGTTGCCAACTCTTTTTCCAGCCGCCCCTTCCGGCCTCCCTCTAAAGCCACGCCCCCTAAATTATCATTATGAAAGTAAACAATGAACATGGCTTTTGTTATTACTCACTGCTGTCAAGCTAGCAGCTTGTGGATTCCAGTGACATGAAACGAGTGCACGGGTAGAGTGTACGTAGGGAGACAGGCAGGTAGGGAGACAGGCAGGTAAGGAGACAGTCAGATAGGGAGACAGGCAAGTAGGGAGACAGGCAAGTAGGGAGACAGGCAAGTAGGGAGACAGGCAGGTAGGGAGACAGGCAGGTCGGCCCTCCAATAATTTCATTCGGCTCCAATAAATGATTGGACGGACTTATTACAGTTTTGTAACAACCACAGATGCCAGGTTTCTTTTTTTGTCAAAACATTTGATTTATTGATTGCTGTCGGGATGTAAAGAGTACAACAATATAACACACAATGTTTTAAAATACATTACCCAGCCTAGCTTTAAACAAGCACTAGTGCAGTGCCAGTTCTTGGGTTTTGAACTGAGTCCATGCACGTGTTTACAATATCAACACTACAGTGAGTTCAAAAGCTGCTATGCACATTTTATGGCCTCAATAAAGTCAAAGCCCCATTAAATATGTATGCCTCAGGTTTGATGAACGCTTTAGAGGAAAGATTGGCTGACACACATACAGACGTCTCATTGAAAGGGCAGTGCACCTTTTTGGCCGATCCAGGTCACTGTACTACAACGGTACAGATAAACGTGCAACGTGTTTAATAGACAGACAGACCATACCTGTCAACCCTCACGTTCTTCCCGGGATCATCCCGTATTTTTCCCACTATCCCGCTGTCCTCCCGTTTAAATATTTTCCCGTAATTATCCCGTATTTTTAACTTTTCAAAAATAAAAATAGGTCTAATTTTAAAAAGTGTACATGGTAAGGTGACCTCCCGTAGAGCAGTTGGCAGTATTATTTTTAACATTAGCTGAAAAACGTTATCTTCCAGTAAACACAGAAGAAGAAAACTGGAACAATAACACAGAAGGAGAGAGAACATAACTTTATACAAGTAACTAGCCAAATGAGAGGAGACCTTCCCTTATAAAAAGCAGAGTTGGGCAAACTCGTGCTTTTTGTAAAGTGTTCCATTCCGATGTTATCATCACACACGGCGGAATAAGCGATGTTCGTCAGCAAGAAACATCTTCCAAGCACAAGCCCGTCAAGAGGAACAAAACATTCACTGTCAATGACTTCATGTGTGACAAGAACTGTTTCGGAGGCAGACCAAGTGACCAAAGCTGAGGGAAAGATGTCGATGCTTTGCGCTAAAAATAATGTAGCCTTCAGCTTCTGCGTTGATTTCAGTCGCAGTGTAGCGGACATGTTTCCCGACTCTGCCATCGCAAGGAAGTCCTCATCAGGGAAAACAAAAGCCACACAACTCATCAATCATCAAATAAATTGATGATAATAACTAATAAATAAAATACACAAATCTTATAAACATGTAATACATACTTTGAATAAACATGTATCTCCTGAATGTATATACCTGTCCCTTATGTGTTTACATTTACATTGTATGGGGGCTGGGTGGCTGCGAACTGTTAAGGTATGGATGGAGTCTGCCAAAAGCTTTCTCTTGTTTTGAAATTCCAGTGTTGACAGGTATGAGACAGACAGACAGACACACAAACACACACATCCTCATAACTATCACCAGTGTGCTAGTTTATGAAAGAAAACATACAGAGACGTTAAATAGTGGCTGATTTTTAAGCACTTTTACGGCTCAGTGGTGTGTGTGTGTGTGTGTATGTGAGTTTCCAGTTTCTACTTCACGCTTGCCGTGTGTGTTGCTGAGGATCCAAAGGATTGCGTGAAGTTATTTGGATCAGTGTTTCTGTAGAAAACTGCAAAAACCCGCTCCGCCCGGCCGTACTTTGTGAGGCCTCGTCCTCTGACTCTGTGTGTTGTTGCTTTTTACAAAATAGCGCGCCTGTCCGTGCCATTACGTTACTGGTGATATAAATGAGGATGTACGTTTATTGCCATTACAGGTTATGCAAAAGGCCTACATGGAGATAAATAAGCAGGTCTGTTTCATGTGAACATCATATTTCTGTATTGATCCAAACCAGTATAAGACTCAAAAAACAGATTCATGTAATATTAATATGACTCTTCTTTCTCCTCATGACAAGACTACAGCAACGCTGCAGTAATTACAGACCAAATGTAAAAAGTGTTAGTATTATTGTAAGTCTATGCAGGTATTCACCTCACTTCTTCCTGATCAACTTCATCTGAATGTATCATCATTTTTTATTTAAGCCTCTCGTCGTCTCCCGTGATGCAGTACCACTCTCTGCCTGAAGGGTTACTGATGCGCTGGCGAGGGCGCTGTTTACCGAGCACAAATATCTATCTATCTATCGAACTTCCACTTTCTTCCAAACTTAGGGTGTACACATTTAATGGGCTTTTGACTTTAGTGAGGGCATCACATTTTCATGGCATTTTAATTCTCAAGATGTGCACACTGTAGTTTGTATACCGTAAACACGTGCATAGACTCAATTCGAAACCCAACAAGCAGCGGCACGAGCACATCCCGAACGGGCACTGCGCTAATTATAGTATGATGATGAGTAGTGGTTGCACTGGGCTCTCTCCTACAGTAGATGCTGGGAAATAAAAGCTGCACTAAATCGTAGACTATAAAGAATGCTTACATTGCCTGATGGTCCTGGAAGTGGCTCAGTTCATTATTTTAATGTGATTCATTCATGTCCACTGCCCAAGAGGATTTCCTATATTGTAAACTTGTGTTGAGTTGATTTTAATGCCACAGTACGCAAACGTGTTATGGAGAAGGGAATATAACACTGCATGCTACACACACACACACACACACACACACACACACACACACACACACACACACACACACACACACACACACACACACACACACACACACATCTGGACGTGAAAAAAGCACTGACAATAGTGTAGTCAGCTCAGTCCCGCAGGATCAGCTGTGTGGTCAGTGCTGTCACTCTGACTGACATGTCTCCAGCCATGAGGAGTACCGGAATCAGGACTGCGCCACTATGCCACGGGATATAGCCAAGGAAGCAGCACAGAGCTCCGCAGAGAATATCCAAGTGTGTGTGGATTATTACAGCAGCAGAACGCCAGCAGCTTGCTTTTCACACTCACGTCCATGATCGGGAGGGCGAGCAAACTCGGCAAAGGTAAGACTATCGATGTCAAATGTGCTGTGTGACAATGTCACAGCCCTGACCTGAGGTCAGTTTCAAAGTTTTTGAAATGCTTCAACACCAATAGCAGACATAATCATTTGAAAGGCAAATTTGTGAATTGTGATGTTGAAATTCTATATAAATAAATATTGAAAACGGCTAACTGTATAGATATCCGTGCTAAATTACATATGTCATGTCATGACATGATAATGGAGGAAATTGTAAAAATATCCAAAAAGTATAGCCTAATTTGAAAATGTTTGTATTGGATAGGATAAGATATGATTAAACAAACAATACAGTGAATGGTTTGAGACATTTAGCTGATGTTGAGTTGCAGCTTTACAATTCACAATTCTGATGTCTCCAACTATAAGTAGACTTATAACATGTTTCAGATCATGAACTTATTCATTCAATACATATTTGTATGTTAAGGGTAGATAGTTGTAGAGTTTTATTTTGTGTCATATATTGACATTAAAGTTTTGTTTTACTTCCCCAGAACAATATGCAATATGAAAAGAATACAACAATCTAACCCAAATGTACTAAATGTTATGAGACCTAATGCAGCCTTATTGTCCTTGGGTACTACAACTACTAGTTTCATAGATAGAAATGAGTTAGTTTGTATTGCTTTAAAATAACAAATTGATTTTAATGTATCACTATATTAACGTAATTAAAGTGTGGAAAGATTTTGTAATTAGAAATTATGATTATTATTTTGGCCGTTTGTATTAAAACATTTTAAGAATCTCTTTCTGTTATCCTAACATCTGCATCTTCCAGCGTGGTCATACCATACAATGAGGAAACAATGTTCTTTTTCACCCAGTCATTTCTACAACGGAAGCTTTGTCTGTTTGTCATTATTGCATCCTTCCATTTGTAAGAGAATATAGATAAGAACTCTGCCTCGTGTTGAGAGGGCAGCTTGTGATGAGATGAGAAAACATTACATGCAATGATTTGTTGGACTGAGTTTAGCTCAGCACTGACTTGCTTCCCTGTCCAGGAACATCGCTGTAATGTGTTAAGGCAATTTAACAGCTCTCTGTAGTTATTGTTTGCAGAATCAAATTCTAAAGATGATGTGTAATGTGAAAAGGCTCATAGGAAATAAGCACCCAACTTTGCAACTCTGAGTTTTTGTCTCTTTTAGTTTTGTTACTATTGTCTTGGCTTTATAAAATGTATGTTACGGTTTATTCATTATCATTATTTTTCAACTGTTTTCAGCATACAAGCTGTGATAAATGCACTGTAGTCTACACCAACTGCACACCAAACAGCAGTTTAGAGACTAGCTGGTTAACATAGTGGAGCAGCTAAGGAGCTGGTGGAGACTAAATCATGAATGTTGTACTTACAATTGTGAGGTGGCCAGACAAACGTACTATTTCTATTCTCAGCTGAACGTCTAACATACATTTTCAACCAAAATACCATCAACTCTTTTTGCACTGCCCCTTTTCATTAAACTTCCCTCCCGTTTGTGCCTCTCCTCGCACCTGTGCACCGTACGCGCTGCTCGGCACTAAAATACCACACAGAGGGGCAAAGAGAATTTCAAGGTCAGGAAAATACCAAACTGTCATAGCGCTGCCACAATAATAGGTTGTCCTGCTAAATTGGTCAGCTGTAAACTACAGTGAGCCACCGTTGTCAGGTTTTATGAACTAACGTTTCAAGCTACAACTCATGTAGCTGATATGGAATGGTTACCCCAAAGTAATCTGCTTTTACTGGTATCGAATCATCAAGGCACATTTGCAGGGAAGACTGCTAAATCGCTTTACAGTGCAACCAGAAAAGGGCGCTGTTAGTCCAAAGCAGAGAAGGCAGAGCTAAAACATGTGGCAGCAAGTTTACAAAGTCAGAGGCAGATGGAGAAATCACTTTCAAGATGTGGGGTCGAGGTCATATCAAAAGGGTATATGGAAAATGTGGTCTTAATTTGGAATACACTAAAACTGACAACAGCCTATCACTGCTGTGAGACTGCTGCTAATCATCTTGACCATAGTCTGAACTGTTTCCCAAATTAATTAGGTTTTCCAACTCATTTAAATGTGTGTCTGAAAATAGACTACTATACATACATTTAAAGCCATTGATAAATGTTGAACATTTAGATGAAGCCATTCTGTAGTATAAAGAGAGAATGCAGCCTGTTCTGGGTCATTGTGAGCAGCATCTCTGGATCATGTAGTGTGAGGAATACAGGAAGTTAATGCTATCAACGTGTGTGTGTGTGCGTGTGCGTGTGCGTGTGCGTGTGCGTGTGCGTGTGCGTGTGTGTGTGTGTGCGTGTGTGTGTGTGTGTGTGTTTAGCTAGCTGTAGCAATAATACAATTTCTCACTTGTTTCTACAACTCCCCTCACCGGGCAGTGATTGCAAGGTGGCATTAGGAAGAGTAATGGGCTGTGAGTAGCTACTGGCAGAATAGCATTGGCCAAAACGTGCTAATGATCAGCAAAGTTTGGCACTTTCACCCTTGTGTCTGAGTCAGAGCTGCTGTGGTGTCCACAGAGGCCCATTAACACAACATTTATCAGACTAGGATCATTTATGCATCTGGCTGCTTTTTGAGTGAGACCTACAACCAGAGGGCAGACGCAAAAGTCACCAGTAGCAAAGACAAGTCTGTTTAAACAGAAGATCGTACTCAGCTGCTGCACCAAAGGACTGTGGAAGGTTTAAAATGTCTAAATGAAAACAAATCAAACACAAATTATAAAGTGAAATACAATATACATTTGAATATGTATGTTATATGTTATGTATGCAATTACTGTTTCATAAGTAAATGGAAATCATATGTTAAACTAGCCTAATCCTCAAAAAATTGTCCAGTGTGAAACCATGAGTCAACGTTTACGTCTGTAAATTCAATAATGTAACAAACATAATTATTTTATAATAATAATAATAATAATAATAATAATAAATTGTATTTACAAAGCGCCTTTCAAAGCTAAAAGCAAGGCGCTAATTATGCTAATGTTAATTTATGATATTTTACTAAACATAACCAAGTTATTTGTTGCATTTTGGTTTTGTTTTGTTTCAATTTACAATATTAACCATGTGTTTAAAAGATTTACTCCAGCTGAGACAATTATTTTTCTTTTTTTCATTAATAACTGAATTATTATTTTTCATTGTAACAGGAATTTTCCATGCCACAGTAAAATCAAACCACAGACAGACGTGTTATTAGTTTGTATGAGAAGGTCCAAGGGAGCGTATTCTTTTTTGAGATGGAAATGTGTTGTCCATTCCGAAATTAAAAACTATAATTTATCCAATCCCAGCATGGGGAACGGGTGGGCCGGGTGCGGTGTCACTGATGGCAGTCATGACAGTAAGCACCTGTAGCTTTGAGAATCCCAAATGTAGCCATCAGCTCGTGTCAGCGATGATAGGGTCTGCCCTGGGTTCTGTCCTCCAAGCTGTGATTGGACTGTTGATCTCTGCAAGAACAAGACGTTTCTACCTCAAAAAAGAAAATGCTCTCTTGCACCTCCTCATGGAAACAGAGAACAGTGCTTTGTGTTTAATATTGGCAGGTCTATGCTGCCTTCTGTCTGACTACACCTCTTCACTTTGATTTAAATGTGGCGTGGAAAATTAATTTCACAATGAAACACAATTCATTCAGTTACTAATGACAAAGAGGTATATCATTGTGCTTTGATTTAAGTATGACACACTACAGTAAATGTATACATAAAAAGAAATGCTTGTGGCAATGGGTATTGTATTTCACTTAATTTCTTTGTTTGATTTCAGGAAAATATCTTCTAACTTGGGTGTTAAAGCTGCATTCTGCCCAACAAACTTCACAGAAATGAAGTGTAGTGTTGGCTGCCTTCACTCTTCTCTTACATGCTGTGATGTGTTTGGAGCTACTGAAATGTTAAATAATTGTCTGGAATGGTACAAGCGACCGAAATGGGTTTTCTCAGACGGGTGGCTGGCGTCTCCCTTAGAGATAGGATGAGAAGCTCAGCCATCCGTGAGAGACTTGGAGTAGAGCCGCTGCTCCTTTACGTTGAAAGGAGCCAGTTGAAGCGGTTCGGTCATCTAGTAAGGATGCCACCTGGGCGCCTGCCTAGGGAGGTGTTCCAGGCACGTCCAGCTGGGAGGAGACCCCGGGGAAGACCCAGGACTCAGTGGAGAGATTATAGCTCCTCACTGGCCTGGGAACGCCTCAGGATCCCCCAGTCGGAGTTGGAGGATGTGGCCCGGAGAAGGGAAGATTCCGCGACCCGATCCCAGATAAGCGGTAAATGATGGATGGATGGATGGATGGAATGGAAAGACGGCTCAGTGATAATAAATAATAAAACTTAGTGTAATAAAAAGCCTGTTAATGAAGTCAGTTCCTAGTGGAGTACAACATTACAATATGAGTTATTATGTCACTCCATCTTTATAAATCATATTATTAATGTTCCAAACTGGTCCAAAATTCATATTTCAAACTTCACTGATTAGTAAAACAAGTCATTCTGAACATGGAAATTATAGACTAACTTTACATTTCATATTTAAAAGTACTAATTATGCAACTTGCCAATAAAAAAACAGATGGACGCTTTGACAAATAATGTTCAATTTGTAATAAATATAAAGATGTATTCTATGTTTTCATAAACGGACATGTTGGTCCTGTTAAATACTTTTTTGATTATGAAGGAAACATGTAAGTATCTATGTTGTGAAATGTATTTAAGAAAATAATATTAACGCCCCACCAACCTCTCAGCTTTTACATTTAAGCTCATAAAATGAAGGAAAATAGACTTGAAGTGTGAAAAGAATATGTTTTGGGGCACAGATACACGCAGATAACACAAATTAAGCATGAGACGTTGGCCATTGTAGACAGCTGTAATGAGTGAAATACCTGTACAAATCTAAAAGTAGGAGACTTCTGAGTTGGATATAAATATAGCTAAACGCTGAACCAGGATATGTATCTGCATGCTAACATCCTGTATTGGTCTGTTGGGCTTCAGCTCTGGTAGAATGTGAAAGCAGGTAGTGATGTCTGTGCTTCAGTGCTATGTGTCTATGCTAAATAATGTGGAAGGCTTAATATGGAAGCAAGGGATATTCTTGAAATAGGGAGTTCAGTTCTACAAACACAAGTTGTGTGAATAATGGCTAAAGGCATTTCTGTAAACAGAGCTAGCCTCTCCCAGACTGCCGGAGACACTGACGTCCTAATCAGCGTCTCTGTAGCCTGGGTTAGTGTCAGAGCAGTGTACAACCAAACACAGATAGATTTAAAAGTTTTATTTTATTTTCAGAAAAACTACGCTGACTTGGTAGTGAACACCAAGGAAAGAAGAAGCTCCTGCCACATGCCAGTTGGTGGAAGCAGTCTGAGCTCACATCAACATCTGCTACACACCAGTCACGCTCACACACTGGGAGATCCAAACAGCCCCCACTTCATTTATATAAGCTCAATGTATATAAAAAAAATGTCTTCTGGACATCCTTCAAGAGGTTCGTACAGGGTACGCTGGCTCAACTGTCTCTGTAGACACATGAACATGGAGAGTATGGATTTTGTTCCAAAGCATGGGATTGGATGCCAGTGTTTATGCACAGTGTTGGAAATGAAACTGACTTTGGAGGCTTTGTGGATCACAATTATACTATGGCCTCTTGGACTTTTTGACTTGCTTCAGTTCTCATATTTAAATAATCCCTGTGGGCTTGTAAAATTGTTAAGAGATGTTAGTTTCATCCTTCACTCTTGAGTATGAAGGTGTACATGTCAGTATTTCATTCCAAAGGTATCTTTTTGATAATATCAATTTTTGATAATGCATCGCCACGCTTGGATGTTGATGTCAAGAATAGCATGCATGTATGCTATATCTTAATAAAATGGATTAGTAATGAATCAACGTCATGCATGAATCATAAATAATAATAATAATAATAGCCTAATTTTACACATGATCCATGATAATGAAGATACAGAAAAATAGAAACGCATAAAATGACAAAAATAGCTTATTGTCTAATATATAAGATCAGAATGAGAATTCCTTTATTAGTCCCACACCGGGGAAATGTACCTTGTTACAGCAAAAGAACATACGTATAAAAAGTGAATATTGCACATGGCAGTGATAATTGCACACAGTGTTGGAATAGTGTGTTGTTGGTGTGGTGGTCTACCAGGGGCCGTGGTGATTGTACAGTCTGACCGCTGCAGGGAGAAAGGACCTAAGGTATCTCTCCATGAGACAAGATATCCCCCACAATTTCACAAATTGTGTTTTCAGGGGAGCTCAGGTTATTCAGGACTGTACTTCGCACCCTAGGGTGATTAATGTATACTAGGATGGATTTTAAGTATTATATTTATGTGTTTTCATCTCCTACAGATGTAGGATTTCTTGACACGTTTGACGGTTCTCAAAGCACGCTAAGATTTAGGAGGTGTGTTTGTTGGCTCCTTTGTGACCTTCTGCACTTCTACAATTACACATAATGCCCTTCTTTGAAAAAATACCGTGAGACGTTTATGTGTATCTTTGCAGAAGCATAGCTCCAGCATTAAATGAGGCCTTTGTTTGAAGCACACTAACGGACAATTCCACAAAGAATAGATTGCGGCTGCTGATAGCTCCATGAATTGTGCATCAACCATCGTCTCAATGTCTGATTCACAAAAGATATTATGCTATTACAACGCAAATGTCTCCATGAAGTTTTGCAGCTGAGTGCAGTTTGCTCTTGTGTTGTCTTAATGCAATTATCCATGTCTTAAAGTATGAATGTTGCCTTGTGCCAAGAACACAGTAGGCTGAAGAATGGCAGAGAGAAAGAAATGACATTTTCTGACAACTACAGATCCTGACCAATGAGATACGGATGCATTCTTCAAAATAGACAAGGAATTTAAACATGACAGAAACTGTATTTCTATGAATGTCCCTATGAACCTGAGAGCTGTGTTGTCTGGAGCCTAGTGCTCCCAAGGCAAATTGGTCTCAGACGAGGGGCCAGACTAAGAATGGTTCAAAAACGACTTCATGAAAAAAATGGAAAGGAAAGGAGAGACCCTGCCCGGAGGAATCCCGGGGCCCCTGTCTGGAGCCAGGCCCAGAGGGAGAGCCCGACAGCGAGCGCCCGGTCAGGCACAGCCCGAAGAAGCTACGTGGTGCCTCCCATCCATCCATCCTGTGGGCCCACCACTCATGGGAAAAACCGCTGGGGTCGGGTGCGCTGTCACATGGGTGGCAGTGATGGTCAGGGAGCTCGACGGACCAGACCCGGGTAGCAGAGGCTGGCTCTGGGGACGTGGAACGTCACCTCTCTGTGGGGGAAGGAGCTGGAACTAGTGCGGGAGGTGGAGCGCTACCAGTTGGATCTGGTGGGGCTTACCTCTACGCACAGTCTTGGCTCTGGAACCGTATTCCTGGATAGGGGTTGGACTCTATTCTTCTCCGGAGTTGCCCAAGGTGTGAGGCGTCGGACCGGGGTGGGGATACTCACTAGCCCCCAGCTGAGCTCCGCTACGTTGGAGAAACTCTGACTGTTGTTTGTGCCTATGCCCCAAACCGCAGTTCGGAGTATTCGGCCTTCTTGGAGACCCTGAATGGAGCCCTGCAGGAGGCTCCAGTAGGGGACTCCGTAGTCTTGCTGGGAGACTTCAACGCACAGGTGGGAAACGATGGAGACACCTGGAGAGGCGTGATTGGGAAGAAGGGCCTCCCTGATCTAAACCCGAACGGTCGTTTGTTGTTGGACTTCTGTGCTAGTCATGGAATGGCCATAACAAACACCATGTTCGAACATACACTTCTCAGCCTCCCTGGTAAAGTCTACTCCAAAGTACTGGAAAGGAGGGTTCGGCCGGTAGTCAAACCTCTGATTGAAGAGGAACAATGCAGATTCCGTTCTGGTCGTGGAACAACGGACCAACTCTTCACTCTCGCAATCCTGGAGGGGGCCTGGGAGTACGCCGATCCGGTCTACATGTGTTTTGTGGATCTGGAGAAGGCGTATGACCGGGTCCCCCGGGTGATACTGTGGGAGGTGCTGCGGGAGTATGGGGTAAGGGGGTCACTTCTGAGGGCCATCCAATCCCTGTACGCCCAAAGCGAGAGTTGTGTCCGGATACTCGGCAGTAAGTCGGACTTGTTCCCAGTGAATGTTGGCCTCCGCCAGGGCTGCGCTTTATCACCCATCCTGTTCGTGATTTTCACGGATAGGATATCGAGGCGTAGTCGTGGAGGAGAGGGGTTGCAGTCCGGTGACCTGAGGATCTCATCGCTGCTCTTTGCAGATGATGTGGTCCTTATGGCATCATCGGTCTGTGACCTTCAACAGTCACTGGATTGGTTTGCAGCCGAGTGTGAAGCGGTTGGGATGAGGATCAGCACCTCAAAATCTGAGGCCATGGCTCTCAGCAGGAAACCGCTGGATTGCCTACTCCGGGTAGGGAATGAGCCTTTACCCCAAGTGAAGGAGTTCAAGTACCTCGGGGTCTTGTTCGCGAGTGAGGGGACAATGGAGCGAGAGATTGGCCGGAGAATCGGAGAAGTGGGGGCGGTACTACAGTCACTTTACCGCACCGTTGTGACGAAAACAGAGCTGAGCCAGAAGGCAAAGCTCTCAATCTACCGGTCGATCTTCGTTCCTATCCTCACCTATGGTCATGAAGGCTGGGTCATGACCGAAAGAACGAGATCACGGGTACAAGCGACCGAAATGGGTTTTCTCAGACGGGTGGCTGGCGTCTCCCTTAGAGATAGGGTGAGAAGCTCAGCCATCCGTGAGAGACTTGGAGTAGAGCCACTGCTCCTTTACGTTGAAAGGAGCCAGTTGAGGTGGTTCGGGCATCTAGTAAGGATGCCATCTAGGCGCCTCCCTAGGGAGGTGTTCCAGGCATGTCCAGCTGGGAGGAGACCCCGGGGAAGACCCAGGACTCGGTGGAGAGATTATATCTCCTCACTGGCCTGGGAACGCCTCAGGATCCCCCAGTCGAAGCTGGAGGATGTGGCCCGGAGAAGGGAAGATTGGGGTTCCTTACTGGAGCTGCTGCCCCCGCGACCTGATCCTGGATAAGCTGTAGATGATGGATGGATGGAGAAACTGTATTTGAGATTTAATATGCAATGATCACTAGAAAGTCTGGGTGTGACCCCCATTATAAATGTGCTTTAGTTACCACCAGTTCTGTGAAGACGCTAATTATTTCTCTGTAACTGTGTGTGGATATTAGCGCTGATCTTTGTGAATCGCACTGTTTTTTGCAGTGAGTTTCATTTGCAAAGAAAGGGGACAATTTTGTGCCAAATGTCTGCACATTACCTTATTTAGTATGTGCAAATAGTAGAGCAGCACCAAGACATTATTTGTTTGGCAGTGCAGTTAGTGCTGTCTTTGAACCTTTGTGGGTGCTTCAAGAATTATACAGTTTCGTTTTGTCTTATTTGTGCAGGTTTGGGTGCTGCAATAGCTGTGCCATGCTTTTGTGGATTTTCCCTGAGGCTTTAAGTGTTTCCTGAATTGCCACAATCAGATTAAAATTCCCCATTGATCAACACTTTGATCCGTGACAAGGTATCAAAAAATTAATTATTTTAATTCACCCTGGATATACAGTATATATAGTCCACAGAAATGAAGAGACAAACGAGTGTATGGGCATCCTTTCACCTGGAACAATTATTTCTTGTACACAAGAAATATCTAAAGCTAATGGGCAGATTGCATTGACATTTAATAAAGACTTTGATGCTCTGCAGAGGATCTATAACTATTCTTCTCATCACACTGACCTTTGTTCAAATATAATATTATAGTGAAACAATCATACTTCCAAGTCGATGAACATTTTCTTTCAATTATAACATTTTAGCCACTGCCGGTAAAGCTTTATGATTTTTCTTTTATTCAGAACTATTCAATACTGCCTCATCTTTTTACTTTTTGTTAGATGTGTTAAATATTTTTTGTCTGAATTCTTCACATTGTCTTCGTTACTGAGATGTATACAGTAGACATATTTCTGAGGGAACAATGAAGTGTGTGTAATACATGAGGTCTGGCTTGACTTCTTTTCCTAAGTATTTCATTTGTTTTTATTCACAGACACTTTAACAAGTTGTGTGCGTGTGTGTGTGTGTGTGTGTGTGTGTTTGCTGCAGTCAGAGAGGTGTAACCAAGATATGTAATCATGTACAAACATTCCTGTGTGATCTGTAAAAGAAGTTTAATCCTCCTAGATATAGACGGTTTTCAACTTGTACATGGATGAAGCTTTTCTGATCAAGTACCATCCCTGCTGGTAAATATCAGTGAGTTAGGATATGAATGTATATTAAATATTTGGCAGCCTTGGACATTTTCACAAACTGACTGTTGGATGGTTAGGATTGGCAGAAAACCAAAACAAATGCATCACAGTTGGTGAAGTTTTGTTCCATCTATGCTGTAACAGGTAACATGGCTGTGTGTGGCAGGCGGTGTTTTCATTACTTTAGTGTTAAAGAATATACAAGATCTAAGTAAGTACTTCAGTCCTGTGGGCAAGCATTTAAAATGTTTACGCGTTTCCTGGCTGTAGTTGTGTCTCTGGTTAGGACCAGGGTTGGTGTTGGGTTCTGCCAGTCTTGACAAAGGATACAGGGGGGACAACTTTCTTCATCCAACCCTTCCATATTGTGTCGAATAATGAACATTTCAATATCAGTGGGACTGTGAAGCATTTTAATAACTAGTGCAGTGCCCGTTTGGGACAAGGCCGTTTGCAACACATGTCCATTCAGAACGGGACAATTGCTTGGTCCCTGAAAGTGCTGCTCTTTCGATCAACTTCACACTCAACACTGTACTTCCTTGGGTCTTCAGCAATACACCCGCATTGATTGGATGAGAGGCGAAGGACAGTCATACATACATACATAGACAGACAGACGGACAGACGGACGGACGGAGAGACAGACAGAGATTCCTTCTTTTGTAGATAGATGATGTTGCTACAAATTTGAGCAAGTTTGCACTATTTTTGTTCCACAGCAATACAGTGTGAAGTACATCAAATGAATGGTTCTCGAGATACAGAGGGAGGGACATACACACACCCACAGATTCCTTGCTTTATACAATAATTAGATTGCTGTCATTACCATAATGACATAATACATACAGTATATCTCAAAAGTGAGTACACCCTTTAGATTTTTGCAAATATTCTGTTATATCCTTTCAGGGGATAACATTATCCTACTGAAACTTTGATATAACTTAAAGTAGTCAGTGTGCTGCTTGAATAACAGTATAGATTTATTGTCCTTTGAAAATTACTCAGTACACAGCTGTTAATGTCTAAACAGCTGGCAACAAAAGTGAGTACACCCCATAGTGAACATGTCCTAATTGTGCCCAATGATGTTGTTTTCCCGCCCTGGTGTCATGTGACTCGTTAGTGTTACAAGGATTCAGGTGTAAATGATAAGCAGGGCTGTTAAATTTGGTGTTTTGGGCACAATTCTCTCTGAATGCTGGACAACATGGCACCTCATGGCAAGGAACTCTCTGAGCGGCTGAAAAAAAGGATTATTGCGCTTCACAAAGATGGCCTTGGCTATAAGAAGATTGCCAACACCATGAAAATGAGTTGCAGCACAGTGGCTAAGATCATACAGCGGTTTTCCAGGACAGGTTCCACTCGGAACAGGCCTCGCCAGGGTCGACCAAAGAAGTTGAGTCCACGTGCTCAGCGTCATATCCAGAGGTTGGTTTCCAAAAATAGACGTGCGAGTGCTTCCAGCATTGCTGCAGAGGTTGCAGAAGTGGGATGTCAGCCTGTCAGTGCCCAGACCATATACGCCGCACACTGCATCAAATCGGTTTGTATGGCCGTCGCCCCAGACAGAAGCCCCTTCTGAAACCGATGCATAAGAAAGCCCGCAAACAGTTTGCTGAAGACAATGAATCCAAGAACATGAGTTACTGGAACCATGTCCTGTGGTCTGATGAGACCAAAATAAACCTGTTTGGGTCAGATGGTGTCCGGCGTGTGTGGCGGCACCCTGGTGAGGAGTACCAAGACAAATGTGTTTTGCCTACAGTCAAGCATGGTGGTGGCAGCATCATGGTCTGGGGCTGCATGAGTGCTGCCGGCACTGGGGAGCTGCATTTCATTGAGGGACACATGAATTCCAATATATACTGTGACATCCTGCAGCAGAGCATGATCCCCTCTCTTCGGAAACTGGGCCGTAGGGCAGTTTTCCAACATGATAATGACCCTAAACACACCTCCAAGATGACAACGGCCTTGCTGAAGAAGCTGAAGGTTAAGGTGATGGACTGGCCAAGTATGTCTCCAGACCTAAACCCAATTGAGCACATGTGGGGCATCCTCAAGAGGAAGGTGGAGGAGTGCAAGGTGTCCAACATCCGTGCGCTCCGTGATGTCGTCGTGGAGGAGTGGAAGAAGATTCCAGAAGCAACCTGAGCAGCTCTGGTGAATTCCATGCCCAGGAGGGTTAAAGCAGTGCTAGATAACAATGGTGGTCACACAAAATATTGACACTTTGGGCACAATTTAGACATGTTCACTATGGGGTGTACTCACTTTTGTTGCCAGCTGTTTAGACATTAACAGCTGTGTACTGAGTAATTTTCAAAGGACAATAAATCTATACTGTTATTCAAGCAGCACACTGACTACTTTAAGTTATATCAAAGTTTCAGTAGGATAATGTTATCCCCTGAAAGGATATAACAGAATATTTGCAAAAATCTAAAGGGTGTACTCACTTTTGAGATATACTGTACATAATAACCTCTACTACAGATATAAAGTCAGTTTAAGCTACACTTCACTTCATCTTTCTCATCTGTATCCTCTGTATCTTGTCTATTCTTAAGGGTAGTGGGTGCATGCAGGCTTGACATTAGTGTGTCATTGCAGGCTATCGTTTACACGCACACAAACACAGTCAGTGTTGTGTAATCTGATCCAGATCTCCTCTTGTATCCTATTCTCCATCCATGTCTGCTTTACTGACAGAAGCAGAGAGAGGCATAACTATTTTTGGAAACAAAAAAAACACAAGCACAACTTTACTTTTGTCATCTTGTGTTGCTATTTTTACATCCTGGTGGAGCTTTTAGCGATTTATGGACACAATCTTTGTGTCTTATTCGAAGGTTCCACTCACAGTACGGAAACTTTACATTTCTTTCTTAACTTAACATCTCCGGCTTTGCTCGTTTTGTATTAAACCTGTATTATTTTAAAACTACTGCTACTTTTTGAGTGGTCATCAACTCATAAAGTCTGACCTCTTAATAGACAGTTGTCAATAGCAGTGGCACAGTGAGGCAAGCTTGTGCCTTCAGCACGTGATCAGTGGCCTGGTTCAATGATAATTCCCTGCTTCTCAAGTTGACAAGACCAAACACATCATGGATGGATTGTGAAGAATCACAGAGAATACATTGGGTGTGTCAGATTCCGGCAGAAGAAGGCTGCATTTGGACTGGAACAGTCCTCCATCCATGTTCAGTCACTCATTAGTGCTACAAGTAAGGAGAACAAACATAAATTTGTGTAGGGAGTTGTCCATTTTTATTTTAAATGTACAAGGCGTGAAAAGAACATTATGTTTTCATAATTAAATTTTCTTTTCTTTTTAATCAGGTGGTTTATGACAAAACATTCCTTCTAAATTGAATTGTCTCTACACCAGACAGCATTTATACAAAAGGTTTTTCTGAAATTATGTGGAAGTGTAGTGTGTCATCTTGTCTGAGTGAATTTGCCCTTGGCACTGTGGTGATGCATGAATCATCAATGCAACTCTTTTGATTAATAAAGATTTAACAAAAGCACATGCACCTTGTTATTACAATAAAGGGACGCCGGATCTCCAGAATTCTGAATGAAGAGTGCATTTCTTTATTATCATTTTTCTTTTTTTCCAGATGGAAAAACCTGGTGGAGGCAGGGCGTGTCGACTCCCCAGCTTTACCTGAAGAACTGGAAGGTGAGCATGTTTCACTGTCAGCTGGCCAGAGAAGATGTTGTCAGTAAAAAAGACTAATGCCACCAATAAACACTAGGGGTTTCATTTCATTAAGTAAATTATATTTTTTCTACAATGTATGTTAACTGTAGAATATTCCTAAAAGATGTGTATCCGTCATAAGTCATAAAATAAAAAGGTATCCATCCATAACCTTACCATCCCAGTACAGTTTAAGGTCTCATTATACTTTAAACAAACATGTCTTCCCACCAATTGTTCTGAATAAAAAAGGTGCATGTTAAATGCAGATGTGTGACAGGACACAAACATGTCCATCCACAATCCCAACCTCCACACAGTTACTCTACACCTCGCAACATAAAGGACACTTATTCCTTAATTGGCACTGAACTTTGGCAACGGATTTAAAATGTGAGGTACAGAATTGTAAAATATGGAAACGATTCCTTTGGATACACTCATTCATTCTGTACACATGCAGGCTCAGAGGGCACCAAGCAACTGGGAGGTTGTCAAATTGGTACCCTCTGAGCCTGCATGTTCTGAGCAGTGAAGCCCCTGCTAAAGACTAAAAACGTTTTTTGGCTCTACAGCTACTGTATGGGGGTTCATTTTTATACAACTCTTCCATTTTAATTATATGAAGGCTTGAAGTTATGCATTATTAGGGGTGTGGCCACTTTGAGTGACAGGTGAGTGCTGTCTCAGGTCACTAACCGCTTGCTGTCTGATCTGCTGCGTCACCCCAGCCAGCCTCAACACCGATGATGCTCATTTTTAGATTAGGCGTCTTACTGTGGCCCCTACACTAAGAAATGATTAAGACCTCCAAATATAGCACCCGTTGTGAATGTTATTATTCCATTAAATGGACATCAGTTGTGGACAAACTGCAGTTTTAAACTGTTACGATGTGGTACGAGAGAGGACCCAAATGCAGAATGCCAGGTTTAACAAGAGGAGAGCTTTATTAATAAAAGCTTATAAATACAAAAGGTAAAAAGTAAACTGAAAACAAAAAACAGGATTACAAGAGGGAGCACGAGGAAACATCAGGTAACATGGACGACAAACCAATGGGAACAATGGGACAGACACTTAAGGGACAAACAAGGCCAGGGAACTAAGGGGGTAGCTGGACGGGGGAGGCTGGTCAGGAGGCAGGGCAGGAGGCCGGGCAGGCGGCCGGAGAAGCCACTCTGGAGGCCGGGCAGGAGTCACTGGGGTCTCGGGAGGCCGGGCGGCATGAACGGGGGTCTACAGCTGCCCAGCGGCAGTAATGGGGGTCTGCAGAGGCCCGGCAGCAGGAGCTGGGGACTGGGCGCTGATACGCCATCAGGATCTCTTGCTCTGAGGCCTGGAAGTCCCCTTGAGACCTTCCAGGGCCAGGAGAGTACCCAGGAATGGGTCAGGCGAGTTGACAGGAAGGCAGACTGATCGGCGAGGTCGACGAAATCCCTGACTTCCTCAGACAGAAGACTCTTCAACCACAGCTTCTCAGCCACCTTCCTGTGTGCCTTTCGAAGAGGAGGCTTCTTCCCATTGCCCAAAAAGACAGATTAAGGGAATATAAAGTTCATAAATATCGTTGTTACGAACAGCTGGGTCCATTCTTGGTCGGTTCGTACTGTTATGATGTTGTACAAGGGAGGACCCAAATGCAGAGTGCTAGTGATGGCAGTGTGATACTGAAGCTCCGATACATGCTTCAAACTCTGGACTACAATTCCATAGAACCACTGCTTCGAAGCTTGCTTTAAATCACGTGATATATGACGTCCGAAGCAGTAACTGCTTCATTTCCTGAATGAATCACCGGACTGGTTCGCGGTCCAATCAGGTGATACGCTGCCACTGCCTCATCTCGATTCTGACAGGTTGAGACAGTTTTGAATTTGAGCGCCTCAACGCTCTAAACAATGCACAATGTGTGGGTTGTTGTCGTAGTATGCGTTATTGCTGTTGAGTTGTTGGTATTGCATTTGTATTTGATCATTATGGAGCCAGCCAACTAGCGAAACAATTTTTATGCACGCCAGCATCATCTGTTCCTTGTGTGCAAGTAAAGAAACCAGATCTAAATCTGTTGAAAGAATAATGTAGATCCCACATAAAAATGCGCAGCCCCAGTGGCACTGCTCGTAGAGCTGGCGTTCCATCAATTAAAGGCTTTTCAAGGCAAAGATACTTTAAATCCACTGTAGCCTTGCACTTCGCCAGTAGAGGTCACTGTACCTGAATCTTCGAGTAATGAACCCATTTCCAAAACAATTGGCTGAAGTGGTTCAGTGCTTCACAAAAACTTCATTTGCCCATCACTACAGAACACAAGAGGGTTAATCAAAAGGAGAGCTTTATTAATAAAAGCTTATAAATACAAAACAGGGTAAAAGGTCAACTTAAAACACAAACCGGGGAGGCATCATGTAACATGGAAGACGAACTGACAAGACAGAGATATACACACACAGACACTAATCAAGGGAACGAGACACAGCTTGGGGAGAAAAGCAAAGAGACAAGAGGGCAGGGTGAATGGGCACAGGAGGATCAAATCAACAATCACAGAAGAAGGGAAAACACAAGGACAGCAAGTAAAACAAGACACGACACAAGGGGAGTGAACTTTTCAAAATAAAACAGGAAGTAGAAAACCAAGATCATGACATAAACACGTGGTTAATGTTGTGAATTGAAACAAAACTACTTGTTCAGGTTTAGCCAACAAAAGTACAGTACTTGGTTAGGTTTAGTAAAAGATCATGTTTTGGTTCAAATAAGTACCTTTGTTACGTTATTTAAGTTATGTACATAATTTAAGTATGTTATGTAGGTACTTACGTAAATTAAAATAAGAATGTCTTTGTGGTGGTGTGTGTCTGATGCCCTCAGGAGAATGAGAAGATGGCTGTAGCTTGATTCACTTTCTGTGGCTGTTTCTAAAACTGAAAATGAATGCTTATATATAATGCAAAAATGTGTTATATGTTTTCCTCTTGTTAATACTTATGTTGTTCCCATCACTACTACTTCCAGCAGACAGTACAGTATGATTGTGGTAGGGGATTTCAGAGACTTTAATATGATCATACAAGTTGTTTGCTCAACGCTTTCTGAAGTTTTTAGTCTTGTGCTCATTAATGAAAGAATGTATTTGAATCAAAGAGAAAAGTAGACCAGTAGGATTTTCTGGCAGACTGTTGGCATATGTGTTTCACCATCAGCCAGTTTCCACATTGCCCATATGATCCTGAAAGAAATTGCTGAGAAACTCATTTCATAAGTGATGTTAAATATTAACCTTACCTGCACAATGGGAAGGTGTCACGTGTCAATTAAGTAATTAAAGAGGTGCAGGTGTTGGCTGCAGGCATCCCACAAGGCTGTAGAGACAGGGCCTCTATAGGCTAAAAGCCAGACAGGGAACCCAGACACAATTTCCATGTCAAAAGGCTGATGGAACAGGTTGGGTCAGCTTTCAGTAGTTAAAATATATGTAACACTGTATATGACTAAATGAAATGCAAATACTAAAAAGTGGCATGGCTCTCGGTACGGTAAGTTGGTCGTCGTCACCACTTTTTGCTCCAGAATGAAATATCTTGTAATAACTATTGAATGAATTGCCATGGACTTTGCTTTAGACATTAGGGGATTACTTTGGGGATTGCCTGATTTTTCAGCTAGCTGATGCCAACAGGTTAAAGCTTTCAGCTATCGACTACAATGACTGGCACAACATTTTTCAGGAACATTCAGAACAACATACAGTAGAGTTTTTGACTGCTATTAGCACTATGCAGTAAAACATTTAAGAGTGAGTCAACTTATTTTGTTAGTATATCATGCACATGCACAAGTACAGCCCTGCTGGTTGCTATTTCCCTATTTAATGTGCCAAGAAATGTAGCATTAAGTCAACAAAAGCAAGGATAAAGAAGACTACTAGCAAGCAAATATGGACGTGTAGGTTTCACTTTTATTAAGCCGCAATGATGCTGCCACTGAACAGGTAATTACTGTTAGAATGATTGGTTTTATTTCATTACCACTGAGCCTTATGGCTCATCAGAGGTAATTAATTCAAGGATTCATACCTTTTCCTGAAATCAAGGGGAGCTTGGCTAGCTTTCTGCCCTCGCTCCACTTGTCCCTGTGGTGTTGCACACTCCACTGTACAGAAAATAACACATGACAAACTGTGACTGTGGTGAGAAACAGTGAATACAAACATTGGTAACAAAACAACTCACTCGTGTGAAATCTCATCTATCACTACCAATAGGTTGAATATTATCGGTTAAGAATTTATCCACATAATGAGGAATGAGAAAGACTGTCAATAGTCTTTTTTGGTTGTCACCAGCTTTTCACTCCTTTGTAAGAGAACATTTGCATACAGTTGAACCTTTCACAACTTTCACAATATCACATCACTTTGTGACTTTTCAGCCTGAGTTGCGGTTGCAGCATATTCTTTCCAAGGTTCATTTCACAATGAACACTATCCCATTGCTTCTCCAATGTTTGAGTCTGTATTTGTTAACAGTGGAGGAGCAGTGGTGGAAAGTAACTAAGTGCATTAGCTCAGCTTTCTTTACTGTGCAGATTCAGATTATTTGTTTCCCATGAGCGATGTTTTTTCAAAGCACATGAATGGACAGCTATTGGATTGAACTGAATGAAGCGATTCGACTCAGCAAAGTGATTTGTGATTTTCACCTCTAGTATAAAAAGTGGTCGAAATTAGCCTAACCTCTTCTTGCTGCAACAACAATGTGATATATACATGTGATATATACATCCATATATATATATATTATCTTATATATTTTTTTTTTTCTTTACTCAATGAGTGAATCTCCAAGTTTCCCTTACCAACCAGCCAGCCTGCTGACCAAAGTAACTATGTGTTCCTTGATATTATCAGGTAATGCTGTGGGTGGTGGCATCATTGCTGACACTAGTAGAAGATGTGCTTTCTGAAGAGGACAATAAAGAGGCTCAGTCAGACCTCCATGTCTTCAGGCTCCCCATCCTGTCTCCTGCTGAGGATCTGGAACAGGCTAGCAGGGTCCACACACCCTGGCCTAAAGCCCTTGGCAAGTATTTTATTTCTTATTTCATCAGCAAGGTATAAGCATGACTACAATCGAGTTGTTGATGTACTTTAATATGGCTGAACCAGGATATAGCCAACCAAGACGTTTCAATCCATGACTTTCAGACTGTTCGGGCCAACAAGGATTGCACCGAGAGCGGTATGCCTAAAGGTGCAGGGCTTGCTGTTCTAGTAAACAACAGATGGTGCTCTAGGCACATTACACATTTTTTGCATTGGGACTCCACCCAAGGAAATTTCACATGCCATTACAGTGGCTGTTTACGGCGTGTAATATAATTCATACCGCCATAGCTGGACTCCAGACTCAACACCTGAGTGCACTCATTGTAATCTCGGGTGACTTCAACCATGTGACCACGAAAACTACCGTCCAATATATGAGCTGTCCAACCAGAGAGGAGAGGACACTGGACTGGCTGTATGCTAATGTTACAGCCCCCCGGGTAGGTCAGATCACAACCTGGTGCACCTCACCCCCTGCTATATGCCTCTGGTGAAGAGTCAGCCTGCGACCACAAGGACAGTGAGGAGATGGTCAGAGTATACCTATAGATCGTGTGCATGTGACGTCTTCTTCCATTTTCCCCCTTTAATTATGTGGTTTCTTTTAGGAAGTTTTTCCTTGTGCGATACGAGGGTCTAAGGACAGAGGGTGTCGTAACCTGTACAGTCTGTAAAGCACACTGAGACAAATGTATAATTTGTGATATTGGGCTATACAAATACATTTGATTTTTTATTTTTTTTGCATGTGACGTCACGCTTATTTCCCAACCCGTAAGTCAACCATGTTGGATGATATACACAACCAAGATGGCGTCCGTTCACGTGTGAGTTGCTGCAGCGCTTCGTAATTTTCTTTGTATTTAAACGTCTAAGATTGAAAGAAAATGCCAACCGTGTGCGCAGTGTATAATTGTGGTCATAACGCTACTCGTGACCCAGAGAAACGGTTCTTTAGATTTTCTAAAATAATCAAAAACAACGATCCACAAAAGAGGGATGAATTGCTGTCTACCGAACGCCGTAAGCTGTGGTTTAGCAACATAAATCGTAAGGATTTAACAGAAGAAAAAGCACAATTCACCCGTGTGTGTGGCGTCCACTTTATATCTGGTAAGAGCTCATGCTAAAGCTATGTTTTCAATGTTTATGTTAAACATTTGTGCTTATGATATACCCGAACACTGTAAGACCTTACTTTTCGTCACCAGGAGAAGCGGTCTTTTTTTGGCCGAGGTAAAATCCATATCACTGACTGGTAAATAAGGCACTTTCTTTACATGTGATGGCAGCCATTTGCTTTTTTCTTCTGTGCATGTTTTTGTTTTGCTTATTCTTGAGCCTACTTCACTTGCGAAAAGCAAAGCACCAATGTGAGAACATGCTTCGCTTAATCCAGCCATACAATCACAGTGTGCGAGGATAACATCGCCGCTCTTCTCACTCACAAACCACGGCTTGAGCGGTGTATCTCGAGATCTTTGAGAGTGATTTACACGGGCATGGACGAGCACCCTGTCATCTTTCAGTGGTTTGGTAAGAAGACTACCAACCCAGCCAGAAACAAAGAAATTCTAAGCATCTAAGCTCTTGTATGCCTTCATTTGTGCGTTGGTTGCCCACGACGTTTGTAGCACAAGGTAGTTCACAATATCCGGATATTCAATGGGCGGTAATGAATCTAAATCCTCAATATAATCCGACGACTTTAGCGTGTACGGGTCAAGTCTGCAAATTTGGACTTTTTCTCTAAATCTGGTCTTTGCAGAGGACTCCGGAGAGTCAAAATACTTTGAAGAAGTCGGAGTTGTATTGTTGTTCGCTTCCAAACATTGTTGATTTGTTTTTCATCCAAAATGGCGTCGCACGCATAAGTCACACAGTTTTGTCACGTGTTTGCACACTACCTATAGGCCCTGACGCACCAAACAGACATCAAAGAACTAGTGGCAACAAGTCACACTAGAACACACCGCAAAGACTACAGCCAGAAGAATAAAATAGCTCTCAATAACAGCTGGTACTGGTAGTCTGCATTTGTCATTAGTAAAAAAACTAAAACTGGAAGACCTATGACTGCAGATTTACAAGCCGTTGTTATGATGCACACATTTAAACAAAGCAGCCTTTGCAGACCATTTTCACATCATTCTCACTGACCACATATCGTCATTGCAGACGGCCGTGTCGTTGTGAAAATATCTGAATGTTTGATTGATCAGATGAGACATGAAAAGAGCCTCTGTGTGCACCCTCTTCACTTTAGTCATTTGTTTATTTTCCTCACATCCGTTTCTCTTCTCGTGCACTGATTCACTGAAGCTGAACAGCCAATCAGAGTGATTTCTTTTGCCGACAGTCTCCTCCGACATTTATTTAATGACCTTTTAAGGCACTTCAGGGCTGATTTAATGTGACAGACTGCCATGCACTCTGTGAGCCCCATGGAAAATATATGGATGGACTTAAGGAGTGCATCACAGACTAGATGAACTTCTGTGTGGACTGAACATTCCAGACAATGACTGTTCATTGTTATTCAAATAACAAACCATTGGTAACAAAAGACATCAAGGCCATCCGGAATGCAAAGAAGAGAGCTTTTAGAGATGGTAATAGGGGGAGGTGAGAACAATACAGGGGGACATGAAAGTGAAGATCAGGGAGGCTAAAGAGGAGGAAGCTGGAGAGGAAGCTACAGCAGAACAACCTGAGATAAGTATGGAGCGGCATGAAGACCATCACTGCTCTCAGGCCGACTGGCAACAGAGGAATTGAATGAGGCGTAAACAAACTTACTCGGTTCTTCAATGGATTTGACACAATGGTGATTTGACTCAACTGTTGTATAGACGGAATCGGAGTTTCGGGCTTCCGGTGGAATCGCAATGCATGCTGGTGTGACAAGCCTAGAAAAGTGGCCGCTACAAGGGCCGCCATATTGGATTTCTTCTCTATGTGTTTACATTGTATTTAGCTTATTCTTCAAGCGTGTTGTAAACAAACCTACTACTCTACAATGAGTTTTGAACTCCTTTCTTATGATGAGGTTCAGATGTGGTAAGTATTTTGCCGCAAACAGAATTTAAAGGTTTCAGGAACAAAACTCGAGCTTATTGCCAGGGTGTTTGCTGCATCAGAGATGGGCATTGAGGAGGAACCAACAGCTAACAAAAGACTTTCAATCACAGAAAAAGAAAAGACTAAGCTTTTGGTTATGCCGAGTGGCGTTTCAGTGCCTGATCCCTTGACATTGCAGGATGGCTAGGTCAATGAAAACAACAGCATGACTTCTTGGCCGCCGATATACCTCAGCGATATAACATTATTTTTAATGTCTGACCACCCAGGGAACGATGTCGAGTTTCATAAACGAACTTTGAACGAATACAAAGAAGGCAAAGCATTTAGACTGTTTGACTCTGGCTGGTTGAAACAAATATCTTTCAATCCTCTCGCAGATTCTCAGTATTGCTTTTTGAAAGCAAAATGTACTCATTCAATGAAAGTTTCCCATACGCCACATTCGGCATGGATCTGCGCAGTCAAGAAAACTGGCGATATCATAAGTGCTTATTGCAGTTGTGTTGCAGGGTAAGCTATTATAAATATATACCTAACTTGTGTTTGTTAATTATTATAAAACTCAATATATAGAAAGTACATTTGTCAATAATATAATCTATAGTAGATAGACTACATACCCCAGGTCGAGTTCAGCATCAGGGAATTCATTTGTTGGTTTTCCTTGCATGACATGCTCACTGCAAATCCGCCAAGATTTCTTGGGCTCCCAAGACTTCCCATTGTAATCCTGTCTCTTTACAGCTTTGGTCCATGCTAGCCTTCTATCATTGTTGTGCTGTTGGAAATGGAAATAGTTCGAACAGGAGCTTGCAGTCGCAATATTTGCAATCGTGAAGCTCACAATGAGATTCTGCCCATTTATTTAGCTTTTTCCCACTGTTTGAACATCCTTTCACCACACAATGTCGGTGTCCAAATCCCATAACTAGAAGAGCGATGATTACACACTAAAAACTAGCCAAATACAACGTAAACATGCTTGAAGAATAAGCTAAATACAATGTAAACACGTAGAGACGAAATCCAATATGGCGGCCCTTGTAGAGTTGGTGCTCACTTTTCTTGGCTTGCCACACAAGCATGCATTGGGATCCCACCGGAAGCTCGAAACTCCGATTCCGTCTATGACACCAACCATCACCTACTTCACTCTCTTCTCCTCACTACAGTCCCCCATCCCCCTGTGAGGGTCCTACTCACACACTCCCCTACTCTGGTTCCCAGACTGTCTGCCCTCTTCAACACATCCATCCATCCACCTGGTCTAGTGGTTCGGCTTCCAAATAGAACACCAGATGGTTGTGAGTTCAATACCAGGACTGCCACCTGAGCAAGGTACTTAACCCTGAGCTGCTCCAGGTAGACTGTCCCTGTAGTTAGTTCACTGTAAGTCGCTCTGGATAAGAGCGTCTGCTGAATGACCTGTAATGTAATGTAATGTAATGTGAGGAGGCTGAGTACACGGCTGGGGTGGGCAGCTTTGTCTCATGGTTTGAGCAGAACCATTTACAGCTCAAAGTGACAAAGACTTAAGAGTTGATTGTTGATGGCCAAGGTACCGGTGAGGATTACAAGTACCTGGGAGTGCATATTGACAATAAACTGGACTGGAGGAGTAGCTGCTGTTGGACTAAAGCTAATGAGGATCCTAATAAATGAAATTAAATACTAATTTCAGCTACCAAAATGCTTTCCCCCCCCATGCTTTAAATGGACTAAGTGTTACTTTTTATCCAGTTTTAAGCCACATTTTTGTATTAATCTTTTTAAATCTTGGTCGATTTTAACTATATATATTTTTGATTTAAGACAACTGTATATTAAATTATCAGTAAAACCAGCTGAGCAAACATAAGTGGCAGCGAAACAGCTAATTTTAACTACTTTTATACTTCTACTACTACAGTATCTACTGGGTGGCTTGTGAACTTCTCCCAGGGATCAAGTTTTATCTTAATCTATAATAATATGTCATCATTTATTTGTTGATTACATTTTGTATTATTAATCTGAATCTGCAAAGTAACTAAAGGTATCAAATAAATGTAATAGAATACTCAAATTAAGTACAAGTCCCTCAAAATAGAATGAACAGTAGTACAGTAAGTGTACTATGTTACTTTCCAGCGCTGTTGTTAAGGTTAGTAAATCTTTGTCATGTTTAAAAGAAACCAAGGCTGACTGTTGGTCTCTCATGTCAAAGTCACACGCTTTGTTGACCTACTCATCCACCCCAAACTTCCCCCGGGAAGTTTTGTGGCTCTATAACTGTTGCAATTATTCTGCCTTTTCTTCTGACAGACGAGAGCCATCATTGTTACAGCAGCTCGACCTAAACATATGTTGTTTGAGGCATTTGATCAAACGACTGATGCTATCTACCTAGATTACCTAACAATTACTCATTCTGCTACTGTACCTTAAGGTGGTCCTGACAGTGGTCAGTTGCTGAGATGTGATCTTCTTTGGTAGAGAAACCTCACCTTGTCTATCACTGCCTCAAAATGTAATTTTATGTATTTATATACATGTATATGTAATTTGAATTGTTTCTAAAATTATCATAGAACTTGAGATGCATAAACTAGCCCTTACAAAAATAGTAAGAAACAATTAGTATTTTTTAGTATGTTGGGAAACTTTATAAAACATGCCCAGTGGGAACACATAAAGAGTCTTCTGCGTAGGGGCCATATTACATTGGCTGCCTGCAGGTATCCACTGCGAGGCTTTTATAATGTTTGGAAAGGCACTCTTCATTTCCATCCTTCATTGTAACATTGTAACTTCATAAATCTGAGATGGAGGCCATAAAATAGCAGCGTGTCACTCCTAGATGACTAATGTAGCCTCTGGAAATGTGCCTGGTAGTTTTCAACACTGAGTATAGCCCCGGTCAACTGAGCAAGGACCCCAACATGGTGAAAATAATCAATTCAATGTGCAGGTTTCTGCATGCATCATAGTCCTTTCTTCACAGCTAGCAGATGTCTGTTTATTCTACAAGTCAGTTTGGTTAGTAGCCACAGCAGAACTCTTTATGATAAATAATACCTATCTAATAATGCGTATAATAAATAAAAAATTGAAACTAGAAAGGTTCACTCAATAAAGTGCAGATCTCCGCCAGGTATGTCCACAACCAGCATGTCATTCAAACATGTATGTTTGAATGAATGCAAAGCAGCGCTTTTTCACTCGCATGTCTCACGCAACAGATTGTAATCTTTGCAGCTCTCTTCAGGTCCTTGAACATGCATAACTTATGCATAACTAATAACACAAACAAATATTAGGCTGACAGGTACAGTATTATGTGAGATTAGCTGTGGACAGACAGACAGACAGACAGACAGGCATGCAGGCAGGCAGGCAGGCAGGCAGGCAGACAGACGGTTCCAAGTAAGCTACCCACTGACATGCCGTTAACTGAATTATTATTGAATCAGGTTAAAGGTATGGTAGATTGATACTTCAAGCATCAATCTGATCTAGTGGGTTTTTTCATTAATAATCTTAGTCTTTGTTATTATTTAAACAAAATAAATAATAATAATAATAATAATACATTAATTAAAAGGTTTGAATGGCAAAAATAGCAATGGACAAGAATGAATAATAATGGATGTAAAAAAAAAAAGTTCACTCATGGGTGAGACAGTCAAAATATGTTTATCTAAAACTATGTAAAATACAAGAAGATTTGTTAGTCATGTTTATAATAAGATTTCTTAGGGTATTTGTATTATGTTTACTGAGGAGGATAGCATTTTTACTCCTGATATGTCTTATGGGACATGCCTTCTCCCCCCAGCCTATATGAACTGAAAGAATGGTGATTGAAGCAATTACTGCACATGTCTATTATGTGCTATGACATGTGCTGTCGTGCAAACCGTTTTGTTTCTACGTCTAAAGTTATATTCATGAAAGTGATGAAAAATATTACACTGACACATTTTCTTGTGGCCTTGCTGTCACTAAATACAATAGTAATGTTTAGCACAGTTAAACTTGATTGCCTGAACATTGCCCAATTCACTTGAAAAACATGACATAGTTGTGTAATTACATGAAATATTGCAAACCCATGTGGCATGTTTAAGCATGGATAAATATGTACCTGAGAAGTCCTGTGCTCTTTGCCTGGGGAATATTTCGATGCATTTTTCTGTTCTTTTTTTTCTCGTGATTACAAGTTTTCTTTTCGTAAACATGAAGGCATGAACTGACAAGAACCTATATGCAGCTGTAATTGAGGATTCTACAGTGGTAGTAACTTTTCCCAAAGGCGAAAATACTGCATGGAGACATTTAGGAAAAGTGCCGGGCAAAACTATCCCCAGGTCAGGAAGTAGAAATCAGTCAAACACCCAGGCTGCCCTACGGAGAAGGAACGTTTGATGAGTTTGTTTGAAATGTTCCTGGCATCTGAGAAAACAACTTCAGCTCCTGCTGGAGTTCAGCCAGCAGCTCCACTCCCCTGCTGGTAATGACCCTGCATAGTGACAGTAGTACATTTTGCAGCTCTCAGCTGATAATCAGAGTCCCAGTTTCAACGCCCATGTCTGTTTTCAATGCTCTTCTCTGATAGCTCATCAAACTAATCCAAAACATAAACTAAAGTGTGAAGTTTTTCACCTTTCAGTCTCTAAAGGCCAAAGCAGACTTCTGGAGACTTCAGGAGGAATGCTGCTAAAGGTCCCTTGCAAACATATCCTCTGAAGAGCTAATTACAAAGCTGCATAAAGCAACTTTTACAGTACAGGTATTGAGAACTACTGAGCTAAGAGAAAGGATTACTCTGTTACTGTGACTGATCATGTCTCTGAATTAATTTCCTCACTATTTCTACATTGATTGATTGACGGGTGCCAGAGAATATGAAATACAATATTCATCAGGAGGACCATAGGAGTGTGAAAATGAACTATATTAAATTAGATTAAATTATACTAAAACATTTAAAGTCCAAATTAGTTCAATTACTTTAAATTTGAGATTTGATTAAATTGAACATTATGTTAAAATAAATTATAATTTGACTTAGTTCAATCAGAATAAAAAAAATTAAACTAAAACATTGTAAGAAAATTAAAAGTATTCAATACAATTACAATGTACATTTTAAAAACATGGATCATTGTAGAGTATTTTTGGTTTGAAGAATATTTCCTACAGACATCTGAGATAGAAGTTCATCAAGCGTTGTAAACTGTTTTTTCACTGAGTCACAGATCATAAATCATTGCTGTGCAATAATAGGTTACTTTCATTGACAGGTGCATGTTTCAAAGTGTTGTTCTAATTTCATTTTTTTAGACGAGATATTTCCAGGGATTTTATATTCTTAGTGCCTTAACCCTTCTTAGTGCGGTTCCTTTTATGCCAACACAATGTTCCAGTCTCTGTAGTAGAATGTCATGATCAACAGTGTCGAAAGCAGCACTGAGGACAAGAACAGAGACAAGTCCTTTGTCTGATGCCAATAGAAGGTCATTGGTAACTTTCACCAGTCTGTGCTATGATGAACTATGATGAACTCTAAATCCAGATTGAAAAACCTCAAATAAACTATTATTATGTAAAAAATAACTAAAAAAATAAAAATAACTGCTTTCTCAAGGATCTTAGCGAGAAAGGGAAGGTTAGATATCGGCCTATAGTTGGCTAAAACCTCTGGATCAAGACAAGGCTTTTTAAGAAGTGGTTTTATTACAGCTACTTTAAAGGATTGTGGTACGTAATAATAATAATAATAATAATAATAATAATAATAATAATAGAGACAGGTTGATCATATTTAATAACGAGGTGTTAATTAAGGGTAAAACTTCTTTAAACAGTTTAGTTGGAATCGGGTCTAAAAGACATGTTGATGGCTTAGACGATGAGTTTGTTGAAGTTAGTTGGTTAAGGTTGATATACAGTCTAGATATATTTATATGTATATGTTTTTAAAATTCCAGAGGTTGAAGTTAAGTCATTACCAATTGAGGTAAGGAGGAGATTAATTTTGTCTCTAATAATTATAATTTTATGGTTAAAGAAGCTCATGAAGTCGTCACTACTGAGAGATATAGGAATAGAAGGCACTGTAGAGCTGTGGCTCTCTATCAGCCTGGCTACAGTGCTGAAAAGAAACCTGGGGTTGTTCTTATTTTCTTCTATTAAGGAAGAGTAATAAGCTGCTCTGGCATTACGGAGAGCCTTCTTATACATTTTAAGATGATCTAACCAGACTAAACGAGATTCTTCCAATTTAGTGGAACGCCATTTACTTTCAAGATTTCTCGACTTTTGTTTTAGTTTGCGGATTTGTAAATTAAGCCATGGAGCTTTCTTTTTCTGTTTTATGATCTTCTTCTTTAGAGGAGCGACAGAGTCGAGTGTTATTCGCAGTGAGGCTACAGCACTAACAACAAGATGATTAATTTGGGAGGGACTAAAGTTAGCATTGGAGTCCTCCATTATATTGATATTGAGTCCTGGTATTGAATTAAGTGCTGATGGAATCACTTCCTTAAATTTAGTCACAGCACTTTCAGATAAACATCGAGCGTAAGGATATTTTGCCTACTGGCTTGTAGTCCAGTAACAGGACTTCAAAAGTTATTAAAAAATTGTCTGATAAAAGAGGATTATGTGGACACACTGATAAACTTTCAATTTCAACACCATATCCCAGAACAAGGTCCAGAGTGTGGTTTAAACAGTGAGTTGGTTCATGTACAATTTGACTAAATCCAATTTAATCTAATATTGAGATAAATGCATTATTAAGGCTGTCACTATCAACATCCACATGAATATTAAAGTCACCTACAATAATTACTTTATCTGTTTTAAGGACTAAACTTGATAAAAATTCTGAGAATTCAGATAGAAATTCAGAATACGGACCAGGAGGGCGGTACACAGTAACAAATAAAACTGGCTTCATTGTTTTCCATGTTGGGTTTGAGAGCGTAAGAACAAGGCTTTCAAAAGAGTTATAGTTTAGTTTAGGCTTAGGATTGATCAAGAGGTTTGAGTCAAATATGGCCGCAACTCCACCTCCTCGGCCAGTACATCGAGGAATGTGAGTATTAATATGACCAGATAGAGTGGATTCATTTAGACTGACATATTCTTCATGTCCCAGCCAGGTTTCAGTGAGACAAAATCAATCAATCTTATTATCTGATATTAAATCATTTACCAATCCAGCTTTCGTTGATAAAGATCTGATGTTTAAAAGCCCACATTTAATTTTTCGATTTAGTTGCACTTTTGCAGCGGTGGTGTTTATTTTAATTAGGTTTTCATGTATAACTCCTCTTCTGTAACCATAGATTTGATTAATTTCAGTGGTCGTGGGGCAGACACAGTCACTATGGGGATTTGACAACGAATAGAGGCTAAGAAAAGACAGGATGACGAGAGAAGGAGAGAAAGAAAAAATTAAATTACGAAAAGGCAAGTGAAGCCTTTAAGAGAAATAGAGAAGTTAAGAGAAGAGAAGAAAAAATTAGTAGAACAGGAGAATAATGAAGTAAAGATAAATAAGTTGTATCCATCAGTGCCCAGAAGTAATTTTGAATTGATGCATTTTGGGAACAAAGAGGAGGAATTCATAGTCTTAAAGGTGACAAGACCACAAGACCCAGCGGGGGCAGTGGCAGCTGTTGTTGCCGGAGGACATTACCCTCCCCACCCTATCAAGGTGGTGACGAGCATGTGAGAGGCAGAATAGATGAAAGAGGAGATATGGGGTGTGAAACCCCCCTTCCTCCAATGCAGAGTTTTACGACTCTCAGACAGAGATCAAGCGATCTTTATCAGGGTATACAAGATAAACAGCCTAAGGACAAGTTTGACGAACACAGAAGAAATTTATAAATCATCAGAAATCAGTAGTGATATTAAGTACCAATCTGGTAGTGCACAACAGTTCCCTCTAATAGGAGTGTCAAATCCTAGAGCGGGGGAGGAGAACGGTGGAGTTGTACAGCCAGATACTATACATGTCTATAGAGCATGGAATCAACAGCATATTAAGGCTGCTACTGAAGGCATATCTACTCCACAGCAAGATTTGAGGGAGTTTGAGAATAGCATAAGAGGTTTAGCAAATAGTTATCGCCAAAATGCAGTAGAATTAGAATCATGTGTGAGAAGAATAATGGCATACACTTTCGGTAATGTAAGAGGTGATTGGAATCCTTTTGATGCCAATAATATACACCTGGCACATGGGACCGGTGCATTTGATGCTCAGCTAGATGGATTTATGGGAAGAATTAAATATCAGCATATGGCTAGAGCAGATTGGATAAAGATAAATGAATGCACAGCCTGAGACAGATGAGTCTGTGGTAAGATTTCTTGCCAGACTCAAGATCATATTTGACAGTTGTTGATCTTGGACACAGAGGCATAGTTGATGCCACTGTGTCCAAGATCAACAAGGCCTTTATATGCAATTGTTGAAAATGGCTCTGTTAAATGGAGTTCCACTCCCCGTGTCAACTCATGTTAAAAAACATTTGCTTGGGTGACAGACAGCCCCTCTGCAAGATGTAAAAGCTCACTTAATACATGCTACAGGAGTGTTTAAAAAAAAGGAAATAGGGAGCCCCTAGGAGGCAACACCCCGCAGCAGAGACATTTGGTGAAGAAAGCAAAGAAGAATGTGGAGCTTATTACCGAAACCCCAGAAGAAGCCAGGATAAGAGTAGAAGGACAGAAGCAGAGGGGGATGTTTTTAGGACAGAACAGGCAGAGAGGGAGTGTGTCATAACTGTAGTAAACCAGGACATTGGACGAGAGACTGCAGATCCAGACGTCGGAGGAATGACGGAGAGGAGACTCATAGTCGAGGGAGGAGCTACGAGAACGAGAACTCCTCATCATGACGGCCCACTCCTCCGGAATTAGGTCGTATATATCTGCATTCACACACACTATCCTAGAGCCAATTTAAAGAGGCAGCAATGTTAGAACTGAAAAGTGTAGGGTAGTGAGTGTACCCTATTTGAAGAGACACCATGGTTCAATGTGTGTGGATGACAGATATGTATACCTTTTGTGTGATTCCAGAGCCTGTAGAACAGTGAATAGAGTAGATACATACCATAGACTAATCAAAATAATGAGTGTAAAATAAAACGAGAGAATAAGTTTAGAGAAAATTGTAAGAAGACATTAGCATCGGACCATATTAGAGACGGTATCCGATTAAATAAGAAGTGTCTGAGGAAATTAGACCAATAGGCTGTAATTGAGTCAGGAGTAATAATTTAATGTCCTGACTTACCTTGCAATATTATTTCCAGTAGGGAAAACAGCGCTATCTATAGGATGGAGAATGGTACAAGATTTACAGGCAGTAAATAAGGCTGTAGTACCAAGAGCATCCACAGTCCCAGATACATTCACATTTTTAAATGACATGGCTCCAGAGAGCAAATTATTTTTAGTGAAATGAACTGACTTAGCAAACGCATTATTTTCCATTCCAGTGGAAAAAAGAAAGTCACTTTAGTTTGCGTTCCAATATGAGGGAAAGAAGTACAGTTACACAAGAATCCCATAAGAATATTGTGACAGCACCTACTATATTTTCACAGACATATAGCAGTTAATATAGCTAAATTTGGCCAACAGCTGAAGACGGAGAACCACATGACTGTGTGACAGAGACGGACCAGAAGACTGTACCAAGACCAGACTTGACCGACACTCCCTAAGAGGAATCAGAGATAGAAATGTTTGTTGACAAAGTTTATACAGGTAGTAACTATGCATTTTCTATTTCTGTATGTAAATGCACGCACATATGACAGGAACTGATCCAGTTTCAGTAGGCAACAGAAAAGCAGACGAGGAAGCCAAGAAGGCAGCACAATCACAGAAGTGAAGTTAAGTAGAATATGTAAATGAGAAGACAGACGCAACAGAACACATACACAGAGAGATTTTGAAATATATGCAGAATGCAGCTACAAAGTAAAGAAAAGCTATTTGGACTAAGAATAATTGCATACAGGACAAAGATGACATTTGGAACTGTACTTGACCAGAGAAGAAATTAGTACGAGCAAGACGTTTATATCAATGTGTACGTATTTTTTGAGCCATGGTAAGTAACCATGCCTCAACAGGGGGGAAGGTTACATTGATAGAAGGTATATTCATAGCATTTGGCTTTACAAACTACATAAAAAAAAAAAATTGTTCAACATGTACAAAGGACAACTTTCGTCCCCAAAGAGGCCGAATGCCGACTCAAGAATATCCATTTCAGCACATATGCATGGTTTTATTGAACTGAATAAATATGAAGGAAAGAATATTGTTTAGCAATAATAGACATATAAATTGGGTTGGCGTAGTTTCAACACATGCAGTAGACGTTATGACAGTAGCTAAAGTGTTTACAGCTAAATTAACTGTAAAATAAGGTAATGTTAGTAAAAGGATAATAATAATTGCTCTCCCTGAGGTTTCTTCCATTTTTCCCCCTTTAATTTTGGGGTTTCTTTTAGGAAGTTTTTCCTTGTGCGATGCGAGGGTCTAAGGACAGAGGATGTCGTAACCTGTACAGTCTGTAAAGCACACTGAGACAAATGTATAATTTGTGATATTGGGCTATACAAATAAATTTGATTTGATTAATAATAATCTTTATATAAGAATTGCAGCCCAAGGTACTTCACTGCAAAAACATAAATATTTGACAGAATAAGACCATTTGCGGTACAATAATCCCAGTGTTGATGTAAATGAATGTGAAAGAGCATTAATAATAGTATGAAATGGTATAATGGAAGTTAAAGTGCTTAGCACCAGGAATATTAATAATACACATTTTTCAAGAGGCTTATCGCCATTTGAGTTGTTTTATGCCTTATTATATTCCAGCTATGAGAGAACTTATGGACAAACAATCACATCTAGAATTAGACATAGACCTGACACACTGTAAAATGGTGTCACGGTGTGGTAAAGGTGAGGACCCAAAAGCAGAATGCAGGACAAGGATTTAACCAAAAGCGAGCTTTATTAAAACAAAGCCAAATCTAGAATACAAAACAAAGTAACGAAAACACAAACCAATCCGGGGTAGAGCAGAACACGAGCAGAGCAGAACACGAGCAGAACAAACACCTAACATCAATGACAATCCCACAAAACACACGGGGGCAGACAGGGTCCGGCAGCGGGAACTGAAGTCTGCGGAGGTCCGGCAGCGGGAACTGAAGTCTGCGGAGGTCCGGCAGCGGGAACTGAAGTCTGCGGAGGTCCGGCAGCGGGAACTGAAGTCTGTTGCGGCCCGGCAGCGGAAACAGGAGACTGTTGCGGCCCAACAGCGGAAACAGGGGGCTGTTGCAGTCCGGCAGGAGAAACAGGAGGCTGTCGCAACCTGGCAGCAGGAACGGAGGGTTGTCGCGGCCCAACAGCAGAAACGGGAGGCTGTTGCGGCCCAACAGTGGAAACAGGGGGCTGTCGCGACCTGGCAGCAGGAACGGAGGGTTGTCGCGGCCCAACAGCAGAAACAGGAGGCTGTCGTGACCCAACAGCGGAAACAGGAGGCTGTTGCGGTCCGGCAGCAGAAACAGGAGGCTGTCGCGGCCCAACAGCGGAAACAGGGGGCTGTTGCGGTCCGGCAGCAGAAACAGGAGGCTGTCGCAACCTGGCAGCAGGAACGGAGGGTTGTCGCGGCCCAACAGCAGAAACGAGAGGCTGTTGCGGCCCAACAGTGGAAACAGGGGGCTGTTGCGGTCCGGCAGCAGGAACAGGAGGCTGACGCGACCTGGCAGCAGGAATGGAGGGTTGTTGCGGCCCAACAGCAGGAACAGGGACTAGGGCCTCCAGGGGCAGCTGGGGAACAGCTGGGGCCTCGAGGGGCAGCTGGGGAACAGCTGGGATCTCGAGGGGCAGCTAGGGAACATAAGATTTAGATAATCCTCGTCGTCAAGCACTGCTGGGTCCATCTTTGGTGGGATTGTCACGGTGTGGTAAAGGTGATTACCCAAAAGCAGAATGCAGGACGAGGATTTAACCAAAAGTGAACTTTATTTAAACAAAGCCGAATCTAGAATACAACAAAACAAAGTAACCAAAACAAAAACCAATCCGGGGTAGAGCAGAGCACGAGCAGAGCACCAGCAGAGCACCAGCAGAGCACCAGCAGAGCACCAGCAGAGCACCAGCAGAGCACCAGCAGAAGCAGAACAAACACCTAACATCAATGACAATCCCACAAAACACACTGGGGCAGACAGGGCTAAATACACACACACCAAACAAGGGAACAAGAAACAGCTGGGGAGAAAGGCAGAAACACAAGGGCAGAGTAAATGGACACAGGAGGAACCAATCAACAATCACAGAGGGAAAACACACAGACAGGAAGTACTAGACATGACATAAGGGGGAGTGAACACTTCAAAATAAAACAGGATATGCAAAAATCAAGACTGTGACGAATGGTAAATATTCCACCCACATCTGTGAAAGATACTAACTCCATAAAAGCAGAAACTGGACCTCTTCGTGGTGAAGTCTGGCTACAAAGGAATGTGAAACCCCTAGGGTCACGTGTCTCAACCCCAGTGAAGAATCAACCGACCCAAAGTTTTAGAAGGGGACTGTGAAACGGAGGTCAGAGTCACAACAGGAGGGTGAGTATAGCCCTGTACACCTGAGACTCAGAAACAACCAGTCAATATCATTAGATCATCAAAATCAAAACAGATCATGTTGCGATGGTGTTCCCACTCATCTGGTGAAAAACAAGGAACCTAAAAGAACATCACAGACTACACAACCACATTAAATTTGATTTCTGTGACGTAATAACCTGTCCCTCTCCAACAATATGCAAAACAGATCAGAGGAGAGGAAAACACTCAGTTCCCCTGGAATGGAAGCTGGAGTAAGGCAGTATGGTCAACATCCAAAGACGGATGAGGCAATACTGTACAAGATACATCAGGTTTACTGAATAGAAATTGAACAATTTGCTCAAAGGAGTAAGAGGAGTGACATGTAAGAAAGCAAATGATTATAATCCATTATTCCTCACCATCATTTCATCATATCCTAGAGATTAGAGAGTGTTTGTTTTAGCAGCTGAGGTTTTAGGAGCAGGTCCACAAGGACATTTAGGATAAAGGTTGAGGACAAGAAAACTGCAATCTCAAAGCAGAGTCAGTAGGGAAAGGAATTAGAAGTTTCTACAGTTAGAAATAGAGTAGCATGGAGACAGGATATGTAGAGGAGAATATGTAGCTTGACTGGAAGTTGCAGCTCAGTAAACATATTGAATTGTATTGTGTGTGCACCAGCCAGGCCCCTCTTTGCTTTAAGCACAGTCCCATTCTATTTGGAGAAACAGCACCAAGTTTAAATGTCTGTTAATAATGATGCATAGAGTAACGGAACCACCCAGTCCAATTTGCAAATATCTCCATAAGAGATATTCAGCTCACAGAACCATAGCACAAGACAGAAATATGTGCATTGGTGACACTGGTCGAGCATTTCTATGCTCTGCCCATAACAGCTAAAACTATACATGGAATCGCAGTTTCGGGCTTCCAGTGGAATCGCAATGCATTCTGGGGTGGCAAGACTAGAAAAGTGAGCATCAACTCCACAAGCGCCGCCATATTAGATTTATTCTCTACGTGTTTACATTTTACTTACTGCTTATTCTTCATGCGTTTTTACATTGTATTTGGCTAGTTTTTAGTGTGTAATCATCGCTCTTCTAGTTATGGGATTTGGACACCGGAATTGTGTGGTGAAAGTATGTTCGAGCAGTGGGAAAAAGCTAAATAAATGGGCAGAATCTCATTGTGAGCTTCACGATTGCAAAAATTGCGACTGCAAGACCCCGTTCGAACTATTTCCATTTCCAACCACACTAAAGAACAATGATAGAAGGCTAGCATGGACCAAAGCTGTAAAGAGACAGGATTACAATGGGAAGTCTTGGAAGCCCAAGAAATCTTCGCGGATTTGCAGTGAGCATGAAATGACAAATGAATTCCCTGTTCCTGAACTCGACCTGGGGTATGTAGTCTATCTACTTGATTTATATACATTGACAAATGTACTTAGTTGTATAATAATTAACAAACACAAGTTAGGTATATATTTATAATAGCTTACCCTGCAACACAACTGCAATAAGCACTTATGATATCGCCAGTTTTCTTGACTGCGCAGATCCATGCCGAATGTGGCGTATGGGAAACTTTCATTGAATGAGTACATTTTGCTTTAAAAAAGCAATACTCAGAATCTGCGAGAGGATTGAAATATATTTGTTTCAACCAGCCAGAGTCAAACAGTCTAAATGCTTTGCCTTCTTTGTATTCGTTCAAAGTTCGTTTATGAAACTCGACATCGTTCCCTGGGTGGTCAGACATTAAAAATTATTTTATATCGCTGAGGTATATCGGCGGCCAAGAAGTCATGCTGTTTTCATTGACCCAGCCATCCTGCAATGTCAAGGGATCAGGCACTGAAACGCCACAGAATAACCAAAAGCTTAATCTTTTCTTTTTCTGTGATTGAAAGTCTTTCGTTAGCTGTGGGTTGCTCCTCAATGCCCATCTCTGATGCAGCAAACACCCTGGCAATAAGCTCGAGTTTTGTTCCTGAAACCTTTAAATTCCGCTTGCGGCAAAATACTTTCAAAGCTTCGACTTTCCACATCTGAACCTCATCATAAGAAAGGAGTTCAGAACTCATTGTAGAGTAGTAGGTTTGTTTACAACACGCTTGAAGAATAAGCTTGCAGCACAATTTTTGCAATCGTGAAGCTCACAATGAGATTCTGCCCATTTAGTTAGCTTTTTCCCACTGCTCAAACATCCTTTCACCACACAATTCCGGTGTCCAAATCCCATAACTAGAAGAGCGATGCTTACACACTAAAAACTAGCCAAATACAATGTAAAAACGCTTGAAGAATAAGCTAAGTAAAATGTAAACAAGTAGAGAATAAATCCAATATGGAGGCGCTTGTGGAGTTGGTGCTCACTTTTCTAGTCTTGCCACCCCAGAATGCATTGCGATTCCACCGGAAGCCCGAAACTGCGATTCCATGTATTGCAAGCTTGAACTCTGTAGGAAGAGGAGCACAGCACCTGGGAGGAGCTTCAGCTCCAAAGCATACAAAGATGAAATAGGAGCAGCCCAGAGGAGTGCCAGATGAATTCAAGGCAAAAGTCAAATTGGAGCAGGTTTTGAATCATTGTTTTTCTGGTAGGCAACTACCAACAAGAATGTGGATTGGATTAATTACATTTATTGTATTTAACAGAGATTTATTAATTAATACAAGGGATGCAGTTTAGGGACAAGCTGAACAACAAGCAGCTTCAGGCTTAATGACAGGACAGAACAGAATGGCTTTAGACAGGCTCCTAGCTGAGAAAGGAGGTGTGTGTGCCATGTTTGGCTCATCCTGGTGCACACTGATATTATATAAATACTGCACCAGAGACATCAGTCACCAGAGCCTTACAAGGATTGACAACATTAGATAAAGAATTAGCAGAGAATTCAGGAATATAGAATTATTTTGGTGATGCTATGGAAAGATGGTTCGGGAAATGGAGGTTTTCATCATGTTACTGGTATCTTCAGCATTAATAGATATATTAATACTTACTGTTTGTAGATATTGTTTTAAAACATGAATTAGAAGCCGTATGACAAAATTGATTGAATCCGCAATAACAAAACAAATGAGACATGAGTATCAGCCCCTCTTCATACAGATTGGAGTGTACGATATGAAAAGGAGACACGACATCATCTAAGAATGAGGAAGAAGACGATTCACTCCCATACGAGGACAGTATGGGGGACTTATTTAAAGAAGAAATCAAAGACACTGAACTGTAAAAGCATAAAGATTCCGATGTTGAAAACCCTAAAGAAATGGCATTGTGATGAAGGGGCTGTACAAAGGAAGCTGGATAAAGACAGCGTCTGTGTCAAGAACATTTTAGATTTTAATTACTAGATGTGATGTATTGGTGTAATCTTTTTTTATAAATAGGAGGGTTATGATGGGAAAAATCCAGTAACTAAGTGATTAACACAGCAAAGGGCAAGTAATAAACCAAGGACGACCTGATCTGAATAGGTTTAGTCCTTTTGATCTCTGTAAGTTCGTACCTTTGATCTCTGCAATAAACTCAGCAGTAAACCCCCATCTTCGGTGAACAAATGAAGACTGACCTGGAAGCTCTTCATGACTTCCTGTCCTTTGAATGAGGTAGAAATACGGAAGCGGGGACCGTTGCCTCGCTGAGCAACACATGACAGTCTTACAATCTGTATGTGTGTGAGTTTGATCATCCTTTGTATGTACAAAACTCGGCTCCTTGCAAGAATATTGATGAAACCCTTTATTTGATTTGGATCCTGACTTTGTGGCGTTATTAAGAATATTTTTCCAACAGAAACACATATATACCAACTACTAACATAAACGCGGGTCAGATCAATACCATGGTGGAAGAAATAACGGACCTTTAAGCTTTCATCGATCATTATTTCAACGGATATGCAAATATGGAATCTGACACCACGCATCAAGGCTTGAACAACCCAAATAAACTAAAGAATAGGCTCATCCACCGATACAGTCGATCTGGGAGTGCCTATCTGTGCATATGCCGATCCCTGGAGTGGCAGGTGTTCCACTGGCATACAGTATAGCGCTTCCTAACGACAGGTGCGGCTTGAAAGTGGTATAGGCTACCACTGAAAGACTGTCACACCAGTACCGTCCACTGATATATTTTCCATAAATGTATGGATAAAAGCATCTGCTAAATGACATGTAACGTAATGTTTTTTCTGTTTATATTGACAATGTTGCGCAAAATAGCAGCGTAAATAAGTTTCTCTGGTCTAACATGGGTGTTGTTAGCCTAGCCACCATAGCCAGTCTGACTAATCAATAATAAATAAATTTAGAGCCAACTAATTTAATAATACTTGTATTACTTTTATTATGTTTAATAGTCAAATGCCGGTATAAAACGCATTATGCCGCTGGAGCAGGAGTGGTATGCTGTTGTTCAAAACAGCTAATGCCACAATGATAGCAACAGGTACATACTCATTCAAAGTATGGTGAATAATACAAAATATGTTACACAAATGAATGTTCTCTGACATTTATATGTATTCTACTTTGAAACATGGCAACATAATACAAGTATTGTTTAGTTAGTTGGCTCTATTTATGTTATCGATTAGTCAGACTGGCATACCACTTTCAAGCGGAACCGGTATATGACGGTGGAACACCAGCGGCATACCATTCAAGAGATCGGCATAAGCCGTTGAACCATAAGCGGCATACCATCAGCCACTTTTTAGTCTCGGCGCGACTGCTGAGGACAACGGAAATCGTGGTCAGTATCCTCTTCAGTATTGACAAAAAAATAGACATCATGCCTCTACAGAAGGAAATAAAAGACACACACACACACTGTACATACGTCTGTCATTATAGTACGATTCAATTATCTATTAGTGTCACGGTTCAGGACAGGGGAGGACCCAAATGCAGAAAACAGACTAGGAGTATAACAAAAAGCGAGCCTTTAATAAAACAAAGCTGAATCAAAAATACAAAGTGGCAAATGAAACTGAAACACACAAACCAACCACGGGGCAGACACGAGGAGGCACAGCTGGGGAGAAAGACAAAGACACAAGGCCAGGGTAAATAGACACAGGAGGAACACATTAACAATCAGGAAGGGAGGGAAAACACACAGAGAGGAAGTACAGCTAGACATGACACAATGGGGAGTGAACATTTCAAAATAAAACAGGAAACAGTAGTGCAAGACTGTGACAATTAGACCCCCCATGATGGCATTAATTTGGCCTCCAGCACCACCGTAAAGAATGTCAGCATTATATTTGATCAGGATTTGTCCTTTAACTCCCACATAAAACAAATCTCAAGGACTGCCTTCTTTCATCTAAGTAACAAAAATAAGACACATCCTGTCTCAAAACGATGCAGAAAAACTAGTCCATGCATTTGTTCCTTCAAGGTTGGATTACTGCAACTCATTATTATCAGGTTGTCCCAAAAGGTCCCTTCAGACTCTTCAGTTGATCCAAAATGCTGCAGGATGTGTATTGACAAGAACGAGGAAACAAGATCATATTACTCCTGTATTAGATGCTCTGCACTGGCTGCCGGTAAAATCCAAAATAGAAATCCTTCTCCTGACCTACAAATCCATTAATGGTCAGGCACCATCTTATCTTAAATATCTCATAATACCTTATAACCCAGGGGTCGGGAACCTAGACAACGCAGACAATTTTGAGCTCTGTTTCGCGAAGGGCGGGGCTTCGCTCCCGACACAAACACCCGTGCGCACACACCTACAGTCAGAGACAAAGCGGAGGAAAGGAGAGGAGTCGCATGGACAACCTCCCCCCCCCCCCCCCCGTCGCACGGACCTCGGACAGCACCCCCTCCAGACACCCTCTCCAAATTTAAGAGCAGGCTAAAGACTTTTCTCTTTGATAAAGCTTACAGTTAGGGCTGGCTCAGGCTTGCCTTCGACCAGCCCCTAGTTATGCTGCTATAGGCTTAGACTTCTGGGGGATTTTTTTGATAAAGGATCCATCGTTTTTCATATGATCACATCATCATTTCTGTCACATGGATTGTCTATGTTGTTTATCCTGTACACACATACTCTATTGCACGTCTGTGCATCCTGGGAGAGGGATCCCTCCTCAGTTTCTTTAATCTGAAAAAAACGTATTACTTTGTCATTGGCATCAGTTTTTTTTTACTGCCAATCATGAAAATATGGTGTATAGAAATTGTTGCATCATACTTCTCGCAGAACCTACGTTTCATGAAGGCAACATGGTTGAGAAAGTTGCTCAATCTTCCTTGTTTTGCTGGCAAATCAGCTACAATACCTAATCAAATGGATTCAACAACCCAAACAGATAACACATAGATAGACTTTTTCTAATGCAAATATATCTCAATAACAGACCTAATATTTCTACCCCAATCAATAAAAAAAACACATTTCTACGTACCTCTCAGTTAAAGTCCAGGCCCCCCACGCCAGATCAGGGCCAAAAGTCTAAAAGTGAAAAAGGACAATCTGGAACTATAAAAAATAAGATATATTTATATATATATATATATATATATATATATATATATATATATATATATATATATATATTGATATATGAGTTCTTGTTTTTGTCATTTGCAGATTTTATGTTTTCAGATTCAGATCTTATTTTTTATCTTTTTTATTTTTTTTTATCTTAAGTGAAAAATAAAAATAAATAATTTCTTCCAAAGAATTACAGAACTGAATCAAAATAATATTCAACCTGAAAAAACATCTCTGACACTAATTTTTGTTTTTTTCAAATGATCAAAACTTTTGGCCTGGCTCCATAGCTTACAAGCACCAAATGTCCCACACTACTTCCTGGCAAATCAGCTACAATACCTAATCAAATGGATTCAACAACCCAAACAGATAACACATAGATAGACTTTTCTAATGCAAATATATCTCAATAACAGACCTAATATTTCTACCCCAATCAATAAAAAAACCTTTTAAAAAATACAGTTAATCGTTTCAACTCTGACGGCCTGGGGAAAAGCTAACAAAATAATCATCACACTCATCACAATCATCAACCCACTCAATGCCTCCCAACTCTTGTAAGCTAATAATTGGTTATATATATATATATATATATATATATATATATATATATATATATATATATATATATATATATATATATATATATATATATATATATATATATAATAATTGGTTATATATATATATATATTTAAGCAATAGCTCACGACATTTGTTTCCCTTTAACACCGAATGTGTTGACGATTGCAAGCAAAACTTTGGATTACCGTAATTATATCATAGTTTGCGCAATCGAAAAGATTTCAACGGTTTCTGAAAGCTGAGACTCTGCGCTTTACATCATATATCGATTCATTACGGTAACTTCACTTACGGCCCTCCCAGAAGCCCGCGAAACAGCGCCTTTGTTCTGAGCGAATACACATACAGCTGATTGAAGCAAGACGGTATGTAAATCAACACTTGTATTACGTGGTGACTTGTTTAGAACAGTGTACCAAGTCTGTAAGGTTGTACTAGGTGTGTAATTGTACTTAATCAATTAACTAACGGACGTAATTTAACAGCTGTAACGGTGTAGCTTTTTCTCAGACGTGGAGGGATACTGACTTGTTGTGAAAAGTAACTACAATTCTACCCGTGATATACGCTCATTATATCACGGCTAAGAACCAATCAGATTGCTTGATTTGACATGTCCGTTTTATAAATATATATATATGTATATATATATATTTTATTTTTTTTACTTCTCCCCCTTTTGCCTCTACAGTTGCATCCACACACACACGTATACACACAAGAATCTTGATGCCACTGTACTCTACCTGCTCAGCAGCAAAACACAGTTAGCAGCAAACACAGTTAGGGACTAGCTGGTGAAGAGACAGATGTGTTTTCAGGAGTTCGTAGAAACCAAAGAATTGCATCTATAATATGGACAGAACCCGACTTCAAATGAATGCTAATGTTGTTTTTTGTCTGCTGGATGTGTGAAAAGGCAACTGTTTGCCACCAGGTTTGGCATATCAACCTCATAAGGCCTACTGCCCCTAAGTGGCCAAATGTTACTGCTTTATAAACACGGGTAGTTTTGGTATAAACTGTCCCAAAAATATCCCATGAAATGATTATATGAACTTGAAAACTGTTACTTCAGTATTGACCACATGTTGCACTAGATATAAGTTGTAACCAAAAAGGCAACAAATAAAGTCATTACACATTTTTGTACAATTCTGCCTTTCTTCCAGCTCTATCAAATCAAACTGCATATCACTCCATTACTGAAAAACCCATTGGTGTACTAAATTATATTACTGCTCTTAAATTCAGAAAATCTGGTCACAATGTATTTTTTACTACCACAGTACTTTTCCCACATTTGCATGTTGGGAATCAAACAATTGACAACCCATGTGTTCCGTCTGTGTCTCCTTTTTTCTTGTAGAAGAGTGGCCACTGATGCAGGAAGAGGAAATCCAGCAGAGTAGATGGCGGCGCTCCCCTCGTAACCCAAATTTGCCCAAAATATCAAGGAGGAACCGCAAGAAGACCAAGAGCAGTCGCGACTGCCACTTGGAGAGAAAGGAGATGCGGGTGAGGGATTTTGGTCTCGGCTACGACTCGGACGAGATAATCCTCTTTAAGTACTGTGTTGGGACATGCCATAGCTCCCGCAAGAACTATGACCTGGCCCTAAAGGCTCTGATGGAAAATGGGAGCATCTCCGGGAAGAAGGTCAGCAGTCACCCCTGCTGTCGGCCTACCCGGTATGAGACTGTGTCTTTCATGGACAAACAGACTACCTGGCAGACAATCAAATGGCTCTCGGCGGCCAACTGCAGCTGTGTGAGCTGACTGCAAAGAAGAATGTCTATCTCCAACTCAGAAAAGTTTTTTGAGTGAAATAGCAGGATACTGCGAGTCCTGGTCTCTATAGTGGGTGACTAAACCCTGGTTCATGTGGTCTGAGGCGTGGGCCTCAGATAGGATACTCAAAAGGATGGCCTTCCCTATACTAATAGCACCAGCAGGCTATCTGGATGTGTGCCCCCAGCTTGGAGCAGTGGAAGGTTTGTTTAAATGCCACTTGTATAAGCACAGAGGAGGAAACTGTCAGTACTATTCCAGTCCATAATGGACTATATTTTGTGTCCTTCATTCAGCCTATTGAAGGCCATGTTGGAGGTCTTCAGCTCTGAGTAGTTGATCACATTTCTCAGCTAACTAACTCACTAGAATTCAGAATGGCCAATTTATAACTTTTTTTTCTTTTTGACTGAGTGTTGTTGATTTCACCAGTAATCTATTTTCTGTTAGGCAGAAAATCATAGTACCTTACCAGCTATGTAGCATACACATTAGCTGGTACTCAGGTAGAAGATAGTGTTACAAGAGGCTAACTGCATGCAGACATTTTTGGCAATAGTATCAATTCAGCAACATTAGCTTGCAAGGCAACACAATATTAACTTGTTCAACTTAATTAATTATTCATTCAAAACATTACTCTTTATATATGCAGAATTCCATAGTGAAAATTTAAAGGCAACAATATTGATTTTCAATTTAATTGAAATCACACTTGGCAAAAGTAAGTCCCTTTTATTTGACCTGCCGCTTGTGCCTGGAAAAAACAAATCTTGTCTTTTTTGTGTTGCAATGGAACAACCCAATGACAGCCCAACTTAAAATATAATAGCAACAAAAAGGTTGTCTTTATATTAAATTTAATGAAATTAATATTAAAATGGCTTTTAAGTAGAAGATGTTTGAGGGATTTACATATGGTTTGTAATGTAATTCATCAGCTACAAAAATCTGCACGTAAGTATGGTAAGACAATTGAATATTTACATTTTATTCTTGTGCTTAGCGTGTAACAAAGCCATAAACTCAATAATGTTTTCAGGTCACAGTAATTCCAGTGTCTAAAAAAACAAGTCTACTTTATCAGACCATTCACTTTTAGCTTGTCCATTACTGACTTGTACATCATTATACATCCAATCCACAGTATTGTGGAATTAGTTGTCTTATTTGTTTTATAGCCTATAATACTTGTCCATTATTTGCCAAAAGCCGGTTATCCAGTAAACCTCAATGATGGAGCAAAATGTAATTTCTGGATAGTTGTAAAACCACTGCAAAGCCTCTATTAAAACAAGATCCAGACAAAATGTCATTCACAGCCTCAAATCACCAAAAACTCAGTTTAACCAGTTTAAAGACCAAATACTATGATGTGAAGACATGCTAATAAGAACTTAGAAGTTTATATACTGTAAATTGTTCTGTTTTTTTTGTAAATACAATGGTCTTCATAAGACCAAAACTTCCTTTCACCATGTGATACAACTCTACCTTTCCTTCCAGGGCAGCTCGATAACACTATCTGGTCAAGGAAAAGTCATTATGAAAGCAACAGTTGCCAATCTTGCAATGTCTCTAACAGTGTCACACACACACACACACACACACACACACACACACACACACACACACACACACACACACACACACACACACACACACACACACACACACACACACAGAGTTTAAGTTTAGAAATACAAAAGCATTTTGCTTTGTTTATTTTAGTGGATGACATTCATAAAGCTTTACATGACCCCAATGGCTTTCTAAATGCAGCATTGCAGATTAGATCATAACATACTGTCAGCTTGTTTACATCTCTGTCAACACTCCATTGTTGGATGCCATCACAAATATAGTCATGAGCCAGGCATCACTCAGTCACAGCTTTTCAGCACATGGACTATTTTCAGATCAGGTGTGATATGATACCACTCACAACCATGTAGTTAAAACAAAATAAGTGTGGAGAATCAATATCATATATTTATTTTAGTGTTTGTTTGTCACTGTTATAGAGCAAATTACATATAATATGGTCACATCTAATCCAACTACTACAGATTAGTTTCAGAAGTAGATTTGCAAAGAAGCCATTAAGACTGTGGCATTTATCACCACTAACATTACTTGACACAATGTGAAATGGAACATAAATTGATAATGGCTGTAATTAAGATACTATAAACTCCATACTGTTTTTAATTGGAATAAAAAAACAGTTATTGCTAGAAAGTTGATTCAGTTAAACCCCAGATTGCGTTGACAACATATTTTAGTGTCTAATGCCACTATTTAATAAATGGTTTTTTTATTATAACATCTGCGCATGGCACCCACACTATGGCCAAGGTTAGGGAGAGATCATGGTTATGACAATTAAACTACACTTAAAGTATGATTAATGGTTAATGGTTCAAACTGATAATATAACAAAATGCTGAGCATAGTAACCTTTTGCATATTATGTAGCTAATAGCATTATATTTTTACATTATAATTGCAGTAGCATTTCTTTTATGTAAGAACTTAACATACAGTACTGTATATTTGAATAGTAAGCCAAAATAAATGATTAAGTGCATTTTGTGAGCAAAAACTGGATATCATCGCTCACTGGACTCACATGCACCAACATGTTGTGTTGCTGAGCAGGTCCCTGCAGTGGTGGGGCACCACAGTAATATTTCCCAGTTTCAGGTGTACAAACCCATCTTTGTGGTAGTGTTTGTATTTGCTTCAACACACAGATGAAATGCTAATCAAAAAATGTATCCATGAAACAAATGAATATATGTTATTACATTATTCATAAACTGAAAGAAACTTGCCCCTAAAATTAGAAAGTAATAATAATCATAAAATACATTAACTTCTTACATTATATGCAACAAGTTCTTATGTTATGTGTTTTACATTTGTATTCATTAGTTTTCAGTGTCTGCAGTAATAACATTTTGTGCAGTTATCAGTTTCATGGCACACCACACACAAACGTTGTTACTGGGCCGGTTATACACATAGTGATTACATTTAAAAGTAATATATGCAACACTATATCACAATGTCCCACCCCTCTGCACTGCACATGTTAATGAGACTTTTAGAAACCTGAGTGGACCACATATAGCTCAGCATGAAAAGCAGTTTCAGTTTCTAGTCCTTCCATGTCTTACTAAAAAATAAGAATTGGACACTAAATATTGGAAAAGTTTGCAATATCATCAATTATCATATGGTAGAATATTTATTTTTTGTACATGCAAGTGCTCTAAGACTGTATTCATACACATAGATTTTTGTGTTCAGCTGCATTAAAACTAGTCTAAAAATATCCCAGTGAAGCATTGTACTTGGTGTATAAGCAGCATGTATCTCTGAAGAGTGTGTTTCCACAGATTACAAAGCACCTCCACATATTTTTATTACTACAATTGGTTCTTCCCCACGCTACTCAACTCACTGAAAGCCCTCCAACGTTTCTCAGTTTTATTATTGGGGATCATCTGCATAATGCTTCCAGCCAAACCTGCACACAATCTCACATTGGATTTCAATTACACCAACTTGTGTTTTTATGAAAGGAAATAAAGGTTGTACTGGTTAGGAGCAGCTCATTTTATTAGCCTATAGAGTAATACTAAGCACATTTAAACAAGCTGTTTAGCTGGCAAGATACAATCACAAGAGACAGCCTGAGACTTACTGACGGGTGACGAGTTTCACATTTAAAACAGGTTATCTGTATTAATGTGAACAGCTCTGTCAACTGAAAGCCAGCAACACTTTAATTATTTATTAATTATTTGTGTCTGCATTTGTTGATATTCTATTTGTCAATTCATTAGGTAATAATCCATGTTATGATGAAGATGTCTTGTAAATTGTAGAAATATATAAGTATCTTATGTGTTAGGGAAAGGGGAAATTATGGGGAAATTATGTTTATATATCTCACATCAAAATACACTTTATGCCTGACGCAGGGATTTTCAGCCTCATAGAAACCAATATTGAAATTAAACAGTTTTTACTGTTGAGAGACAATGGGAAATGAATGAAAGGAAAAATATGTCTGATGATGAAAGTTGTTTTATGCTTCCTTTATTAATCAGACTGACAGTTAGTATGGATCCAACAATTATTAAGAATAAGAATATATATATAAGAAACACAAAGAAATACTAAATTTGGTAACGAGATTACACTTGAGTTGAATGTGTTATTTTCCCCGGTAAACTACAATAATGCAGTATCAGAGCAGTCTGATCAGCTGCAGCATTCCATCACTAAGTGATTTCTAGTGTCGCTCAAGTCTCCTCCCAGCAGCCTCCTTGCTCTTCCGAACAGAAATAAGGAAATTGAGACGTCCTTCATGATGACAGACCAGATCCATTTCAGGTCACCTGAGGACAGAGGAGTGAGACATGAAAATAAGGCAAATGAGAAGCACCCTATAGAGATACTATTTGCTATCAATCTCCTCACCTGACTATGGATAAGACATTGCACAAGCATATTTTTAAAAATGGAGACTAAGAGTGTACCTAACAGGAGAGCCTTGGTACCTCACCTGGTAGAGCAGGCAACCCATGTATGCTGAGTCCTTGCCACAGCGGCCTGGCGTTCAAGTCCCACCCGTGGCCATTTGCTGTATATCGTTCCCTTCTCTCTCCCCCTTTCCCCCTGTCATTAAAGGCCCAAAAAAATAACTTCAAAAATAATAAAGTGTACCTAACTCAAAAATAAACAGTTTTAAAACAGTTTATATTGACTGTGCTGTATACAGTAGCTGAATGTGGTACAAGGCAGAACATTAGTAGCAACATAATTTCTGTTTAGGTCAAAATGGCTCTGTACCTAACTTCTCTGTTAGATGCTATGCATCATATTGCCTTACTGTACATAAGAGTATTTATTGTTTAAATTATTTTATTTATTCTTTACTTGCATTAAAGCTGTTCTGTTCTGATTATTATTTCTTATTTCTTATTTAGAACAATCCGTATTCAGTCAGGATGAGAATAACTCTTCAAGTCCCAAAGTTCATTATGAAGCGTCTGAAGAAAGGAGTGTGCCACTAGAAAAATTATTGGACCTGTACGTTGTTAAATTATAATCATTTAATAAATGTGAAGATTTTACTGGCTAATCTTGTTGCTCTATGTGTAGTGTTAAGTGCCAAAATGCTTATGCATCTCTCAATTAGAGAGCCATAATTCAATTAAAACAATCACAAAATGAACGTGAAATTTTTTATAATGTTAAAAAATGTTAAAGCAGGTAACAAATTAAATGTGAGAAAAAGTATGACAGACACAAGGAAATAGATCAAGAACAAGGAACAAGGAACATTTAATATTAATTAATTTGTAATTGAGTCCTGTGTGCATCTGCTGTCCCATGAAAAGCAACAATGTTTTCAGCTTTGTGACAAGGCATTTTGCAGATAATCTAGTTTTTGCACTATTGATTTATTTGAAGAAGTAGGAGAATTTCTCAACCCATAAAAAAACAGTACTACTGTTTATCTGTAATATTGAAAATGACGACATTTAGAGATGTGTTTTTTTCACTGGACAGTGACAAGATTTACTGAATCAATTTATAAATGCTTTTTAAATAAAAATCTATTTCATGAGGTAAATTACCAGTAAACTTTGTTAGTCCGTAGTTATTCTGTTGGCACACTTCAGAAACCAGGTGTGTAAAGTGTAATATCCAATTTATCGATTTACTGATAATTATTGATTTAAAAAAACATTTGATAAAACGCGCACGTACACAAAACTCTTCAGTAAAATAACAAGGGGAAACCAACCTAAACGTTCACACCCCAAAGGTCAGAGTTAACCCATAGAATTTACAACTACATCTATTACAACGATTTAGGCCTAAAACGTGCTAATGATACCTTATAATCCCCAATGAGCAAGCCTTAAAATTAAGTGTTTGTGAGAAGGGGTTTATCTACATGGAATGACTACAGGTCTGGATGAGTGTGAAACACTAACTGTGACCCCTGCTCTCAGAGAACACACAGACTTCTCAAAGTTTTATTTAGTGACCCAGGGCTACACTGCTCTTACACTAGGACTCTAACCTGTACTGCATGCCACAACACATTGTATAAGACAGTATTCTTCTGGGTGCCTGTTAGGTCATCACTTAACAGATTGCAGTCGAAAACTTTCGAGAAATGTTTATAGTTTCCATATATATCGTGGTACTGTATTATCTTGAATATATTCAGAGCTTTTGAAAATGTATTCTAAAATGCCTTCTGAACACTGTTTTTGTAAATCATAAATAATAAAACACTCTAAAAAGTATTTTGTCCGGCTTTGGAAAACTTCTATTTAATAACACCACTTACAATTAACATCAGGATTGCTGCCTTTCTCTCCAGCTTTGTTCTATGTATACAAATGATTGTAATGGCTATGATGACTCTGTTAAGATATTTATATTTACTGACACTGGTTGGGTGGGTAACAGGGAATGACAACCAGCACATTTGAGGGAACTCTATTGTCCCTTTAAACTTAAAGGGGCCCTGTGGCATTTTCTTGTTAATGTTCAGTGATGTTTACATTCAATGTTACTCATTGTTATTTTTTTGTGTAGCATAAAGAGAATACAACGTGCATTGTGTTGTGCAACCATGACAATAGATGAATTGTTTTAAGTTGTAAGAAGTAAAACATTGCAATAGCCTTGTACAATGTACAATGTAAAAAAATAAAAAGTTCAGAAGTAGAAGTATTGGCAGTAAAAAAAACGTATCAAAGGTAAAAGTACTCATTGGCAGTACTCACTGATACATTACAATATTATTATTTTCCCATACATCAATGCATTGCAGCATTCCATTACGCCAATATGACGAATACATACATAGAAATATCTAACCTATTCCAGCGGGGGGGGGGTGGTAGCGTGATTTTCTTTGTTCTCTCCTCTCCTTCGTTGTGTTTCTGACTGTAGGTGTGTGCGCACGTGTTTGTGTGTGTGGGGAGGGGCAGGGACAGAGTGATAATGATGAGCGTGAAGTGAGCTAGAGGAGCAGTGTTAATACTTACTTAGTTTGCAGTGCACATGCAAAAGCACGATGATTTAACTGGAGTTGTGTACTGAACTTAAAGAAGAGAAACTGAAACTTAAGTATCGATCTTATCACGCAAGTATTGATCGATACCGATACCAACGTCGATATTTTAGATCGATCCGCCCACCAACGCAGCAGTCGGTTTGACCTTTCAGGCTTGCCGTAGTGTTGTGCAACATTTAGCGCCAAGTTTACTACCAACCGGAGGAAAACTAGAAAAATGTTGACCAAACGAGGGGGATGTCAAACTAATGCGATTATAAAACTTAAATGGGACCAACATCACCTTAGTCGACTATACTAACTCGCTGATAACAATTATCTGTTAAGTGTGTGGCCTGTAGGTAGTATTTTAAAGTCAGAGCAAAACACCAGCACAGACATGAGCGCCGATGCTGTGGAAACGAAGCAGATAGAACCGCTAGCTGCTTCTGGGTAACTAGGAGTACGTTAGCGTTACATGCTAGCAACACGGGCAGGTCTCAACATAACAGCCACGCCGAGGAAAATGGTAAGCAAGCCGAATTATTCTTACTTATTTCCATTTTGCTACAGACTACATTTGGGTGTTGACTACCAATTTGAATTATTTAAAACCTAATCCTCATCGTAAAAAAAAAATCATAATTCCAGAGAAGGAGTCTTGCTCCCAGTCAGGTTGCTAAACGGAAGCAGACAGGAGATTCCTGTGATGATTTTGACTGGACATGTAGAACTGTAAGTAAATAAGCATGGCTATTATACATTCAAAGCTGTTACATTCAGAGTTGACTGCAAAGCAACCCTATTATTGCGTCCTCTGTATGGACTTGAGATACCTTAAACCAGGGGTGTCAAACTCATTTTAGTTCAGGGGCCACATACAACACAATTTGATCTCAAGTGGGTAAAATCATAGCATAATAACCTATATGACAACTCCAAATGTTTCCCTTCGTTTTAGTGCAAAAAAGTACAAGTGCATTCTGAAAATGTTCAAACTTAATTTTTTTACAAAACATTATCAACAACCTGAAATTTCTTAAGAAAAAAAGGTACAATTTCAGCAATAGTATTAGTTTATCATTTCAAATCAAATGTATTTATATAGTCCAATATCACAAATGACACATTTGTCTCAGTGTGCTTTACAGGATACGACACCCTCTGTCCTTAGACCCTCGCACCACACAAGGAAAAACTTCCTAAAAGAAAATGTACACATGTGCGTTACAACTTACAGATCACAGTGTATCTACAAAGGCTTTTACTTTATGATCAAAACAACTCATTTTTACACTTTGCAAAGTCATCCCGCGGGCCGGATTGGACCCTCTGGCGGGCCGGTTTTGGTCCGCGGGCCGCATGTTTGACACCCCTGCCTTAAACTATATTATGGAGAGACCTGTTTGTCAAACTCTGTCAATACATTTGGCCATTAAATGCTTTCTTTTTTATTGACATATGCACAGATCTTCCATAACATGTCTTCCAACACTCCTTTAATTGTGATGTTTCTTTTATGGAGTTTTTCCTTGTGTGGTGTGAGGGTCTAAGGACAGAGGGTGTTGTATGCTGTACAGTCTGTAAAGCACACTGAGACAAATGTGTCATTTGTAATATTGGGCTGTATAAATACATTTGATTTGATCTTCTGAACCATAAGCAATCACTCTTAGATGCAGGTTCTATGTTCTTTTCTAGAAAGAGTAACTTTGAGAACTGTAGAAGTGTCATTTGAAACACTTAATCTCAGAATCACTCAACATATTTGACATTAGTTTCTTAAATAAAAGTTTTTACATAATAGTCCAACATGTGTGGTATGTGTCATTTATGGATAAGCCAATAGATGTTTTGCTGGAGATGTATGGTACTAGATGTTTTTCAAGGAAAACAATTTAGTGAGTGAAACACTATAATGAAAGAGCATTGGTGCGGTTGAAATTGAAAAGTGTGTAATGCTTTTTCACAGGAGAAAAGAAGAAGAAGTGATAATGAGATAAGAGAAAGCCACATTTCTCCCTTCAGAAAGCCTCTGACACAGCTGAACAAACAGCCTGCATTTATGGATGGTGACAAACATGTAAGTTTTGTTGAGTACTATCAAACTTAATCTTTGGATACATTTTGTGTGTGAATACAGAATGGCTGTAATTTGATAACTTTACTTGTTTAAAATCATTTATACAGGAGGCATTTATTCGAAGTATCCTCTCCAAGCCATTTAAAATTCCTATTCAAAATTACACAGGTAACAGTTTTCTTGTCACGATGGCTTCATGTCTAGTTCAATAGGTAAATATTTACTTAGACTGTTCTCCTGTTGACTTACCTACAGGCTCGCTGGGAATCCGGGCACTTGGTCTAAAGCGTGCCGGAGTAAGGAAAGCACTTCACGATCCCTTCGCAGAAGATGCTTTGGTTCTTTATGAACCCCAAACTCTGAGCGCTCATAACCTGATCAAAGCTGACAAGTAGGTTGAAAACACATGGGACTCTTCCTCCAATAAATAATCTTTTACTTGGTCTCCAGTGAAATGGTTAGAGTTTTAGTTAAAAGCTGCACAAGTCAAGTTAATGATTGAAATTATAAACTATTCTCTCCAGACAGCACTCAATTTCTGCAGGTTGCAAAAAAAGTTGCAATAATTAATGGTATTATTTAGTGAGCAGCAGTGACAGTCCTCTTTTTATTCTGATCAGATATATAGATTTGTAGACATAAACTGTGCCTTGTGCAGCTTTTAGAAAACACCTCATAGCCTTTACTGCCATTGCTATATCAGTGCCAGTGCTGGGAGTTCTTGTAATAAAAAAATATATATCTTTGTCCTCTCCAGAGAAAAACTACCAGTCCATGTTGTTGTGGATCCAATTTTAGGAAAAGTACTCAGACCCCATCAGAGGGAGGTAAACACAAGATTATTTCTTTCTTAACTTTACTCACAGTTACTGGACCATATGTTTTTTGTTTTAGATTAAAGATTCTGTCTTAAATTTCTTGAGGGGGTGAAGTTCCTGTGGGAGTGTGTGACGGGAAGACGCATCTCCGGATCGTACGGCTGCATCATGGCTGATGAGATGGGACTGGGTAAGACTTTGCAGTGTATCGCCCTCATGTGGACCCTGCTACGCCAAAGCCCTGATGCTAAGCCAGAGATAGACAAGGTCATTGTGGTTTCACCGTCAAGTCTGGTACGCAACTGGTACAATGAAATAGGAAAGTGGCTGGGAGGACGCCTCTCACCAGTGGCCATCGACGGAGGTTCAAAGGAAGAGATCGATAGAAAACTAGGTAATTTACCCCTCCCCTCTGGCACTTCATGAATATCCACAGCAGGATTTATGGAAATCTGGTCATAAATCTATTTCTTTCTTTAACATTTCACATTTAATCAGCCGGGGGCACCATAACCTTATCCTTTTAATGTCACGTCTCTATTTTGTCTTTGTAATAGTCTTTGGCATACTGAAATGCCCAAACACGACTTCAAATGAATGAGAATGTTGCTCTGTGCCTGTCTGCTAACATGTTCACCCAAATGACTTAATGCAGCGATTCTACAGTATGTCAGATGTTGTGTTTTCAGCTTGTTCTGCTGGCCCCCAGTGGCAAGAGAAATCAATTAATGCAGCCTTAAGGCCCTGTCACACATATCCGTATGACAGAAACGTATGCCGGCGCATACGAAATATTGGCAATACGTTGATATAAATGAAGGGTATGTTGTGATCGTTTGAAGGACGCAGACGATACGGTGAACACGCCAGACATACGGCCCTGTCACACAGTTCCGTATGGCAGAAACATGCCGGCGTACATGCCGGCGTCAAAATTTGTCAGAGTCCAAATACGTCCAACTTTTCCACAGCGGTGTTGTAGCTGATGTATACATAACAAATTATTATACTTATGTCAAACCTATTGATGGCGTATCACTTACTTATAAAAACGTATCAGAGCGTCTGGCCAACGGAGCTGGAAAAGTGCCATCTGGTTCTCGTCATGCTGATGAATTCACGTACTGTATTTACGTTTATTTATTTAAGTATTCACCTACGTATTCCGTATTCACGTATGTCTAACATCACGTAACGTCTGCATATCGTATGAAGCACACGTCGGTTACGTCCGGTAATTTTGAACATGTTCAAAACATCAGCGTTCAACAACGCACCCCAGCGTAACACAGTGAGCTCTTAACGAATACTACTTATACATTACCTTATATCAATGTAAACCAGCATGTTGCCGATATTTTGTATACGCCATATTTTTGTAAACGTTATGCATTTGTTGGGTATTCGTCTGATACATTTTGTATTAGTAAGTGATGCAATATCAATAGGTTAGACATGCTGTATATGTTCACTTTTCCGATTCGATGAAAAGTTGGACGTATTTGGACTTTTTCGTATGCGCCGGCATACGTTTCTGTCATACGGATATGTGTGACTGGGCCATTAAAGATGGATAGATTTCAATGTCACAAAATGACAGTATGATTGTTGACCATTTTGATGCAGAAAGACAGCCTAAAACAAAAAGTTGGCCAGTTATCCAATAGAATTAGAAAAATATACCATCCACACTCAAATTGTGGCTAAAATGCAGGGTACTTGCACAATATTAGGTTTTAAAAGTGTGGATTTGTTTTCAGGTGAATTATGTGAACTAAAATATATCCTTTTGAAAATATTGTTTGAATTTTATTAATTGTCTGATTAATAATTTGTTTGTTTTCTGTGATTTCTAGTGAACTTCATTTCGCAACATGGTTTGAGAGTACCAACCCCGATCCTGATAATTTCATATGAGACATTTCGACTGCACGCTGCGGTTCTGCACAAGGGCAAAGTTGGACTTGTAATCTGTGACGAGGTATTTAATGTCATCCATTATACTTCAGAGTTGTCGAGGACTGCTGACACAATGACGTTACATTAATAGTTGTGTGTGCTGTAGGGTCATAGGCTAAAGAACTCTGACAACCAGACATACCAGGCGCTAAACGCCATGAGTGCCCAGAGGAGAGTGCTGATATCAGGCACTCCTATCCAGAACGACCTGCTGGAGTACTTCAGCTTGGTCCACTTTGTTAATGCTGGGATCCTTGGTAAGTAACTCCACACACAAACCCTTAAACACATTTGGGTTATCTCTGCTGTTTGTCCTGAACCTATTTATTTATTTACCTCGATACCAGGTACAGCCCAGGAGTTTAAAAAGCGATTTGAGCTTCCCATTCTCAAGGGTCGAGATGCAGATACCAGTGAGAAAGACAGACAGACAGGAGAAGAGAAACTAAAGGAGCTGATCAGCATCGTCAACAGGTGGGCTCAAAGCACTTATGCAGGGTGTTTTATTCTTGTATAAAAAATATTTTCCTTCATTTTTTTCTGTAATTTAAAGTTTTTTATACACAAAAAACAAACAAGGTAGGCATGGCAGACCAAAACCAGATGGTCAAAATAAAAAAGAGTGTTTAGGGCGATTCTATGATGTATACGTTAGTTTATTTGTCAGGTCAATTTGCCGAGAAATTGTGTCTGTTTGTTTGGTTTAAAATCAGTTGCCAATTGTTTTCCAGAAAATTAACTCTCTGATTATCAATGTTTTATAAAATTCAAAAAGATTTTATTGATAGAACAGACTCCTACTTTAGAATGCTACAGATTATTGGCTGACACATTGGTGTATCACTGTGTCATCAAACGTTTTGCCTCTTCTGCTTATTTATTAATTTATTATTATTATTATTATTATTATTATTATTATTATTTTTATTCTGCCTCTCGTCCTATAGTTCAATGCTATATTAATAACGTGTTATTCTAATACATAAAACATTTAAGAACAGAAAAGGGAACAAAAACATTCAATAATGGGAAAAAAAACATTTGACATTATTGTATAAAAAAACTATTTGTGCAGCAAGCATTCTCCAAACAAATCTCATATTTTATGTTTGCATCATATTTGTTGCTTATACTTCAGACAACATTTGTTGTTGAAAATGTTTTGTTTGTATTTCACGGTGTTTGTAATACTGACCATGTTCTGCCTCAACAGGTGCTTGATAAGGAGAACATCTGACATCTTGTCTAAATATCTTCCTGTGAAAATCGAGCAGGTTGTGTGTTGCAGGTATGTTCATTCATTGGGTTTCTGGTAAAAGATAGAGAAGTTGAAGCAAAATAGGTGAATGTTTAAGAGATGTTTGTCTTATTTGTGGCATGAACATAGACTTAAGCATTGGGAATTACAACAATCTTTCATACATATCTCTACCAATATCACAATTATCATTTGTCCAATCCTTTACTTCAAGTAGAAACATGCTTTTTCAGACCAAAAACCTTTTTGTTTATTTACCAAATTAAGCCTCATTTTCAAAAAGATTAGTTTATAATGCTGTCTTAAGACCTTTCTTTAAATTGAGCTGACGGAAATATGGCTACAGATACATTTCAGCCAGTTCTCAAAACGTATTGAGCATCCATACACGCTATTCTCAATGTTCTATGCATTGTAATACGTTTATATAATTTTGAAGACTTCCATTTACATAATGACTGTTTCCCTGCAGGCTGACTCCTCTGCAGTCAGAGCTCTATAAGCGCTTCCTGAGACAGGCAAAGCCCATTGAGACATTACAACAGGGCAAAATAAGTGTCTCCTCCCTGTCTTCCATCACATCACTCAAGAAACTGTGCAATCGTAAGTGCTTACACAAGATATAACACGCACTGTAAAATGTTGCATCTGTGAACATTATGGTGATCACCCGGAAAGACTAGCAGAAACAGAACCCCCTTGTTTAACTACTTGTCTTTTATGGCATCAGCCATATAGTATTCATATGCTTATTCAGAATCATCCTCAATACTAACCACTGTTCTGGTTCCCAGACCCGGCTCTCATCTACGAGAAGTGTGTGGAGAGTGAAGAGGGCTTTGAGGGTGCGCTGGATCTGTTCCCTCCTGGCTACAGCACTAAAGCTGTGGAGCCTCAGCTCTCTGGTAAGAACATGTCAAATACAGTTCAGTACACCTCTGATGATGATGATAAAAAAAAAGCAATACAAATACACGGCACAGCTGTGGCTCAGGAGGTAGAGTGGTCGTCGGTGGGTCTGTGGGGTCTGTGTTCGATCCCCAGCCCCTACAGTCGGCATGTCAAAGTGTCTTTGGGCAAGATACTGAACCCCACATTGCTCCCGATGGCCAATGGTGTGTGTGAATGGTTATCACTACCGACGCGCTGATGTGCACCTTGCGCCTCTGACTCTGTGTGAATGCTGACATGTGTTGTAAAGTGCTTTGAGTTATCAAAAAAAAGTGCTTTATAAAAGCAGTCCATTTACCATTCCTGCTGACTCACTTTCTACAATAACAAAATGTGATATAATAACTGGGAAGATTCTGAACACCAGCTTAGAAAATTGATACTGCTTGTATCATCATTACATTAATTTTAGTAGAAGTTATCAATTATTGTGTATGCAGTTGGGGTGGGGGAGCTGATGGGCAAACCTTGGATGGATGGTTCTGTCTCTGGGTAGGACATGTGGACAGGTCTGTTTGACTCATTCACAACCTGTCAAAGGTTCAAATAAACAACTTTACAGGATCTTACAATGGTTTTGTGTGTTTAGTCCATTTTTATTACCAACCTTTTCCCGGCTGCCTTTGGTCTCCAGTCATTTAATGTTTTTACATGTTTTGTGAACAGATTATCAAACAAGATACAGAACTTTGGCCAGAGCCAGGCAAGCTGTTTCCCCATGCTGACAGTTGTTATGTGTAGCTAGGCTAACCATGCCCTGAGTTCAGCTTTGTACGTAAAGTCCAACTGAAATGAAATAGAATTTATTTTTTGTTTTACAACATTCATATCTGCTTGTAAATAATGTTACCAGGTACCAGTCAGCTGAACTCAAACACAGTCACACCGCTCCATAAAGAAAGCAAATGACAGTATTTCCCAAAATATTGAACTATTCCTTTAAGTTCCGGCTTTGCTAAAGTATTGTCTATGAGATGATACTGGAGTGTCCCAGTGATTAACATCTGTGGTCCACTATTTCACAGACTGAAGCTGTCTTCTAAATAACATTTTAAATGGATAAATGTTTGGTTAGTGTTCTAAAAAGCCTTTTGTCCAGCAACAAATTGAACTAATGAAGAATGTGTTTTAAATGTGGTCAAAATTAAAATGGTTAAAGTTGCTATAATCAATATTGTTATATGAAATCAAATGTATTTGTATAGCCCAATATCACAAATTATACATTTGTCTCAGTGTGCTTTACAGACTGTACAGGTTACGACACCCTCTGTCCTTAGACCCTCGCATCGCACAAGGAAAAACTTCCTAAAAGAAACCCCATAATTAAAGGGGGAAAAATGGAAGAAACCTCAGGGAGAGACTGAGGAGGGATCCCTCTCCCAGGACGGACAGACGTGCAATAGATGTCGTATGTACAGGATAAACAACATAGTACAAATGCAACATTTGACAGAAATGATGTTGTGTTGAAAAAGAGAAAGTTTGGATGAATCCAGGAAAATGTCAAAAAGGCTTCCTGGTGTCCAGCAGGACCAGGGCAGCAGGTGCAGCCACGATTCCTGATCCTGACGTAAATTTATCAGTGGCAACCTGCCACATGAGACACAGAAACTCCGGGGATGATGCCCCGGATGATGAGTTGGTAACATACATTTACATAAATGCATACAGATAGAGAGGGAGAGGAGGAGAGAGGAAGAGAAGGAAGAGAGCAGGGAGGTGTCCCCCGGCAGTCTAAGCCTATAGCAGCATAACTAGGGGCTGATCCAGGGCAAATCTGAGCCAGCCCTAACTAAGCTTTATCAAAAAGGAACGTCTTTAGCCTACTCTTAAATGTGGAGAGTGTGTCTGTCTCCCGAACACAAACTGGAAGCTGGTTCCACTGGAGAGGAGCTTGATAGCTGAAGGCTCTGGCTCCCATTGTACTCTTAGAGACTCTAGGAACCACAAGTAACCCTGCAGTCTGGGAGCGTAATGCTCTAGTTGGTTTATAAGGTACTATGAGATCTTTAAGATATGCTGGAGCCTGACCATTAATTGATTTGTAAGTCAGGAGAAGGATTTTGAATTCTATTCTGTATTTTACCGGGAGCCAGTGCAGAGCAGCTAATACAGGAGTAATATGATCCCGTTTCCTTGTTCTAGTCAATACACGTGCCGCTGCATTTTGGATCAACTGAAGAGTCTTAAGCAACTTTTTGGGACAACCTGATAACAATGAGTTGCAGTAATCCAGCCTTGAAGTAAGAAATGCATGGACTAGTTTTTCTGCATCATTTTGAGACAGGATGTGTCTTATTTTTGCAATGTTACGTAGATGAAAGAAGGCAGTCCTTGAGATTTGTTTTATGTGGGAGTTAAACGACAGATCTTGATCAAAGATGACGCCAAGATTCCTTACAGTGGTGCTGGAGGCCAAATTAATGCCATCCAGAGCTTCTATGTCATTAGAAAATGCGTTTCAAAGGCGTTTAGGGCCAAGTATAATAACTTCAGTTTTGTCTGTGTTTAACATCAAAAAGTTGCTAGACATCCAAGTGTTTATGTCCTTAAGGCATGCTTGAAGTTTAGCCAATTGATTGGTTTCATCTGGTTTAATTGATAGATATAATTGGGTATCATCCGCATAACAATGAAAGTTTATAGAGTGGTTCCTTATAATATTGCCCAAAGGAAGCATATATAAGGTGAATAGAATCGGTCCAAGTACAGAACCCTGCGGAACTCCAAGACTGACTTTGGCTGTCTTGGAGGATTTATCGTTAACGCATACAAATTGATATTAACAACTAGTCATGTGACAATTATCATCAACTCTGCAGTTCCCCTCAACCCTGTGGTTTTGGTGCAGTGTCAGCACTCTCCTCAGCCATGACAAGCCCACTGAACACTACATCATTGAGCTGTCAGAGCCTAGCTGGTGAACATAGTGGAGCATTCAGCACCTAAAGAGTCAGATATTAGACCAAAACCTGAGCTAAAAGGAGAGTGAATGATGTCAGGTGAACTTCAACACAACTCCAAATGAAGGCTCATGTTGCTACGTGGCTGCTTGATGTGTAAACGAGCAGCCGTTTTTAAGTTCGCCTTACTAACTTATAAAGTGATAATATGTCAGTCTTATGTTCACAGCTTGTTTCCGCTGCCTCAGAGTGAACATACTAATCAGTTATTGTCTGTTTGATAATTGTGGTGCATCTCTCTAACATGAACTGAATAAAGTATTTCAACTTTCTATTTATGGGTAAGAAATCTCTTCCTTTCTTCCAGGGAAAATGTTGGTTCTTGACTACATTCTGGCAATGACGAGGACTACTACTAGTGACAAGGTGGTGCTCGTCTCCAACTACACTCAAACATTGGACCTCTTTGAAAAGCTTTGCAGATCTAGAAGGTGCCTTTTGGAAAACCAAAATATAATATCTGTATTATATGATTTGTCAGTTAAAGTAAGCAACAACCCTCCTCTTGGTCTTTTACAGATACCTCTATGTTCGACTGGATGGCACAATGACCATTAAGAAAAGGGCCAAGATTGTAGAAAGATTTAACAGTCCATCTGTGAGTTGAACACTCCGTTTTAAACAACACTGAGCTGTGCAAAGCAGTTGAACAACATCTGAATCCATCTGTTTCTCAGAATCCAGAGTTCATCTTCATGTTGAGCAGCAAGGCTGGTGGATGTGGCCTGAATCTGATTGGTGCTAATCGCTTGGTTATGTTTGATCCTGACTGGAACCCAGCAAATGACGAGCAGGCGATGGCACGGGTGTGGAGGGACGGCCAGAAAAAGACCTGCTACATCTACAGACTGCTCTCTGTAAGTTTAACACAGCTCACAAAATGCAGACGCAACATAAAACAGACTACCACCACTGCTTAATGACTTAATTTTAGGTTTTAAGTAATACACATGGATATTTTCACATGGATAAATGACTTTTTTCTACTGATTTTAATTATTTAACAAAGGCCTCATATAGATGTGTCAGAAAGCTGTAGACATGGTTTCAACAGTGACTTGTGTGTTGACAGGCGGGGACGATCGAGGAGAAGATCCTACAGAGGCAGGCCCATAAGAAAGCCCTTAGCAGCTGTGTGGTAGATGAGGAGCAGGACGTGGAGCGTCACTTCTCTCTGGGCGAACTCCGAGACCTCTTCACTCTGAACGAGGAGACCACCAGCGACACACATGACAGGTACATGACAGAGACAGTACACACGTATTATTTTCTCTCAAATATATTTTTAATGCTCAACTTGTAAAAGTGTGTGAAACTACCTTTTCGGGATACATCAAATCTGTACTAAAAAACCCTGGATCATACTAAAAATTGTAAATTAACATAATTGTTGATATCATTGATACAGGTTAGTAAGGAAACCTTTAAATTACAAGTCACATTCCAGGGGCCTGATGCATAACACGGTGTAAATTCACGACTAAAACTGTGTGTGCTCACAAAGACATAGATATGAATATGCATTCCTTTCATTAGATTTATAAAACTGTACATATGCATAGTTTTGTTTTATAAATCTCAATCATTCCTTCTTTATGTCTAGCACTGTTCTGATGACATGTCATATGCAGCTGTACTATTTAATATTTTCAAATTGTTTAGAAAATATGTGTTGCTCTAATACACTACAGGCACTGCTTAATGTCTTTTTGTCTGCTGTCTTGAGCTCCACAGTGTGAATGTTTTCTTTTAGCTCTTATGTAACATTTTTGTGAATGAAATTTGCCCACAAACAGTGGTATAGGTTCCCCTATATTGCAATTTTAGGGGTATTGATTATATTAATGATAAATTCTCATCTCCTTATGAACAGGTGGCATTCATCAGGCTGAAATCCAGTTAAGAGTGTTTGGTAAATCTCACTTGGAACACTCTTGCATGAGGTCCAGTGTTTTATTATTATATTACGTCGTCTCTCACCTTATCATATGACCCACAGCTGGCTCTAGAAAAACAAGTGCACGCTGGTGTGAAGTCTGTGTTAGGTGCCCACACTCTCATCAAACATTATTTCACAGTTTATACATGGTTTTTGTGCGTGACTATTGTTTATACTCTGGCCCTTAGTCGTTTTCACTTTATCATACATAATAATGTATAAGGCCATGTTTAGGCTGCTAGCCAAAATCTGTTTTTTTGGCATATCCAGATCCAGTGGATCCAGTCTGGACACTAAAAACACATGGGATGGGATTTGCGATTGCGATTGTTTTTAGGGCGAAATGATGGACCTCCTTTTCTCATGCATTGGAAAGCTGTGTCACCAGCGTAGCTACGTAGTTACTGTCGTTACCACAGCAAGCCATTCAGATAGGTCCTAATCCTCTTTTTTGTTTTACTTGCAAATAACAATCTGATTTCAGAAACTAATTGAATTTGCCTTCAGTCTGATCGTGGCCATAATCTTTGTAATGTATTGAATCAGCCTCTCTTCCTCCCTCTTGTGGTATTGTTAGGTTTCGCTGTCGCCGCTGTGTCAATGGCAGGGAGGTTCGGCCTCCTGCAGATGACTCTGACTGTACCAGTGACCTTTCCCAGTGGAACCACTGCTACGACAAGAAGGGCCTGAGGGACCAAGTGTTAAAAGCCTCATGGGACGCTGCTGTCTCCTTCGTCTTCCACCAGCGCTCTCATGAGGACCAGAAGGGTGTAGTATAGCAGGAGGAACACAAAAATCACATGACCACATGTACTGTGTACATGTACAATGTTTGTCCTGATATTTATTTGTTATTCTGTTTGTTTGTTTTTTATTAAAAGAAAAGGAGAATGATCAGTAATCTTTCCCTCATGAATCCAGTAACTTCTTCACATAAGTAATACTTACAGACACTGAGATCACTGTGTTGGGTGGAGGTCAAGGGAAGGTGTCTTCTGTGCTACAGTAAGAGCTGATTCTCACCTGTCTGTGACTAACAGCCCATTGTGAGATGTTTTGATGCTTTAGTTTCCCTACAGCCATATGGAAGCAGCTGTATATAGATGTACATTCCATCTTGCACATTATAATAGCACAATGCACAAAAATACCAGTGCATTCAAGTAGAGGTGACTGGTGGTGCCAATGTGAGGAAGGAGGACAACCTCACATGTGTACATGCGTGCCAATGCAGTTGTGTCAGTAATTAATGTATATTGGGTTTATCACATAGTTAGTTTTTATATATATATATATATATATATATATATATATATATATATATATATATATATATATATATATATATATATATATATATATATATATATATATATATATATATATATATATATATATATATATATATTACTAACTATGTGATAAACCCTATATACATTAATTACTGACACAACTGCATTGGCACGCATGTACATCATTTTATAAAATAAAAAAACATACATTTGCAATATACCACTGGATACGTCCTTAACCTGTAAGATTGTATGTTTCCTACACTTGAGTTTTTCATTGCGCAAACAATAAAGACATGTATAAAGAATCAGTATTTAACATTCAAATCTAGGCCTAAAAAAAATAGGACTAATAAAATTGGAGTTGTGAAAGTTCCAGAGTTCAACCCTTTAGATTGGGAAAGAATCAGCAAGTTTATCAGGGGAAATAAAGAGGAAATAGTGTTGACTACTGTATGTTGAGACTACTGTATGTTCAGATTATAGTTTGAAGCAGTTCCACCAATGAGCTCATTCAGATAAGAGACTTGTGTTTTGACTGAAACAACACTAATTATATAGACTTCAAATTATCTTTTTTTTTTAGCAGATACATTTGCAAAAAGAAAGCACATACAAAAAAATGTGTCATGAAAGTACATTTTAGTAGGCCTAAAACAAGTAATATTTTAAAGCAAAAATTGGAACAATGGCAAAAGCAGTGAGGAAAATAAAACCTGAAGATACGTTGGAGATATGGGACAAACTACTAACTAACAGTTAGGAAGGGCTTTATTTAATATGTATAGGTACCGGATTTAATATTCAGAATGTAAACCATTGATGTATAAAAGGAATATCTCCCTAACGTCATGCTATACACCGCGGTACAGTAGGTGGCGGCATGTACCTATAATCTTGGTTTGTGGCCCGCCATTAAAACTAAAGAAAAAGAAGGTGGCTGTAATGTCACGTATAATATTACATCCATGGGAAAAGAGGTAATACACTTGTTTGCCAACCGCCATAGAACAACAACGTCAAGGAAAGGGTTCAAACTGACGCGGATGGAACCAGTGCTGTGTCCTAGCTGTTGGTTAACGTTACTATTAGCATCGTGTATCATTATACACACATCCATGCTAAACAATGCGCGACGCGGCCGGCAAAGCAGACCAAATAAATTCAACTTTAAAGGAGATATGTTTCCAAGCTGTCAGGGAACACCTTGCGGCTCTGGGCATGGAAGCTGTTCTTGGTAAGTTGTGTTCCAGAAGTTGAACAGGGAGTTAGCTAACGTTAACGTTAAACCCAGAAGCTACCATTACCTTAGTTACCGTTAAATCCCATTAGTGGAGACAGCCAGCTAGCACAACAGTTACAACAGTTAGCTAACGTTACAACTAACTCTATCCAATCTATCATAACATAGATCTTCCAATGCCTCTCATTAAGGATCTTCTTACTCATCTGACAGTATGTCAGCTGGATGAGCTCCAGCCTGCCCTAAACCAGAGAGGTAAGAATTGTTGAAGTGCAAATAAAGTGTTTTGTATATTTTCTTTGTTCAAAGAGGCCATACTTTTGTTTTGATCGGAATTTATGATTAAGATTCTTTTTTCCACTTTTTGTTTGCCTTGTCTCAGGGATATCTACTCTTTCTGGGTGGATTGGAGTCCTACGAGATATGTGTGGACTTAACCATGTACGTGCAACGTCTTCTTTAATATTCAACAATCTCGTATAGTAACATCTATACCCCAGGTGTAATTTGTATCCTGTGTTACATTTCAGGTAATAGACTTCCACACAGAAGAAGAGGCCAAACACGAAGTTATGAGAATGCTTTTTACTCTTGTATTCTATGGCTTCACAAACCGATTTGTCCAAAAAAACATTACAAATTTAAACACTCCATCCTTCCTGTTGGCTGCAGTTAAATGTATCAAACATTTTCTACTCACTACGCCAGTTGAAAGTTTAACTGCTGAGCGACGGCCTCTTCTGAACCTCTTAGAGAAGGGTATTAGGAGTGTTGGTGTATCGCAGTGCATTGATCTATCAAAGAGGAAGACACAAACTGCATTGTACGTCCTCCATCGCCTGCTTGACCACGGGGTGGCTAAAAAGATTGTCGTAGATGTGCAATGTCCCATAGTGCTGGCCTGGATCCTACATGGCAGGGGATCTCAATATGTTAACCTAGAGCTGAAGAACCTAATGCACAGCAAAAAGGCAAGCTGTATTTTACAAGCCACTTCAGCAAGTGCAGACAGAGCCAGTTGCAGTTCAGATCTCAATACTAGGGCTTCAGAGGATCAGGATGATCAAGTCACTCCCTGCAAACGCTCAAAGTTGGATTCTGTGTCTATGGAGGAGCAGGAATCTGGAAAAGCAAACTTTAATGTGGACCCGCAGGTTCTCTGTCAAATCTTCACTGCGTGTGAAGGTCCCTCTGCAGGGGCTTGTCCATGGGGACAGATCGATTGTCTGGAGATCAGGCAGTGTGGGTCCGACTCCCTCAAAGTGCTGAACTCTGCCCTGCCCACATTTTTCTGCCTTCGCTCTCTAACTCTTCAAAGCTTTTGTAAGTTTGCTAATTAATAGGTTAATGGGTGGAAGGCTCGGATTGGTACCATGTATCTGTGCTTTCACACTATCAGCAACATTGAAAAATGAGTCCTCGAGCACTGGGGACAGTTGACAATTAATTATGCGTGTTGAGGTCTAACAAACGTATTGAACACCTTTCTTTCCTCATAAAACATTTGCAAATCAAATTTCAAATCCAGCATTGTTTCTATCAATGTTTACTAGCTTTCAGTCTTCTTCCTTGCTGCATATCTTTGCGTTGATATTAACAAAAAACCCACCATTAGGTCAAAAAATATTTATAAATACATACTTTCCTTGTTAATGGTGGGGTACTTGGAATCACATTGTTTTGCACGAAGCAAAGTAGTTTTGATTTTGAGATTAATTTGCCAAAATTCTAAATTTCTCCCAAAGTCCCTCAAAATGCATCTGTTGTGTCCTGCAACGCAACACATTTGTGTGCAGGAATGATTAGTTTTTATGTTTGTGCAGCGACATTCAGGGACACGGATGTGTTGAGCCTGGCCAAAGCCCTGAAGCAGCTGACGGAGAGCTCCCGCAGCTCTCTCACTGACCTGAGCATCAGTGTCCTGCCGTACACCGGGCTCGTGGAGTTCCTGCTGGACGCAAACCCCAACTTGATATTCCTGCATGTGGAGATCCAGACTGTGATGCGGGGATCACGCTTCTTACTACAATATCCCAGGGCTGAGGATTCAGACATGCCAGGTGCTGTAAAGCTTCTACCAAAGTGAAGTAAAACTTAAGTAAGCAGAACATGTATTAACCTGTTAAAACACAAGATAAGTGGTGAACCAGTCCAGTGCTAAGCAACAAATCCTGCAGTGGTTAGGGGCAGAGTCACCTTAGTGTTACAGAATTGTTTAAGCTAGATATACTTATTTTTCTCAGATTTAATTTAATGTAAAAAGAAAAGAAAATAGCAATGGTGTTGCTTATTTTTTGTTATAAAACAATTTTCCAAGGTGACTTCTACAGATGTTTTGTGTTGTCCAACCAACCTTCTTAAACCCAAAGATAGTCTGAGATGTTCTGCTTGAGAAATTGCTTTGTAGCCACATGGTTGAATGCAATTGTAAATTGCTTTGGATAAAAGCGTCCGCTAAATAAATGTAATGTAAACCTAAACTGCCTTCTTTAAAGAGTTTGTTCAAAATGGATCAATACAGCTGAATGATACTAAAGCAGAGTGGTGCATAATAATCAACCTAAGGCGACTGTTTCCTAACCTTCAGCAGAGCTGCCCCTGGAGAAGCTGTCACTCAAAGTAGCTGAGCTCCACCAAAGAGATCTGCATTTCATCGCATATGTGCTGAAACACTCTCCACAGCTCACCTCACTTCACGTAGCTGGGATGAGATTGCCAACTGGCTCCTCTCAAAGCCAACTCCTCACCACTCTCTCAGGTAATGTGTCACTGTAAGGGGTTCACCCAGGTTTAAGTGTCCAAGCCTTCTAAAGGATGTACACGCAGCACCAGGGTAGAGAGGATTGCTAGGGATCGAAGTCAATAAAATGCCATGAATTGACATCTTGACAATATAAGTATTGTGATATTCTATATTTTTCAAGTGTTGTGTGTGTATCCAAACCCTGATGTATCTTATTCATCTGTGCCATAGAGCTCCATTGTTGTCCAATGTGGGTTATTCTTTAGCTGAACCTTTACCCTAAATAACACCCATTACAGTCTTTCAAAGATTTACATCTTGTTTTGTGTTTTCGCTGTATTTGTTGATTTAAAGAAAAACAATAGAATAACCAGCCTTATCGTTAAAGATTCACTAAAAGGAGAGGAACCTTTCATTAACTTTGACACACCTTGACACTAGACACTGATATTTGGGAGAAAAGTAGCTGAAAGTAAGTAAAGTAAATGTTTTGTTGAACATAAACACATAACAAAAACAAACTTGAAAGATGTTTTTTTTGTGACCAATACAGTATGTACTAAGCGGTACATTTTATAGGACAAACTAAGCATTTCTATATTACAGTTTCTTTTGTTACTCATAAGTTGACATTAACACACACATAGACTACAATAAGCTTATGCTTGCTCAATTTATCTGTCTATTTCTAAACCAAACATAATCTAACCACTAATGGTCAACTTTTAGAGTCAAACCACCTCTTGAAGAGTCTCACCTTGGAGGACATGAAGCTGTCTGATTGTCTCCCCGAGATTCTAAAAATACTGACGGACTGCAAGTTGGAAGGTAAGAAAATGGGAATGACTCCTGATGCCAACACCTGTTGTTATTGTTTTTCTTTTGGAAATGTAAACTTGATCCTAACAGTGACATGGAACACAAGAGTAAATGTCTTCCTTAAAATGAAACATTACATAAATAAGCACATGTAAGTTGGCAGCTCTGCGCATCTGGATCTATTGTAGGAACAAACCTTCATGAATTAACACCTCCAAAATGTTTTCATGGTAAACTTCTTTCTGTACTGTGCTCAGACATGGAAGCGCTCTACCAACAAGCTGTGGCTGTTCACGGCATAACTTGTTAAATGCAGTTTTGGCATTTGCTCCATATAGTTACTTCTGTTCATAACATGACCTGGAGCCCAAAGGTAAATGTAGGGGTTATTGTAAAGTGCTTAAGCCTCAGAATTTCTAAAGCTGCATTATTCAGAAGTGTCTCTTAGAAATACAAGCATTCAGGCTGAATTGTACAAGTGTGTTCCAGGCACAATAATTAAGGCTCTGGAGCCTCGAGGACATAAGGACATACAGTAGGGGACATTACAGGTTATATATGTCTGCTTTCATTTACACAGATACAGTGTGCAATAGTTGCATCTTTTAGAACACTTATGTGACTTTATTTATTTCCATCAGTGTTTCCTTCCACATTGGAAGGTCTGAAACTTTGCTTAATCCTTTGTACTGAGCCCAGTGCAGAGTGGAATTCTTTGCCCTTTATCTCTCCCTCTATCCCAGAACTACAGTTGAATGACTGCCGCCTTCTTGAGAAGTGGAGCGACAAGGAGGAGAATTTGCATCAGCTGGTGTCTGCTCTGAAGAAGGTGCCTTCTCTCCACACACTCAGCCTGGCTCAGAATCGGCTCGGTAAACACAGCCTTCACATCTTTCCACTATTCAATTCAGGAATACATCAATCTGCTGCTGGACTCTGGCCCGACAGTGATGGTCATCATGATCTAAGCAATGTTAGATCAGCTGTTGTTGCTAATATTCTTTTAGCTCTTTGTATTGAGATCATCACAGCAAACTTGATTCTCATGATCGCAACTCATTTTTACTCATATTTGCACATATTTTGAATTGACTATGGTACTGAGCTGGTAATGTAAAATCATGAAATGAAAAATCATGAATTGTGTAAAGACCCTTATCCTGTGGATTATGGGATTGATTTAGATTTTGTATCATCTATCTGGATCAAATTTACATGCCATATGTAGAGATCTATTGATTGCTGATCATCCCTCCTCTCCCCCTCTAGCACCACTCCACTGTAAAAGATTGAGATCTAAATCCACAGTCCTCATTCTGTGCAAAAATGTAATCTAAAGGGATCTTTATGGTTAAAAGGATCCACTGATGTGGTTGCTAGTCTTCCTGTGGTCCGTTAATGTGAATGGACGTAAATGTAAGTTTGTTTGTAAAATGAGAGTAGAGAAGAGGCAGCTCCCTTGTGGCACCTCACAACAAACACTTGCAGAATCCTAAAAGCAGCCATTGTAATAAACTCTTTGAGTCCTATTAATAACTATCTATTGTTGAGAAACCATAACATTGTAACTTGGCACATAATGTGACGCAGTGTTTCGGCATTTTCAGAGCAAGTGATCAAGTGGATATTAACAAAATAGTAATTACACTGACCAAACAATCGCTTTCAGTTTCTATTCTAAATATATTGTGACATGACATCATTGAATTCTCTACTCAACTGAAATCTTTGAAATGTCTTATTCTGTAGTGATTTAAAGTGTAGAGCATATGTCTTCAACAGTACTGCAGGGGGGTCGCTAAATGGTTTGTAGATAAATCAATAAAACATTTATATTTTATTTTTAAATCAAATTTGCGAAGGGCGGCGACACACACCTACAGTCAGAGACAGAGTGGAGGAAAGGAGAGGGGCGCACGTACCTCACCCAGACCTAACAGTATGACGCGAGTAAAGATGGTTAAAATTTGCTGTGTGAAGGCACCATTAGATTTCATGCAGTGTCCATCTTCACATGGCAGCAGACCCACGTGACTAGGCACACAGATCAAACACAGGACAGGACACAATGTATCAAATACCAACTCAAGCTGACCTCAACTGGGCTTTGTGCTAAGTGGCTATAATCCATGTTTGTATTAAGAAAAGATCACATGATTATGAATATGGTAAAAAAGGTTGCATTAAAAGTGACCCACAGAGAAAATATCGCTAACTTTGCATTTTCCCTGAGTTCTATGGAGCCTGGTAGCTGCTTTTAGTCCATTGATTTAGTTTCTGTTCAATCTCTTCACTCTCTTCAACCTTGTTTCCATCAGCAGCAGACTGGTTTAAAGTAAGACAGCTCTAATAAATGCTCTGTACTCTACAATATTGGACTTCCATTTATTAGAATGTTGCTCCTTATCTGCTGGACTTTTTTTGGCTAACTCGCTCCCCATGTCAGGGGGGAACAGATCTTTTTGTTTCTACAGTGCTGTGGTAACTAATGTGACTGTCTGTGTCCACAGCCAAGAATGTGTGTGTGCTGGCAGAGCTGTTCTCAGGATCCAGCTCAGTGAAACGACTCAACATCAGGTGAGAGATGCAGACAGCAGCAGGATGTTTAGTAATGAGCTGACGTACCACAGCATCTCTCAATACTCACATCAACCAGCTCCATTTGGAAGTATTGACCTTTGTGTTTGAACTTTTGTTAGGTCAAAAGGTTACGTTAAAAATACTTTTATTTAAACAAAATATTCTTCTGGGACACTTCTCCTGATATTTCAAATGAGAACTCAAATAAAATAAAACAATTGCAATTTCTTCTTGCTTAATCTAAATGCAGATTTTTGTCATACTGCAAAAGGCATATTGTGTTTTGTATAGTGGAAAATAACTACATTACTGTACTTAAGTGCAATTTTGAGGTACTTGTACTTCTTGAGTATTTCAATGTGATTCTACTTTAGTGTACAACATTTGAGAGTGAAATATTGTAGTTTTTACTCATTACCTTTATTTAGTTATAAATGGTAGATAGACTGCATTTATGTAGCGTTTTTCTAGTCTTAGCGACCACTCGCAGCATTCATACAGTCAGAGGCTCATCAGGTGTGATACACACACACACACACACACAGATAGCACATCAGTTATAGTTACTTTGCAGATTCTAGCTTTAATATATCATATGATTAACTTCATAATATAATGCTTTTTTATAGCTTTAGCTTCCATTCAGTATAGAAAGTAGTTAAACTTAGCTCCACCTAATTCATGTACAACATTAAAATGCTGCTTACATGTTGCATATATTATTGGCTTACAGATACTGTAACTCTATTCTGCTTCTTGAGTGCTTTTACTTTTGATACATAATAATAATAATAATAATAATAATAATAATAATAATAATAATAATAATACATTAGATTTGTATAGCGCTTTTCTAGAAACTCAAAGACGCTTACTTTAAGTACATTTGGTTGATAAATCTTCTGTACTTTTACTTAAGTGACATTTTAAATGAAGGGCCTTAACTTGTGACGTCCTTTACTGTATCAGTGTTTCTTTACAGCTTTATATCATAAGTTCCATGTGCTGCCTTTTGTCCTGAACAGCTCCAACTTCATTCAGCCTGCTGAGCTGCTGGAGTTCGCCAAGAGAGTGAGGACACACCATCCACCGCAGCGATTTGACCTTGACCTCAGGAAAAACCCAGGGGACCGAGACCCCGACACATGGAACACTGCACTGCAGAGGCTTCGTCCGTTCTGTGTTCTACTGGTTGAAGGATGGAATTCCTCTGACACAATGGCAGACTACATTAGCAATATGTGAACAAAGCTTAGCTTACAAAGGAGTTATAGGTGGCTGTAAAAAGCACTTTGTTTGTCAGAGGAGTGACTGGTCAGTTTGACTTCACACAGTTGCAGAATCCAATGACAGCTTTTTATTCAGTTTTTAGGATTCTGTTGAACTTATTGAACCACCCCTGCAGCATGAGTCACTTCTCCACTCTCCATTTGATGCAAGTCACACTCATGTTTTCACCATGTCTATATACACATCAGTGTGTGTGTGTGACACATTTAACAAGTTCTGTTAAATAAAAGCAACCCGTGAGTTTGACATTTGAATCATTTATTAAACCAGCGTCCGTTGCACTTCCAGAGTCTTCCATCGGACAGAGTGTGAGTGACAGTGGACATTAAGATACAACTGAAAAACCTGGAGGATTGATGTCGAGGTGAAGAGAAGTTTCACAGCAGCTATCTCACACCTTCCCCTCATTGTCATTTTCTTTACATTAGACAAACAGCATCGACACTGACTACCAAATCATCATTAGTAGGAACCAAGTAGAAAAAACAATCAGAAAAACGGATTAAAAGAGCTTAATCTTTTTCTTAGTGGACTTTTAAAGCTAAATACTGTAACACTTATTTTCTGTAAATTCAGTTTAATTTTCTTGTATATTCTCATATTTTAGTAAATTCAAGTCAAAGAGAGTGAAGACCCTATGTCTGCATGCTAATCAGTTGATTTGCTGGGTCTATCTACAACCATCTCTTACATAAAACAAACACACACCTCTTTCACACTCGCGCACACTGCATGTCAGGCTTTACGTTTACTGTCATTTTACCAGAAATAAAATTTAAACATTTTGGCTATATTCATACCTCGTAAAGAAGTCAGTTGTCAAATGAGTTTGTTTGTTCTGATTATTTCTTTTCTTATGAGTGTCTAAATAAAATTTGTACCCTCTTCCAATTTTGATTGGCTGTCAGGAAAAAAAACCATTGACAATCACAATGTGGAAACATTTTAAGATTTAAAACTACCGTATTAACCTGGCATGTTGCCCGCTACAGATGGCACAGGGTGGCCTGTTCAACATCTCAGTTAGATGGGAAGCTAACTGGACTTACAACGTAGTATCTTGTTAGGCTTATACGTAAGTCACCAATTAAATTCCAGGTAACCTGCGTTTTGTGTAGAGTTAGGACAGTGTTTAAACCTGGCAACCCCACTATGAGGACAGGACGTTGGCATAATGTTTTTCTTGCATTTAGCAGCTACTCTGTCTCTTTGCACAGAATATTTGCAGCATGGTTCAGCAATAGACGGTGATGCAGCTGCTGTAGACAGACTGCTGAATTCTGAAACCCATAATCTCAATGACACATCTTTCTCTTTACCTAGACCTTCACAAAAGTCAAACTTTTCCTCCAGACAAATCACTTCTTTTCAGAATATGAATCGGACCAACAGTTAAAGATATCGGGGCCTAAAAACACTTTGTGGTACTTCAATGGATTATAGGTGGAAACCTGTTCAGGGATGGGTTCAAATGCAACTTTAGACCTCTATCAATGTGAGGACAATTTACACTAACAAGACTTGGAGAACAGAAGAAAAACTAAACAACCCCCCCCCCCCCCCCCACCTTAATACATGAGCTTCCACTGTTACATATGTTGCTTTTTCTTCTCATTTCTCTATATACTTATTTTTTTACAGTCTGTACAGTGTCAATGTACATGTTATCTATGTGGAGAGTGTATGTTGGAGTGAGTGAGCTGCACATCACACACAGTGACACTCATCAGTCTCTTCACAAACAAAAGGGTTCATTTAGCTAAAAATGAACTTAGACCGAGTGTTCAGTGTTTTTTCAGGATGGTCAGCGTGTGTATCTCCATGGAGCGTTCACAATCAACCTTTCAGTTCTCACAAAAAACCCAAATGAATCAAACTGGTACAGCGAGATTCACAGTCATACATCAACACGTACGTGCCCTGGCATACTGAAAACTACAGTCGATCGCACACCCATGCAACCATACACATACACACTCGTACAGTAACAAAAACACACACACTGGAGCCTACAATACAATATCTTGAGAAGGCATTAAGGAAATCTCCTCAAATAAATATAAATAAATTAAATCATATAAAAAGAATGGGTTAAGAAACATAGAAATTCTGTTAAATACAGCAACAATCTCAAATGAATACAAAAAACAACAGTACTTGCTCACAGACAAAGATGGATGCAAGAGACGGGTACATTTTGTAAACAATGACTGACAGACAGACAGACAGATGAGAAGGTAGACGACACATTCACAAATCATTAGTGAGCAGAAAGGCCTGTTGGGGCTCGTGGTGGTGGGGTCAGGTGGGGGGACGGGCTGGGGGGTGTTGTGGGAGACCTGGCACTTCTCAAATCCCTCCCAGGCAGTACGAGCATGCTGTGCTGTGTTTAAACATTACGGACGGAGCCTTTGTGGCAGTGCTGTGATCCTCCCTGCTCCTGCATCTGTTCTCATGGATTCAACACTTAAAGTGACTGCTGGACAGACATGACCAAATTTCCTCAAGATGACCTAATGCTAAGGAATGCAAGATGGTTGTGAGATCAGTTTACATGTTACAACCAATCATCTGTCAGAGCCAAGGCAAGAGTCACTAGCTCATTTCCTTTGTCAGCACACGCTCAGCCAGAAGCTGGCCCTCAGTGTTCAGTGATTAGAGCATGGACACCAAATCCCCCTGTGCCACAATTACTGTCTCCAGAGCTGTATGCGGTAGACTATTCTGCACAGTATTTAACACTCTTTTGAAGAAGAAGAAATAACACATTCTCCCTCTTACAAATGAAAAGTTGAACTGGTAATAAAAACACACTGTTGCTCACTTAATTCACTCAGGGGTTTGTCTGCTACAGTCTTACATGTTCTGGTGTGCCCAGTAGCTTATGGTGGCTAAAGTCAGCTAATTTAACCAAACTTAGATTTGTCTGCATGCATTGAGTCAGTTGGTTGACTTTATAATTATTATCTGTGTTTTAGAATCACCTGTAATTGTCACTTGTTGCCGGCTGCTGTTCAGTCAAACTTGGATTGACTCACTTCAAGTATTAGTACATACACACAGTCCCAATGTGAAGAACACAAGAACACCTCCCGAGAATCTCCTTTAGAAGCATTCACACATCGTTCCAACACGGTAGCCCCATCGCTGCCTGTAGCAGTCTGTTAACAAGTAAGCATTTTAATTAGCCGTATTGATCATATTGTGTTAATATTGGATTATATGTGGATGCAACATCCATCGTTGATAGTGCAAGTTATTTTTGCCAAGTGGAAGATATTGACTCAAAATGAGCAGGAGACGAGTGAGCTGCTCATAATGATGTTCTATATGAGGAGACAGTGTAGGCTAGTTTAAGTCGTGTGCCTGCTAACACTTGACATTATGTTTGAGCACTGACTGTTGACCAGTATGGTGTATGCTAAACTGTTAGTGTGGAGCTTATTATCACAGCCGTGTCCACGTTCTTCATTCTGTCCCATGTACTATACGGGGAGTACTTCATGCAGTATTAGTAATATGCAAATGAAGTATGTGAAAGGTGTTAGTATGCATACAACATTTACAGAACTATGAGCAGGGTTTCTACAGGGCGCAAGGTCATATAGAATATAATTTATTACTTCTTTCACTGTCATACACAGTATGAGAGTATGATGGAAAACCACGAGGGGCAATGTAGATGTATTCATTATTATATTTGTGTCACTTTTTCCCAGCAATACATAATAATAATTCTAAATGATATAATTAAGTAAATTACACTAACTCGACCCAGCGAAGATTAACCAATTAATAAATAATTCATTCTCAACCTTCCCATTATGAGCCGATGAGCTGCAGCTCGGTCAGTGACAGTGTTGTTACAGGTATGATGGTCTGTTACACCTGTAACTCAAGACAGCATGCAAAAACCTTTTATAACCAACATTACTGCCTGCAGCAGAAGGGTTAGACTTTTATAGTAGACTAAACTAAATATAACACATATTTGTACCTTCTAAGAAGGCCTTTTGATGGAAACTAAATCAATGCTTTTTAAGACTTTACAAGACCTGCAGATACCCTGAATGAAATAAGTTGAGTTGCAGCCGATGGTCCTAACAGTCCGTCACAAAACATGATGAGACTCTTTGATAATTACATGTGGAGTATGTTGTGTTCACTTCATGCTTAACATTTCTAGAACGTACTAACAACTTAAACAGTGTATGCAAATAAACCCAACATGATGGAAGTGTTGGACCCTCAGATTTAGTGTCCGCGTTCTCCTCACTTGATGACCTACCGAGCTATCGCCTTATCTGTCTTCCTTTACAGCTGCACGTGTTTAAAGTCAACCAACATCTGATTAACAGAATCAAGTTACAGATTTGCCCAAATGTTTTTGTCTTATGATTTCTGCCCCATTGAGACAGCACAGGTTTCACACAAGTGCATGACAAACAGAGGACCCTCTGGTAGGTTGTGGCAGTGTGAAACACAATGTTGGACACAGCCTCACCTTTACACCTGCTGTCTGAGGCATACATCTAACAACATAATAAAGTACTGATGGAATGGTGAGGTCATTCTTGTGAAAATCTGGTGCTGAACACTACGAATGCTTTGCTTAGCCAGTGTATGTGTGAGAGACTTGACACCTGTAGGTTTGAATTAATGCATCATTCATCTCGCTGATCCTTTTTGCTTTTCGTTAGATGGTATTGTACATTGCAGAAGGTGAAACCCTGGGGCAAGACTTTCAATGTAAGTGTGTGCATGTACTGCTGTGTGTGTCAGTTTGTATGTGTGTTTAGGCAGGGAAAACAAAGAGAACAATCAGTTAATATAAAACAAATAAGTTGGATTTAAAATGAACCTTTGAGAGTGTTCCAGCAACATGAATCCAACGGAATGATCCTGATGAGATCCCTGCTAGTTCCTTCAAACTGTATGAGTATACTGTATTAATGTATGTGAAGGCACACACAGTACTGTTAGCATATGAAAACCTTGGAACTCAAATACTGGTGTTTTTCTTCAGTAAATATCAACTAGAGGACTACATCTACAGAGATAGAAAAACAGCTGTCTCAACTCAAATTGTACAGTGGTCAAACAAGGCAGTTTTGTTAGTTCCAGAAAAGTAACATGTTGGAGAGGCAAGGTGTTCACCCAGTGGCAACAACGTGTATGTATGATGTTCCTGTGCTGGGGGAGGGTGTAGCGGGGGGTTAAAGGGAGGGTAGTATGGATGATGTGTATGTGTCTATGTGTGTGTGTGGTGGGGGGGCTATAGGATTCCATCCATGAAGCTGGTGTCCAGCCGCTGGACGAGCACCCGGATGAAGGACATTTCCTTGCGGGTGTTCTCAAAGATCACCCTGGGGTCGTCGGACTGGCAACGCAGACAGTTGGGAGCCATCACCATGGCAAGGTTGTTCACATCCATCTTGGTGATGGCCACATTGGCAGGCTGGGCAAATACCTGGACACACAACGTACAGCAGAGGAACTCAGATTTGGGACATTATATAGACATGTTCTAATGTATTCTGCCGTAATTTTAAGCTACTTCTTTAGCCATTTTGATGAACCATAGCCATTTGGTAAGGATTAGTTTGGCACAGTATTCCAGAGCTGAAAATGTCCCAATGTTTTAGTTTTGCAAATGGTAACAAACCAGATTTATTTTTTTTAAACTACAATTGCAGTTGTTTGCCTCCTCCAAGTTGCCTCCAAGTTGCAGTTTACATCCTTCACCAATTGATTCTATTAGACATTTGAAATTGTCACAATAACCTCCGTCAATGAGTTTATGTGTTAGACTTGGTTTGTCTGTCGGCTGTCTGTCAGCGGGATTACGGAGAAACTATTTGGCTGATTTTCGGAATAATCAGAAAAATTATTCCCCAGCTGGGAAAATGTATGTGAACCCCCTCAAGTCAGAGCAATATCTCGAACACAGAACAACATGTTGTTTAAATGCTCTGAGAAATAAAATACAACATCTTCTTTGTAGCGTATGAGCATAAATAATGCTTAATGCCCAACTCGGGTTAAAGGGAATGCGCATGTTAATGTCCCACTGGCCTGCTCTCTCCAGGTGCCATTCTAGTTAGGCATAGAAACATGATTGTGCATACAGTATGTGAATACTAGATGCTTGATCTGTGGCTAACATGTATTTGTCTATTTAAGAACAGCTGTGAGATAATGCTGCTGGTGGCATGTGGGCCCAACACAATGAGCTGAATGGAATTTAGTTTGTACTGCTCAGTAAGGTAACATTACATTAAATCAACAGCCATATTACTTTCTAGATTCTCTGGTTAATCCACAAAACTCTTTTAATAGGGACTATTTTGACTTGACTGTTGACAAACTGAATTCACCTCTTTAGGCAGAAATCACAGAGACTGATATCTCAAATGTGTCAAATAAAACCATCTGAAGTGATACTATGGGAAGAGAGAAAAGTGTGTGTGTGTGTGTGTGTGTGTGACACTATCAGCCAAGATATTAGTTAGTAATGATATAGATGTAGTGCTGTGACTTGGCGTGTGTGTATAAGGTGTTACCTGTAGGAAGCGGATGAGGTAGCAGAGCACCAATTTGTTGATGTGCGGCAGGCCCAGCACCACGTTGACAGCTGCCTCTGGGTTGTCATAGTGACTGATACACTCCTCATAAAACTCATGAGGGATGAGTGGCTCCTCCAGCTCCCTGTACCAGAGCTTCAGCAGAGACGCTGGGGACACACAGACATAGAGGCAGCGAGAGAGCACATTTAAAACCGGTTTAAGAATCACATCAAGTCATTAGAAGCTTAACTCTGCTCCACTCATGTGACAACATGTGACACACCATGTTGTCTGGGCTGCAGTGTGAACCAGAAGTAGGTCCACATACAGCAGTGAGCTCAGTGTGTTTACCTGGGATGTGTGGGTCTTCCAGTCCTGTGGGAATTTTCCATTGATCCACTTGCAGTTTGAGGGCATTGACTTCATCTATGTCCCCTGGTACCCTGGAGGTCAAAGGTCACAAGCTGGTTACCCTTCAGCCCCTCATCTTTCCACTCTGGGTCTCTGTATGTCTTTATACTCTGGCTTCTACACAGCTGTTGTGTAGAAATCTAAAACCCTGCTAACAGCTGGACAGTGAAGAACTTGAGCTTTCTTTACACGGGAACACACCTGGTTTAACATCTTCCCATGGTAGAACTAAGTAACAATAATAATACTACTTTTCTTTTAACAGCACCTTTCACGGCACTCCAGGTCAGTTTACATCACACAAGATCAGCAATAAAACATGTAATAAGCAACAAAGCAGCAGCAATAACACATCTATGACATCAACAATAAGACATACAATAAGCAACAGAGCAGAGCTCAGCAATGAGTTCAATCTGTATAAAATAAGATGCGATTGTTGCAGTCACGTGATTTTATCTGCCTATGGAGATAAGATTAAGATTTTGGAAAACTGATATTTCAGGACTGAAGCTCCAGATATTGGGGCAAATATTAAATGTCTGTGTAATATCTTTATAATGAATAATGAAGTTCGCCATATAAACTTAAAAGGTATTAGCGTCAATGTTGTGTTCACAACTTTACACTTCCCCCAAGTGGTAAAGAAAAAAGGTTTAAACACCCCGAGGAGCTACTCTACAGATACAACTGCTGAGATGATTCATCATTGCTTCAGTGAAGAACACTGAAGAATACAGTTAACAATGTTATCTGACACCAAGCTTTGTCTTCACATGATGTTTGCTGTGAATGTGAGCACAGCGCAGGAAAGACAGACAGTGATGTTAAACACAGACAAAACTGAAGTTATTATACTTGGCCCTAAACGCCTTCGAAACGCATTTTCTAATGACATAGAAGCTCTGGATGGCATTAATTTGGCCTCCAGCACCACTGTAAGGAATCTTGGCGTCATCTTTGATCAAGATCTGTCTTTTAACTTCCACATAAAACAAATCTCAAGGACTGCCTTCTTTCATCTACGTAACATTGCAAAAATAAGACACATCCTGTCTCAAAATGATGCAGAAAAACTAGTCCATGCATTTGTTACTTCAAGGCTGGATTACTGCAACTCATTGTTATCAGGTTGTCCCAAAAAGTCGCTTAAGACTCTTCAGTTGATCCAAAATGCAGCGGCACGTGTATTGACTAGAACAAGGAAACGGGATCATATTACTCCTGTATTAGCTGCTCTGCACTGGCTCCCG